>NW_021703770.1:17494123-17993446 GCF_005190385.1 Monodon monoceros | reverse complement strand
GTGGTCTCTCCCGTTGCGGAGCACAGGCTCTGGACGCGCAGGCTCAGCGGCCATGGCTCACGGGCCCAGCTGCTCCGCGGCATGTGGGATCTTCCCGGACCCGGGCACGAACCCGTGTCCCCTGCATCGGCAGGCGGACTCTCAACCACTGCGCCACTAGGGAAGCGCCACCAGGGAAGCCCCACCAGGGCTTTTATAAAAACTTTTCCTTTACCTGGAAGGCCCTTTCCCCAACAAAAATATATTTGGTCTCACATTCAGTCAACAAGTATTATAAGAACCTTGTAGGTTCCAAGCATTGTATTCTGGATATGATGGATATAAATAAGTCAGGGTTCACATGTTCAAGGAATTTATAATTTAGTAGGGAAGACAGACAAGTGACAAGTTGAAACAGAAGGTGCACGAGATGAGCACAGAGTCTATGGGAGGTCATGAGGGCGGGAGGGGTGGGAGGTGGGGAAGCCTAGAACTGGCAAATCAAGACAAGGGTCCAACAGTTAAAATAAACAAACAGGATATCAACTAGAATTCACCTGAGGAGTTGCTGAGTAAAATGATAAAGGTAATAAAACTACCATCATTTATTGAGTCTCCATTAAGTTCAGGGTCTTTTTACATACATTATCTGAAATGTCACATTTTATAGTACACATTTTCCAAATTAGGAAACTGAGACTCAAGAACTTGCTCAAGCCCACACAACAAATGATTGCCAGGGCTGGGGTCAGGATATATCTGCCACCAAAGTTACTACATACCTTGTAAATAAAAGGTTAGTTCTTGATTAATATATCAGTTCTTTATGACTACCCACTTCTCTGATATTCCACTATCCCTCCAGACCTAATTCCAACCTAATTCATTCATCAATTCAAGGAACTCTCTGAGGTTATGATGCATTGAAAAATACCAATGGCTTGGCAAAGTTTGTGATGTCTTTTTCTTTGTTCACACGTAGAAGTAACAATGCATCTTCAAGTTGGTGGCATCTGAAATTCCTTAAATATGCAGTATTGTGCTTATGTTATATTGCTTAATTTCTGTCTTCCCCAAATAGACTATAAGTTCCAAGAGGGCAGGACTCTTGCCTTTCTTCTTCATTTTCGTACCCCCATCATCTGGAATGTTGCTGAATAAGTTAATGACTGATTAGATACTGAGTGTCTGCTATTTATCAGTGACTCTGTGAAGTGCTGGATGTAGAGTCAGGAACAAAATAGGCATGGCCTTTGCTCTTCTGGAGAAGATGCCAATTAAACAAACAAGTGAACACATAAGCACATAAATAAATGTGCAGTGTTATGTGGTAAATTGAGAGAAGTGAAAATGTCGCAGGTGCTGTGGAGAAAATAAATGGGATGTTCTCCAAATTTAGACTGGAAAGTCAGGGATGCCCACTACAAGCTGATATCAAAAGGTGAAGGCAACAAGTCCAAGAATCCATAGTACTGTGCTACCTGACATGTGTAATAGCTAATGTTCACCATCCATCCGGGTCCAAAACATTGTCTCCCCTCTTGCAACAAAATGTGACGCTTATTGTATCTGCATGCGTTTTTAGTTATGTTTTTGAAGATATCCTTTCTGTCCACCTAGATTACAAATGCATTCATACCTCTGGTGGAATAGAAAGAACACTGGATTAGGAGATTTTGGTAGTAGTTCTAGCTTTGCCCCTATTTTACAAATTGGGAAGATTATTTAAACTTTCCAGTCCTCAATATCCTTAGCTATAAAATTAGGAGGTTATATTAAATAATCTCTAAGGTGTCATTGAGCTTTAACATTGAAATTCTATAATTATCAGCTTATTTTAACAAGCAGTTATTGAGGATCTACTGTGTGCTAAACTTTCTGCAGAAAGACACAATCCCTTCATTCAAAGCGCTTATGATCTTGAAGAGGAGACGGAAACGTTGATGGCTTCAATATAGAGCAACAAAGAATTTCCTCTGCTTCTGAACTTTCAACTGCTGTCCTTGTCCTTCCTAGGTGTGAGCAGAGATTCTCGCTCTTAGTAAAGACATTTAACTCTGCCTGCCGCCAACAGATGGGGCAAGTGGTCACATCAACTAGACCCTGTTGCATTGGACTTGAGAGCTAGTGAATGAGAGGGAGCTTTGAGGATCTAAGTTTTGTAAGAAAATAAGCATCTGTATGTCAGGGTAACATGGGAATTGAAAGTAAGGGTCATTTTGTTCCACCTGGATGGGGATGGGAATGAGGTTGCTATGGGGTGGGCCAAAGATGCTACTGAGGGAAATTTCATAGGGCATTGATGTCTCAGTTGAATTTTGAAGGAAGAAGAATTAAGCAGGTATATTAGTTGGGATACCTTCAACTGCAAAATACAGACTAGCCATTTGAAGATGGATTTGATAAGAAATGCAATCATTATTCCACGTAATATAAATTGCAGGGGCAGGAAAATTCCAGGTTTGGTGCCATGGCTCAAAATGTCATTGAGAACTCCATCTCTTTCTTGCTTCTTGGCTTGGTCCTCCTCAGAATATTGCTTTCTGGTCTTCAGCTTTTTCCTTCATGATTGCAAGATGGCTGCCTAATCCCTCAGCACTTTTCTTAAACAATTGTATCTTAAAAAGTTGAAAGGGGATAACTTTTCTCAAAATCCTTTTAATCAAAGAGAAGAACCATGTTCTTTTGCCCTGTTTCCCCTGTTTCTTACCCCAGTCTCAGCAGACTTCCCTTCAGGTCACAGTGGCCATGGCTGGTGCTGTAAACACAAGGGAGGCTGGGAAAGCATATACCTGGCATTTTCAGTCTCCATGTTGCATGGCAGATTCTGTCTGCTGGGAGGAAGTGTGCGTGTGAAGGGGGAGTGGGGAAGCGGGAAATGGTGTGGTTGCCGGGTAAGCCTCCAACTATGTCTTCCAAACAGGAAAGGAAGGAGTGGGGAGTTATTAATGGACCTCATACTCAGACCTGGGCACCGCCCTTTGCTTTCTGAATTGTAGGCATTCAATTGATATTTGCTGATGGTGGGATCATTGTCATGGAAATGGAAAATCAGTGTCAAGTCAGGTAACTGAGTAGTAAAATCAGTTATTCTTTCCAGGCCATGACTGGATGAAAAAATTTTTAATTTTGTCACTTGAATGGGTGACTGTTGATATTCCTACTGGGTGGCTGAATTAAATACTAATTCAACATCAGGAGAGGTAGTGGTGGTGTTTTTTTAAAAACCATGTCTAATTTGGCAGCAGTTTTATAATCTAAAAGGAAATCAGGGAAAAATATGAGTTCATTGGAAAAAGACCAGATCCTAGGAAATGAAAATTTACTGAAAACACCATGTGTGGGGCTCTAATGAAAAAAAACAGAGTGCAAGATGGCCCCAGGGCTATGGAAAAAATTTAGTATGTCCTAATGATGTACTTAGTGTTTGTTGATTACACATGGAAACTCACAAGAAAAAGAAGCAGAAGAGGACACCAAAGTAGTGCATTTAAAAAAAATCAACTATATATACAAGCAGACATTAACATTTTTTTAAAAAAACTTCCTTTGCCTTTCTCACAAGTACAAACAAAACAGAAAGCCAGAAGGTTGTCTTCTGACTTTAACAACAGCAACAAGAATATTAAATAGAGAATGAAAGAAGACGCAAGTCATTGTGTTGGTAGGGTGTGGGTTATTTTAAATAATTCATGTGAAGTAATGCAGAAAGACTGCAAAATTAGTATGAGCATGTCACAACACACCGATCCTTCGAAATAACTTCTCGCCATGTCTTTTTAAGACTGCTAAACCCTTTTGCAAAATTGTGAGAGCTTGTCTGGAGAACAGAAAGCATTAGAGGTGAATAAAAGTTATGGGTTTATTTCCCATTGCTCTTTGTTTGAAGAGATTGCTCCATTTTTAAATGACTGGGACTATTTAGCTCCAAGCATAATGTATTTCCAGTGGGTTTTTTTTTTTCTTTTATCTAGAGTTTTATTCTTTTGCTCCGTTCCACCCTACTTTTCTTCTCATGAATGTGAAGACATGTAATAACTCAGGAAAAGGGGCTACAAAGGACCATGGGTGGTTGATTATTTCCAGTTTCATGGTGAAATGTTTCCAGTTTCATGGTGTTTACTATGAGGTGTCAAGCCAGGGACCACATTTCTGCTGTTAAGTTTTCTTTCCATCTAGACGAGATTCACAAGCTTTTTTTTTTTTGCAGTATGCAGGCCTGTCATTGTTGTGGCCTCTCCCGTTGCAGAGCACAGGCTCCGGACGCGCAGGCCCAGCGGCCATGGCTCACGGGCCCAGCCGCTCTGCGGCATGTGGGATCTTCCCAGACCGGGGCACAAACCCGTGTCCCCTGCATCGGCAGGCGGACTCTCAACCACTGCGCCACCAGGGAAGCCCCTTTTTTTTTTTTTTTTTTTGCGGATTCACAAGCTTTTTGAAGTTGTTATATGCTTTTGTTGACCAATTTTCTAACACCACTTGGAGTTCGTAGATTCGTCCAGGTCCTCGATTCGTAGATTCGTCCAGGGCGATGCAATTTCTGCCCTCCTTTCAGTATCTAAAAGACCTGGTGCAGTGTTCTTCCTCAGGAGTCCATGTTAGAGTTATGCAGGGATCTTTTACCTACACACAGGCATCTACTTGCCTTAGTGCGCCAAATCAGAAGCTCTGCGGTTGGGCCTGGCAAAAACATACCTGAAAACACTTCTTTGAGTTATTCTGATGTACAGGTCTAGTTCAAACCATTAGACTGTTGGAAATAATAGGTTTACTCTCAGAAAAAGAGAGCAAAAAGAAAAGAAATGGAAAGAAAAGAAACAGAGAGAAAACAAAGGCTGCATAGACAGCCCTTGCATCTGACTACTGTGACAGCTAACCTGTATGGGAAAACTGGGAATTAGCAGAGTGTAATGGTTAAGAGACCAACTCCTTGGATTCAAATTTCTGCTCTGTTGTGTGACCTGCATCAAATTATTTAACCACTCTGAGCCTCAGTTTACTCATATTACAATGAGTATAATAATAATGCTTGTAGTAATTTGGGGATTTAATTATGTATTACGTATAAGATTAAAAACGTATAAAGTATTTACTGATACACCGACATAAAGCAGTTGTTCAAACAATGTCAACTGTTAGTATCTCAGGCTGCTCAGAGGCTCAGATGTGAAGTCAAATAATATCTTTGATAAAAAAATGAAAACATGAGTGATTGTAAATAAAGGCATGTTGTTTAATAGATACAACATTTAAAAAAAAAAATATATACAACATTTTAAAGCCTGAGATCCATAGTGGGATTTTGTTTTAGGTCCTAGGTATTATAAATTTGGGGTCCATATTTAATATAAATAATTATATTAGCATTTAGAATGCCAGAGTCCCTCTTAATTGTATTAGTAAAAGCCTAAGGTATCATAAAATGACATGTAGAAATTACTGGCTTGGTTTATTAAGGATGGTATTATTTCTGGTAGGTCATGAATATTATGGGCTGCACTGTCCAACAAGAGGATTAAGAATGCATTTATGCATCAGCAAGAAGGCAGGAGAAGAAAATGGCAATTCTTAAAATTGTTGGATAGAGATATTTCAGAACAAGCATTCAATAGTCATCATAGATAAAGTTAGATATTTGTCTTAGTTCTCTATATTTATTCTATACTTTAGAGGTTTTTTCTTTTTAATTACAAATGGAAGCACTGAAAAGGTTATTATGAGAGAGGCAAAAGGATCAAAGTTGGTAGAAGGAATTGTGACAACATAAGCAGAGATTGGAGTGATGGAGCCATAAGCCAAGTAATGCCAGCAGCATCTAGAGTCTGGTAGAAACAAGGAACTGATTCTCCCCTGGAGTCTCCAAAATAAACCAACCCTGATGATACATTGATTTTATTTTATTTTTAAAAATGTTATTGGATTATAGTTGATTTACAATGTTGTGTTAGTTTCAGGGGTACAGCAAAGTGATTCAGTTATACATATACCTATATTCATTCTTTTTCAGACTATTTTCTCATATAGTTTATCACAGAAATTAAGTAGAGTTCTGTGTGCTATACCGTAGGTCCTTGTTGGTTATCTATCTTATGTATAGTTGTGTGTGTATGTTAATCCCAAGCTCCTGATTTATCCCTCCCCAACCACATTTCCCCTTGAGTAACCATAATTTTGTATTCGATACCTGAAAATCTGTTTCTGTTTTATAAATAAGTTCATTTGTATCATTTTTTAAAGATTAGATTCCACATATGAGTGATATCATATGATATTTGTCTTTCTCTGTCTGACTTACTTCACTTGGTATGATAATCTCTAGGCCCATCCATGTTGGCATTATTTCAATTTTTTTATGACTGAGTAATATTCCATTGTGTATATGTACCGCGTCTTCTTTATCCATTCCTCTGTCAATGGACATTTAGTTTGCTTCCATCAAAAGTCTACAAACAATAGATGCTGGAGAGGGTGTGGAGAAAAGGGAACCCTCCTACACTGTTGGTGGGAATGTAAGTTGGTACAGCCACTATGGAGAACAGTATGGAGGTTCCTTAAAAAACTAAAAATAGAACTCCCATATGACCCAGCAATCCCACTCCTAAGCATATATCCAGAAAAAACCATAATTTAAAAAGACACATGCACCCCAACGTTCATTGCAGCTCTGTTCACAATAGCCAAGACATGGACACAACCTGCTGATACATTGATTTTAGCCCTGTAAGACTCATTTTGAACTTGTGACCTCCAAAACCATATGATAATAAATTTGTGGGGTTTTTAAGCTACTGATTTGTGGTAATGTGTTACAGCAATGATAGGCAACTAATACAGACTTCATAGAATCATCAAATTTTATTTTATTTTTTTGATTGAGTGATATGAGGCTCAGAGACCTTGGCCATTCATTTATTCACTCATTCAACAAAAATTTATTGAGCTGCTAACATCTGCCAGGCACGGTGAGCAATAGACATACATGATCCATGCAATGCCTTTCTGAACCCTTCTCCCAGGACCCTGGGCATCAGAATCTGGAGTGGAGAGACCCCCCCAGAGGAAAGATGTTTGGAGCTGATGAATACTGATGGTGGTAGGCCTGATCCCCAGAGATGCACTGTTTCCATTCCTTCCAGGGCCTTGGTAGTTTGCTTTTCTTTTGATTTTTTGAACTGCCCAGGACTTAACAAATTCCTTCATTTACACAAGTTGGCTAGAGTGAGTTTCTGTGGCTGTTACGCCAGCCCTAATAAATTATCTAAATAAATAGTCAGCTGACAGTGACCTCTGATCATGTCAAAGGTCTGTGACGGTGTTTTAGACCAACAATTTATTTTTAACAAGCTCATTTGATTCCACAGAAATAGTCTTCAGGTCATCAGCCCACTGATGTTTCATCCCCAACAAGCTAAGTCCGCACCTTAATCTCAGCATCTGGGAAACATTTTTCTCTGTCTACGTGGAAAGAAAAATGTGAACCACAGACTGAATTTGCAGTTCTCTGATGTCTGAGCTGCTCCAGTGTGTTATGGAAAGAATAAATATGAATTTCATAATAATTCCATGAATATTATCTACCACCAGCAAATAAGAAAATTGCCATTGCTGGATAACTTCTAAAATACTAGCCATGGAAGGGATGACGGCTGATGGTTAATGCCTTAAATAAGTAGCTATCCTCCTCCTCAAGGAACAGCAAGTTCTTCCAATAAAGAGAAAGGATAAGTCAGAGAGCAGACGTACTGCCTACAGGGACTCAGACTATAAGGTTAAGCTTAATGATTTCAAGCACAGACCCTTGATGAATCTGGTCCTAGACACCCTGAGAATTCACTGTGTCTCCCCTTACAGAGCTTGCCAGACTCCAGTGATAGCAAGATTCAACAGATTGGTTAAGTGATTACACTTGAAGCCGGGCTTCACCATTTGATTTTCTTGATCAACTCATTAACCTTGTTAAACCTCAAGATCCTTGTGTAGCACTGAGTCACTTTCTACAGCAGAGATGAGCACAGCATAGTAAATCAGCTGCACCTCAACAAAAAAAGTGGGACCAATAATAGCATCTTTGTTCTAGATGAATTATAAGGTTTATATGAAATAATATGTGGATGAAAGTCATAGAGATGTTCACAAATAGTCTGGTTCTCTTCTCTTCTGGGTCAAGACTGAACTTTCTCACCCCTTGTGGAGTGAGGGTGATGACCAAGTGACTCACTTTGGCCAATGACATATGAGCAAAACTGACACATGTCATTTCTGGGAGGAGCCCTTTAAGAGCCAGGATTAGATTCACTGGCTCATTGTCTTCTTCAGCAACGTCAGGGTTCAACATGGTGACTTCTGCATCCTGTGGGGTCCTAGCCTGAAGGTGATATGGTGCTCATCCACCAGCGGACCTGAAATAACCTTTGTTGTTTTAAGCCACTGATATATTTTGGAGCTGTTTGTATCTACCAAACAAACTAGACTGCTTGGAATCCCACGTAAAGCACTTAATACACAGTAACTTGTCAGGTTGGACGAGAGGTGAGGTCATGGGGGTAATTCATTTACTCATTTAACAAAAGTTTACTATCACATCTAGATGCTATTCAGGGTGAATATCATGGTGAAGGAGGAGACAGAGTCCTTGCCTTCATGGAGTTCACAATTATGCTGAGGCTGCTACCCTTCCAAAACTGAGAAAAACAATCAGAAAAGTTTCACAGCCCTGCTGGAGAGAAAAAACCATGAAGTTGGGCTGGTCAAAACTCTTCATACAAAGACAGAAGGGCAAAGAATAGTTATCCCTACCCAAGAACCAAAGATTGGTTGGGAACAGTGGATGTAACCTGGTTGATACTGGTTCTGGGCATGCCTGAAGGTGTGATTCCTGCCTGGCTGTGGCACCATTATCGATGCTTCTGCGCTGAGTTCCCTGAACCAACATGTCATGACTGCACCCAACAAAATGGCCCTCTTTAATGGAACCCATGCCCTGTTCACTCCACTCACATGAACTCACACTCTGCCTAGCCTCCACCATCCCACTAGACCAAAATAAAATTGAATGTTTCCCAGCCTGATTTACCTGGCTGTATTAGACCCACCTGAACTATAGCCTTTAGGGTAGGTTTCAGAAGAAGCTGAGAAGCAACAAATCAAAAGGCTATTTACTTTCCTCCCTTTCTGGAAACGAATGGCATTTGGTCAAGCATGGTGGTGATCCTCACTGGGTTCCTGGCAGCGGACCTGAGCTCTGTGATGTGGACGCCTGGTCCCACCAAGGTGGGAAGGCAGAGGTCCCTGTTGCAGTTCTGCCTGCTCCCACATGAGAAGGAGTGTTGGCAGTTCAGCACTTTGAAAGTCAAGGAAGAACACCCTTTCATATTGAATCTAACAGTCAGCACCTTGGGCTCAGCAGAGATGCCCCAGTTCTGGCCACTACCTAGCAGAGTGTTCTTCTGGGCATCTCACAGAGAGAGGGAGAGGAAGGACTCTAAGGTAGCTGTTGATGAGCTTCTTCTTTATGCCCAGGAGTGGTTTGAAATGAAACATACAGTTTTTCTGTGTTCTTGGAGTAGCTTAATCAGAATTGACGACGTCAGGAATAAAAACATCGTCTTGAGATTCACGTTGCTTCATTAGGAATCTTGGCCCTGCCGCTTACAAGTTGTGTGATCTTGAGTAAATTGTTTGGTCTCTCTGAACCCCAGTTTTCTTACCTGTAAAATGATAATATTAACATCTTATAGGTGGTGTTCAAAGAATTAAATAATATGTGTTAAGCAGTGTCTGGGGCATAGTGGACTCTTATTATGTGTTCATGCCTTTTCCTTTTTCCTTCTAAAGCAGGTATGACTAAGTACTTCTTTTTGCTCTTCCATCTGTGGGAGAAAGCATTATGCATCTTTGAGGGTTACAGTGCCCTTTCCATTGCATCCATCATATATTTCTTTATCCTCCCAATAATGTTATGTGTAAGAACTATAATGATGCTCATTTTATAGATAAAGAAAGTGGAGTGCAAAGAGATTAAGCAACTTGATCAATGATCACAAAGATAGTACTTGTCACAGGTATGACTTGCACTCAAGTATTAGACCCAAAACTCCTTCTCTTTATAGTCCTTGATTTTTCTTTGAGATTTGCATGGAGTCTGACTTTGTTGTGGCCAAAGATTAAGCCATGTTTAGCACTATCTCTGTCTACTGCTCTTTACATTTCCACTGTTATCAGAAACAACTTGATATAAGATCAACCTTAGGCATGTTGAGCCTTCATCGGGGAAGGGACAGTTGCGTAAGTGTTAGGTTGAGTGTGTAGGACTGGAACACCACATTTTAATCTCTGTAGGATCTCAGACTGGCAATCAGAAAGGGAAAGAAGGTGTGCCTGCTATCTTTTCATTCCTTCCCCCAAACCCCACCCCCATCCTGGGGATGCTGATCTTCATGGACTACATCCCTCTTTGCAGGGTCACCTGGGAATGGTTGGGTTTCTCTACCAAAGATGATAGCTTGTCTCAAGCTATCATTCTCTTCTTCTGAGTTTCATTAATCATGCCATCTCCTCATTTTCGAGGGCCTATGAGGGTCAAGTTCTCAGGGTACTGCACAGCAGTGTAAATAATGCCTTATCAAACCTTCCTAAATTTAGCCTAATATTCTGATGGGACCCTGAGTGACAATAAGTAATTCCAAATGGTACTAGGAAAATGTACCCTAGGTAGATGAGGGCTGTCAATAATCGGTTTCCTTATCCATCACCAAACCAAAGTCCTCAATCACACAGTGTCCTTTTGGGACTCTTTTCCTCTTTCAAGGATACCATCGGTAGTAACTTTAATTTGGTTTTCCCAATATAGAAAGTGTTGGGCTATGGTGATGTCACCATAGTAAGTACACCTGTTTCAGTACCTGGAGCCTTCTTTCCCTAGATACATCTATGACCTGCCTTTCACTTAATTCAATGTCATTTTGCTCCAACGTCATTTTTTTAGAGAGGTCTTTCTGGATCATGCCATCTAAAACAGCAATTCCTTCATTGCTGTCTGCCTCCTTACTCTTCTTTATTTTTATTTTCAATATTGTTTTTTAACCACATAAAATATTATATAGCACATTTAATTGTCTGTTTTTCACCACTAAAATTAAAGCTCCATGGAGCAAAGACTGTCTATTTTGTTAGTGCAATATACATAAAATGACCTACTTGGTTAAATAAAGGGGAAGTTTGTTAAGACAAATGCAAGCTCTACAGAAAGAAGAAAAAAGAGAATACAGATTTCCGCTAATAACTACTCTGTCATCATCGAGAAAAGCAGACCAAAGTACCATGTTCTGATCACTGCCGAGAGGTGTATCTTCCTTTAATTAAGATGAGAATTCCTTTAAGGACGTTCAGTTCCCTTTACTGCTCTCTCATCAAGCAACTTTCTATCACTAAGTCAGTTTTCTAATTGCCTTTTTCCTAGTAAAGACTGTGAATGAAGGGCTATGGGGCACAAGCATTCTGATCACTAGAGTTGTTCATTCCCACTGTTCTCGGTATCTCCCTTAGTAATCAGTAAAGTTATGTTCCTGTTTATAAGGAAGCATCAGAGCTAAAACTTAGGTAAACTCACAAAACCAGGTTTATGAACCTGGAAAGCCAAGGTCTCAACTGTCCACTGTGATTTCCCTCCAATGGGTAGCAGCCGTGATGAAACACATCTGGAAAGGTTATCCAACCTTACCCAGGGCTCTCATCTGCTATCCAGAGAGGCATACAAATTTTGAGACTGGTTAGTTTCAAGTTCATATGGGCTTAGATGCAGCAATAGTGGATCTTCATAATTAACCTAAATGAGCTTAAGGTTTATAGTGTGTTACTGGTAGAAAAGGGAGGCATTGCTGTAGCACTGACCGCACAGTTTACTTTTAATGGACAGATTTTCATTTAGTGAACTGCAGCAAAACAAAACAAAAATGCTGCAGACATTTATCTCTCAGTAGCTACCTAATAAAGCTTAAACTGGCCAACTTCCATGCCCTTCAGGGTTCCAGAAATACAAACAGGAAGTTAACATTTCCATAGCAATAACAATTCTGTAATAAAAGCTGAGGAGAAACAATAAAACAGAAGGTCAGGATAAAAGCAATTTACATTTTATTAACATCCTAACACTACATCAGAATAAATTTTAAATATCAAAATAGAGTCAGAGTAAAATTAGAGTAACATTTGTGATCAAATGACTTTTTTTTTCATTTTTAGGCATGGCTTCCGTCTGGTCTTGTAGCAAGGCGCGAACTTATATAGCATCTCTAAATTCCCTCAACTTGTAAGTTCTGCTGTGTCATCCTATGGATAATTTTGACCAAGCAAGGCTCTCTATTTCAGGTATAAATGTTCTTTTCAAAGAAAAGATGATTCTCATATGATTCATTGTGTTGATCATTTGCTTATATTCACTCCATTATTGTGAGAAGCCATGCACAATAATGCGTGTAATGAAAACAGTGATTTTAAGCAAGTCAGATGGATTCTTCAAATATCCCTAGTAAGCCAAGAGGATGACAGATTATCCTTTGGGAATGGGCATAGCCTGGAACTGGTAAATGTTCCTTGATTTCCCTGTGCTTGGACCTTTCCTTTCTAAACTATTAAACATTCTTTTCCTCTAACTATAGAAGATGGAGGTGGTTTTCTAAGACAGTGAGAAGATACTTTAACATTATGTAGAGGAAGGATGAACTGAACGTCAAGGAGACAGAAAAGGGACATTCTTAGGTTGAGATGAGTAACCAGGAGATAATAAACCAGTGTAAAGGACAGAAGAGAGGGAAGAGGGGATTTAGGTCCATAAACCATGAATTTGTTATTGCAACCTTGAGCTGTGCAAGCTTCCATGGCCTTCTGTCCTTGTAAGATAATGGGCTTATAAAGCAGATAAAATTGCTAACAATTGGGACACTGATACAGAAAATTAGAATACCTTTCATGGTGATAGACTCTATTTTTCATAAATTATCTTTCATTGTTTAAGGAATACATATTCAGTTTCTTTAAATGGTGTAAATGCCTTAACAGTAGTTTCTAAGCCTTCCACTCCTTTAAAAATGTGTTGAGCATCAAGTAAGACCCAAGTAAATTCTCATCCAAAAATGACTTTTTACCCTTTTATTTTCTCACGTTTCCTCCTGTTACTGAAATGTGATTTTGACGTGGGACATTGACACTGATTTTGAATTAGTTGCAACCATGTACATTGCAGTTTACCCAGAATCCATAGAAAAATATCTCTTTATAAATCTACATCCTAGCCCTAGAATGTCCCCCCTTAATTGGGTTGACAAGTGTGTTTTAATATACTACAGTCCTGATGAGATAGAAGCATGATCTCCTCAATTTAAGTAAATGCAAGCCTGATAGCCAGAGAAAGAGTAAGATGACTCCCTTTTGCCTCTAGCTGTGATAAATTTATGTATTCATACTTAAAAAAGACAAATTACTTTTCTTAACATAATCCTAAGGGGATTAATACTAGCAAATATTATGCCAATCTCAAAGTCCTGTAATTTTAGTGTACTGAGCACTTACAGGAAATTGTGTAAGAAATTGTTTAAATGGAATACTGCCCTCTTATGGTTACACAGATCCTTCTAGAGCCAAACATAAAATCATAGTCTTTAGTTAGGGCAGTTAATAGAGGGATTTAATTAGTGGAGAGATCCAAAAAATGTAACACAGACTTTGATTTTACACACTACAAAATGGAGTTGTATGGAGGCAACTCATTCTAGGTTTATATATCTAGGTTTCACAGAGGCAAGGATAGAACCCAGTTCATTGCTTTTTCCATTCTAATGCATATTTGAATAGAATTATAAGTTCTGGTTTCATAATGCAGATATTTCAAGGGAAATTACAAAACATCAATTTTAGCAAAGGATTTTGTTAATAAGTTTCATTGTACTAAATCAATATGATGTCAAAATTTTCCAAACGTTAGAGGACTTCAGCATCTTATCAAATCAGAAAATTTGGAAAGTTTTCAAATATCAAACTAAAAAACTTCCAGTTTTCAGGACATTTTATTTATATTCTCCAAAAATCATTCTTATTTATTATCTGAGGAGTCACAGAACAAGTTGAATACATATATCTAACACGTGGCAGTCTGTCAAACACTGGATAAAAAAAACATTTTTTTTCCTAAAAACTTTCATATCTTCCAAGATAACCATTTGCATTTTTATTTGTTCCCAGGCTGTTGTTTTTATTTGAATCAGCTTTATTGAGGTATAATTTACATACAATAGAATGTATACATTTTAGTGTACAGTTGAATGAGTTTTGATAAATGCCTGTGCTCGTGTAACCATCATCAGAATCAAGATATAGAACATATACCTAGATATATAGAACATATATATCACCCAAGAAAGCTTCATTGTCCTTGATCTCAGTCGATCTCCCCATTCTGGCCCCAGGCAAACATTTCTCTCTTTTCTGTCTACTCTGTAAAGAATAGATTTGATCTATGCAGACCTTCATATATAAGAAGTTATAAAGTAGATACTCTTCCATGTTTGGTTTCTTTCTTTCAGCATAATGGTTTGAGATTCATCATTGTTGTTTTGTACATCAGTAGTTTGCTCCTGTTTATGGCTGAGTTGCGTTCCATAGTATGGATGTACCACAATATTCATCTTCTCACTAGCTATTGGATATTTGGTTTGTTTCTAGTTTGGGGATTTTTATTAAAAAATACTGCTGTGAAAGTTCATGTAAAAGTCATAGTGTGGCCAGATGTTTTTATTTCTCATAGGTAAATACCTAGAAGTGCAGTTGTTGGCTCATATGATAAGTGTATTTTAATTTCAAGACACCACTAAACTGTCATCCAAAGTGGCTGTATGATGCTACATTTCCACCAGAAATGTATGAGAGTTCCAGTTGCTTCAAATTCTTGTCACAGCTTGATGGCATCAGTACTTTTGTGTGTGTGTGTGAATTTTAGAATTTTATTTATTTTTTTATACAGCAGGTTCTTATTAGTTATCCATTTTATACATATTAGTGTATACATGTCAATGCCAATCTCCCAATTCATCCCACCACCACCACCCCTGCCACTTTCCCCCCTTGGTGTCCATACGTTTGTTCTCTACATCTGTGTCTATTTCTGCCCTGCAAACTGGTTCATCTGTACCATTTTAATAGGTTCCACATATATGCGTTAATATACGATATTTGTATTTCTCTTTCTGGCTTACTTCACTTGGTGTGACAGTCTCTAGATCCATCCATGTCTCTACAAATGACCCAATTTTGTTGCTTTTTATGGCTGAGTAATATTCCGTTGTATATATGTACCACAACTTCTTTATCCATTTGTCTGTCGATGGGCATTTAGGTTGCTTCCATGACCTGGCTATTGTAAATAGTGCTGCAATGAGCATTGGGGTGCATGTGTCTTTTTGAATTATGATTTTTCTCTGAGTATATGCCCAGTAGTGGGATTGCTGGGTCATATGGTAATTCTGTTTTTAGTTTCTTAAGGAACCTCCATACTGTTCTGCATAGTGGGTGTATCAATTTACATTCCCACCAACAGCGCAAGAGGGTTTCCTTTTCTCCACACCCTCTCCAGCTTTTGTTGCTTGTAGATTTTCTGATGATGACCATTCTGACTGGTGTGAGGTGATACCTCATTGTAGTTTTGATTTGCATTTCTCTAATAATTAGTGATGTTGGGGGCTTTTCATGTGCTTCTTGGCCACCTGTATGTCTTCTTTGGAGAAATGTCTATTTAGGTCTTCTGCCCATTTTTGGATTGGGTTGTATGTTTTTTTAATATTGAGCTGCATGAGCTGTTTATATATTTGGGGGATTAATCCTTTGTCCGCTGATTCATTTGCAAATATTTTCTCCCATTCTGAGGGTTGTCTTTTCGTCTTGTTTGTAATTTCCTTTGCTTTGCAAAAGGTTTTAAGTTTCATTACGTCCCATGTGTTTATTTTTGTTTTTATTTCCATTACTCTATGAAGTGGATCAAAAAAGATCTTGCTGTGATTTATGTCAAAGAGTGTTCTTCCTATGTTTTCTTCTAAGAGTTTTAGAGTGTCCAGTCTTACATTTAGGTCTCTAATCCATTTTGAGTTTATTTTTTTGTATGGTGTTAGGGAGTGTTCTAATTTCATTCTTTCATATGAAGCTGTCCAGTTTTCCCAGCACCACTTATTGAAGAGGCTGTCTTTTCTCCATTGTATATCCTTGCCTCCTTTGTCATAGATTAGTTGACCATAGGTGTGTGGGTTTATCTATGGGCTTTCTATCCTGTGCCATTGATCTATATTTCTGTTTTTGTGCCAGTACCATATTGTCTTCATTACTGTAGCTTTGTAAATTGTCTGAAGTCAGGGAGTCTGATTCCTCCAACTCCGTTTTTTCCTCTCAAGACTGCTTTGGCTATTCGGGCTCTTTTGTGTTTCCATACAAATTTTAAGATTTTTTCTTCTAGTTCTGTAAAAAATGCCATTGGTAATTTGATAGGGATTGCAGTGAATCTGTAGATTGCTTTGGGTAGTATAGTCATTTTCAGTCTGTTGATTCTTCCAATCCAACAGTATGGTATATCTCTCCATCTGTTTGTTTCATGTTTAATTTCTTTCATCAGTGTCTTATAGTTTTCTGCATACAGGTCTGTTGTCTCCCTAGGTAGGTTTATACCTAGGTATTTTATTCTTTTTCTTGCAATGGTAAATGGGAGTGTTTTCTTAATTTCTCTTTCAGATGTTTCATCATTAGTGTATAGGAATGCAAGAGATTTCTGTGCATTAATTTTGTATCCTGCAACATTACCAAATTGATTGCTTAGCTCTAGTAGTTTTCTGGTGGCATCTTTAGGATTCTCTGTGTATAGTTTCATGTCATCTGCAAACAGTGACAGTTTTACATCTTCTTTTCCAATTTGTATTCCTTTTCTTTTTCTTCTCTGATTGCCGTGGCTAGGACTTCCAAAACTATGTTGAATAACAGTGGCGAGAGTGGACATCCTTATGTTGTTCCTGATCTTAGACGAAATGGTTTCAGTTTTTCACCATTGACAATGATGTTTGCTGTGGGTTTGTCATATATGGCCTTTATTATGTTGAGGTAGGTTCCCTCTATGCCCACTTTCTGGAGAGTTTTTATCATAAATGGGTGTTGAATTTTGTCAAAAGCTTTTTCTGTATCTATTGAGATGACTATATGGTTTTTATTCTTCAATTTGTTAATATGGTGTATCACATTGATTGATTTGCATATATTGAAGAATCCTTGCATCCCTGGGATAAATACCTCTTGATTATGGTGTATGATCCTTTTAATGTGCTGTTGGATTCTGTTTGCTAGTATTTTGTTGAGGATTTTTGCACCTATATTCATCAGTGATATTGGCCTGTAGTTTTCTTTCTTTGTGACATCTTTGTCTGGTTTTGGTATCAGGGTGATGTTGGCCTCGTAGAATGAGTTTGGGAGTGTTCCTCCCTCTGTTATATTTTGGAAGAGTTTGAGAAGGATAGGTGTTAGCTCGTCTCTAAATGTTTGATAGAATTCGCCTGTGAAGCCATCTGGTCCTGGACTTTGGTTTGTTGGAAGACTTTTAATCACAGTCTCAATTTCAGTGCTTGTGATTGGTCTGTTTATATTTTCTATTTCTTCCTGGTTCAGTCTCAGAGGGTTGTGCTTTTCTAAGAATTTGTCCATTTCTTCCAGGTTGTCCGTTTTATTGGCATATAGTTGCTTGTAGTAATCTCTCATGATCTTTTGTATTTCTGCAGTATCAGCTGTTATATCTCCTTTTTCATTTCTAATTCTATTGATGTGAGTCTTCTCCCTTTTTTTCTTGATGAGTCTGGCTAATGGTTTATCAATTTTGTTTATCTTCTCAAAGAACCAGCTTTTAGTTTTATTGATCTTTGCTATTGTTTTCTTTGTTTCTATTTCATTTATTTCTGCTCTGCTCTTTATGATTCCTTTCCTTCTACTAACTTTGCATTTTGTTTGTTGGTAAGGTTAGATTGTTTATTTGAGAGTTCTCTTGTTTCTTGAGGTAGGCTTGTATTGCCATAAACTTCCCTCTTAGAACTGCTTTTGTGTCATCCCATAGGTTTTGGACCATCGTGTTTTCGTTGTCATTTGTCTCTAGGTATTTTTTGATTTCCTCTTTGATTTCTTTAGTGATCTCTTGGTTATTTAGTAATGTACTGTTTAGCCTCCATGTGTTTGTGTTTTTTACATTTTTTCCCCTGTAATTGATTTCTAATTTCATAGCGTTGTGGTCAGAAAAGATGCTTGATATGATTTCAATTTCCTTAAATTTACTGAGGCTTGATTTGTGACCCAAGATGTGATCTATCCTGGAGAATGTTCTGTGGGCACTTGAGAAGAAAGTGTAATCTGCTGTTTTTTGGATGGAATGTCCTATAAATATCAATTAAATCTATCTGGTCTATTGTGTCATTTAAAGCTTGTGTTTCCTTATTAATTTTCTGTCTGGATGATCTGTCCATTGGTGTAAGTGAGGTGTTAAAGTCCCCCACTATTATTGTGTTACTGTCGATTTCCTGTTTTATAGCTGTTAGCAGCTGCCTTATGTATTGAGGTGCTCCTATGTTGGTTGCATATGTATTTATAATTGTTAAATCTTCTTCTTGGATTGATCCCTTGATCATTATTTCATGTCCTTCTTTGTCTCTTGTAATTGTCTTTATTTCAAAGTCTATTTTGTCTGATAGGAGGATTGCTACTCCAGCTTTCTTTTGATTTCCATTTGCCTGGAATATCTTCTTCCATCCCCTCACTTTCAGTCTGTATGTGTCCCTAGGTCTGAAATGGGTCTCTTGTAGACAGCATATATATGGGTCTTGTTTTTGTATCCATTCAGAGAGCCTGTGTCTTTTGGTTGGAGCATTTAATCCATTCACTTTTAAGGTAATTATCGATATGTATGCTCCTATTACCATTTTCTTAATCGTTTTGGGTTTGTTTTTGTAGGTCCTTTTCTTCTCTTGTGTTTCCCATTTAGAGACGTTCCTTTAGCATTTGTTGTAGAGCTGGTTTGGTGGTGCTGAATTCTTTTAGCTTTTGCTTGTCTGTAAAGCTTTTGATTTCTCCATCGAATCTAAATGAGATCCTTGCCAGGTAGAGTAATCTTGGTTGTAGGATCTTCCCTTTCATCACTTTAAATATATCATGCCACTCCCTTCTGGCTTGTAGAGTTTCTGCTGAGAAATCAGCTGTTAACCTTATGTGAGTTCCCTTATATATTATTTGTCATTTTTCCCTTGTTGCTTTCAATAATTTTTCTTTGTCTTTAATTTTTGTCTATTTGATTACTGTGTGTCTCGGTGTGTTTCTCCTCGGGTTTATCCTGCCTGGGACTCTCTGCACTTCCTGTACTTGGGTGGCTCCTTTCCCATGTTAGGGACGTTTTTGTCTATAATCTCTTCAAATATTTCCTTGGGTACTTTCTCTCTCTCTTCTCCTTCTGGGACCCCTATAATGCGAATGTTATTGAGTTTAATGTTGTCCCAGAGATCTCTTAGGCTGCCTTCATTTCTTTTTATTATTTTTTCTTTATTCTGTTCCGCAGCAGTGAATTCCACCATTCTGTCTTCCAGGTCTCTTATCCGTTCTTCTGCCTCAGTTATTCTGCTATTGATTCCTTCTAGTGTATTTTTCATTTCAGTTATTGTATTGTTCATCTGTGTTTGTTTGTTCTTTATTTCTTCTAGGTGTTTGTTCTTTAATTCTCCTAGGTCTTTGTTAAACGTTTCTTCCATCTTCTTGATCCTTGCCTCCATTCTTTTTCCGAGGTCCTGGATCATCTTCACTCTCATTATTCTGAATTCTTTTTCTGGAAGGTTGCCTATCTCTACTTCATACAGTTGTTTTCCTGGGGTTTTATCTTGCTCCTTCATCTGGTACATAGCCCTCTGCATTTTCATCTTGTCTGTCCTTCTGTGAATGTGGTTTTTGTTCCACAGACTGCGGGATTGTAGTTCTTCTTGCTTCTGTTGTCTGCCCTCTGGTAGATGAGGCTATCTAAGAAGCTTGTGCAAGTTTCCTGATGGGAGGGACTGGTGGTGGGTATAGCTGGGTGTTGCTCTGGTGGGTGGAGCTCAGTAAAACTTTAATTCACTTGTCTGCTGATGGGTGGGGCTGCGTTCCCTCCCTGTTGGTTGTTTGGTCTGAGGTAACCCAACACTGGAGCCTACCCGGCTCTTTGGTGGGGCTAATGTCGGACTCTGGGAGGGCTCACACCAAGGAGTACTTCCCAGAACTTCTGCTGCCAGTGTCCTTGTCCTCACGGTGAGCCACAGCCACCCCCTGCCTCTGCAGGAGACCCTTCAACACTATCAGTAGGTCTGGTTCAGTCTCCCCTGGGGTCACTGCTCCTCCCCCTGGGTCCTGATGCGCACACTACTTTGTGTGTGCCCTCCAGAGTGGAGTCTCTGTTTCCCCCAGTCCTGTCAATGTCCTGCAGTCAAATCCCACTAGCTTTCAAAGTCTGATTCTCTAGGAGTTCCTTCTCCCATTGCCAGACCCCCAGGTTGGGAAGCCTGACGTGGGGCTCATTACCTTCACTCCAGTGGGTGGACTTCTGTGGTATAAGTGTTCTCCAGTTTGTGAGTCACCCACCCAGCAGTTATGGGATTTGATTTTATTGTGATTGCGCCCCTCCTATCGTCTCATTGTGGCTTCTGCTTTGTCTTTGGACGTGGGGTATCTTTTTTGGTGAGGTCCAGTGTCTTCCTGTTGATGATTGTTCAGCAGTTACTTGTGATTCCGGTGCTCTCACAAGAGGAAGTGAGCGCACATCCTTCTACTCCGCCATCTTGAACCAATGTCGGCATCAGCAATTTTCATTTTCTTAATGATGGTTAGGCAGTCCCATGTGCTATAGATTGAATATTTATGTCTTCCCCAAATTCATGTATTGAAATTGTAATCCCCAACGTGATGGTATTAAGATATAAGGCCTTTGGGAAGTGAATGGGTCATGAGGGTAGAGCCTTTCATAAAGGATTAGTGCCTTATAAAAAAGGCCCAAGAAAGCTCCCTTGCCCCTTCCACCATGTGAGAACACAGTGAGAAGATGCTATCTGTGAGAAAGTGACACTGAATCTTCCAGCACCAAGATCTTGGACTTCTCAGCCTGTGAGATGTCAGAACTGTGAGAAATGGTGGAGACAGAATGCAAATCCAGTAGAGTCTGGCTACAAAACCCCTGCTCTAAGCACTCATTAAAGTAGATTATTTTGTAACTTTTTCATATCACAGTCTTTTGCCTTTATACTTAGATATAAACTCTAGTAACTCAGGAGTAACTGTACCTTCTACTTGTAGGTTTTCCCGTGTGACCCAGATCAGTGTCCTGAAAATATATGGCAAAAAGTTGCTGAAAAAGAGGAAATTGACATTTATAAAGCACTTAAGAAATGTCTGCCAAGAACTATGGCCAGATACTGAGATAAATTACATTTATATTTCATCTTTACAACAGTCTCGAGGCAGGTGTTAATATCCCTGTTTTACAGATGTTTTACAGATGTTGCCAAGAGGATAAATTTTTCTTTCCTCAGACTATGTATTCTCTTTGTGGAATGCACACAGTAAATGAGAGCAGGACCTTAAAGCCAAATCAAACTTGGTACGAAGCTTGGTTCTGCTACTTACTGAAGTGTGTGATTTTGAATTATTAAACTTCTCTGAGATTCATCTGTAAAATGCAGACTACATATAACCTCTATCATTGGATAATTGTATTAAATAAGGCAATACATTTAAAGCCCTCTGTAACGTCACAGTAAGCAGTTAATAAATGTTAGTTATTATTATTACTATTGTTATTACTGTTAATATGAGTTTTAGTAGAGTCAGCTCAAGTAAAAGGACCTTTATTAAACTTTAACCTGACTGTCAGTGTCTGTTTTAAAATGAGAAATGTCCTCTCTAAAATGGGAAAGCTTTGGAGGTCAATTACACAGGTAATTGAATCAGATTAAATGACTCTGGGGGACAGTACCTGTCCAAAATAATCATTGTTTCAGTAAAACAGTTGGTACGACTATTTTAAATAAAACAGTGAAAATATTACTTCCTGACAGGAGTGTTGCCTGTAGGTTTATAGGAATAGGCAGCCTGTGATGTGTCGGTAGAAATCTGTAGAGAACAAGCTTTTCCTCTGAAGCTGAAGGATCTGACCTCAAAAGAAACTATGCAGCCAAACCTATTGAGATTTTATCATCATTTGTTGATTGCACTTCAGAAGTTCAAAATCCCTTGGGGAAGAAAACTTCACACATAATATTTTTATTTTAGAAACTATGATAAACTATGTTTTATCCAGAATGATCAGTAAATTGAGAGTGCTAGTTACAATCAAATAATATTTGTCATATATCCTAAATTAAAAGCTAGAATATTCATATCAAACATTATACTGTCAATAGGAAACAGCATTAAACTTTCAGTGAGTAATATGCTTTCTTTGGTTATTCTGAAACTGCTTTAGAATCTTAGCGTGTCCCAGTGTTATCATTATGAGCCTTAATTGTTTTGATAACATAAATTTCAGCATAAAGATTTTCTCACAGAGAGCAGCTCCAAGATGAGCTGGGTAATGCTGGAACTTTGTGGATTCTCTTTGCAGGGAGATTCAAACAAATGCTGCAGCATTGCTCGCCCGGAAGGTTACAAAACACGTGTTAGCACAGGATGGGGATTTTGTCCAGTCCCGGATCAAAGTGTCTCAGAGGTGATTTCTTCTGAGGCCTTTCTCTTTGGTTAGTAGGTGGCCATCATTTTCTTGTGTCTTCACGCGGTCTTCCTGCTGTGTATCTGTGCCCTAATCTCCTCTTTTCAAAAGGACACCAGTCGTATTGAATTAGGGCCCACCCTAATGACCTCATTTAACCTTAAATACCTCTTTAAAGACCCTATCTCCACATACAGCCACATTCTGAGGCACTGGGAGTGAGGATTTTAACATATGAATTTGGGGGATACACAGTTCAGTCCCTAACACTGGTTTTTCAGGAGAATCACTTGGGGCCCAGGTTAAAGATTCAGAATATCTCAGCTCTTCTATTGAAGATTCATTCACCAGGTCAAGGGAATTACATTTTTAACAAGTGTCTAATAGTTAGGAATTGTTTTTTTGCAAGTGGCATAAGGTGTATCTCAAGCTGGCTCAACCAAAGTAGAGAATTTCTTAGCTTGTACAACTGAATATTTCAAGAATAAGGTTTCAGGGCGACCTTGATCAAGAATCTAAATGATACTACAGTATAAACGATGTTATAACAGCCTCTTTCTACATTTCTTCCATCTGTTTTCTCAATGTTACCTCCATTTTTTGGTCCCCTTGTGGTTGGAAGATGGCTTGACGCAGCCCCTATGTCTTCAGAGGTTCATATTTAGTAGAGTTGAGGGGAAATCTGGTTAACTTTTTACCCGTAAAGTGGCAAAATGAATGTCAGTTTACAAAACTGTATCCTAAGAGGCAAAATAGAGGAAGGATAAAAATGGGTGAATTTCTGTGCTTTTGGGTAAAGTTGTCAAGTGACCTAATACAAAAGATACAAAGTATACAATTATACAAAGCATAATTCAAAGTTTAGTAATAGCTTAATAACTGATAGTGTTAACTTCGTGCTTTTTTGTGTCAGCCTCTTTGCTGAGTGCATCACATGGATATGTGTATTCACATTAGGTGTAGTTATTATCGCCATTATACAGACAGGGAAACTGAGTCTCTCAGAGGGTACAGTTGCCCAAGGTGGCAGACTGGGTGAAGGAGGCAGAGCTGGGATTCACGTCTCAGCTCTTTGGTTTTCAAGTTCTTGCTTCCAGGTGTCACATTTTGCTGCCTCATTAACATGCCAGCTTTGGGAGTGAGCACTCTCTCTTTGTTCTAAAATTAATTAATTAATTACATTTTTCCTTGTAACTTTTTTTTCCCTTCCGTTTTACTGAGATGTCACTGACAGACAGCACTGTATAAGCTGAAGGTATACAGCATAATGACTTGACCTGCTTGTACTGCAAAATGATTACCACCAGAAGTTTCAACATACATCAGCTCGTATAGACACACACAAAAATTTTTTCTCTGTGAAGAGAACTTTTAGAATTGATTCTCTTAGCAGCTTTCAAATATACCATCCAGCAGTGTGAGCTTGAGTCGGCACATTATACGTTATATCCCAGAGTTAGCTCTCTTTAGCAAAGCTGCACTACCTAAAATTTTAAAAGTTTTGATATGACAGTAATGTTGGTGATGAAAGGAAAACATATTCTTTATCATAATTATCTACACGTACTAGAAAGGCTACTTGTTGGACTTTTGCTTGCGAAGCTGTCTTCCAGACTCGACGGTCATTGTATCTCTTAGCCCTGGCCATGGGAATCTTCATAAGGTGACAACTTCTTAATTCAATTCAATATAGGCAAGAGGAAAAAGAGAGTCCCAAAATGCTTCTTTACTCCCTGCTGAAGCTATGAGTCTCACCTGATGACTAGGTCACTTGACAACCTTACCAACTTGCAGACTGCAAAGCATGACCAGTTACAAAACCAGCATTCAGAGTGTGTTGTCCTTATTCAGCTAAGTACATTTATTTAACTACTGGACAGTAGCAAAGGTGTTGGTAGGTCTTTCCCTGGAATTTGGGCAGAATGCCTTTGTCCTATTGCTGAGAAAATGCATGTAAATGCCTGAGCCACTTTAGTGGTCTTTCCCAAAAATAGCTTGGCCTTTTGACTCACCCAGGCTGCCAGTAAACTGTTTTGTTTTTTTTTTCCCCTCTCCACAGATATGCTAAATCTAGTAACATCACGTCAGTCAGTGCATTCCAAATTGGAGGCAGCACTGAATTTGTTTTAGTTTGGGAATCCTTCTTATTGGTTCATAGGTTGTATCAGAGAACATTGGGACAGGAAGGGTCTGGCATATACTCAATATCCAACCCATCCTCTTAGATTTATAGGTAAGGAAATCGAAGCCCCAAAAGGCTAAGTGATCCACGCAAGCACACATTGCTGGTAAGTGGCAGAAAATAACTCTGGGCTGCTGATGCGTGAAGCAGTCTGTTTTCTGCCAGAGTCTCAGCAGGAGATTTCATGGGTGGGATATGCCAGGTCCCCCTGGCATTTCACAAAAGCATTTTAGCAGAGTGATGGCAAGGTATGAGTCTTGGCTGTCCCTGTATCTACAGAATTCTTATTTTGCCATGTGTTGCTTTAGCAAGAAGGAATTTGAGAATCAAATAATACAAAACCCAGAAAAGCAAATAGATGTTTTGATGCTCAAACTTGGCCAGGGTTGGCTTTCTTAACAGGGCCTTCAGGAGAAGTTAATTAGCATTAGCAAGCTTCTCTGAGTCTTGCACTGCACCTGAGTCATTCCTGCGGCTAAGGTGTCTAAGGCCTCACACCTCCCTAGGTGGCCCGGGTCTACTGCTTTGCACGAGAAAAGGATCCCAGCAGTCTGCCCTTCACCTGGGAAAACTGGACCGCTACATGTAAAAGTATGAAATTAGAACACTCCCTAACACCATACACAAAAATAAACTCAAAATGGATTAAAGACCTAAATGTAAGGCCAGACACTATCAAACTCTTAGAGGAAAACATAGGCAGAACACTCTATGACATAAATCACAGCAAGATCCTTTTTCACCCACCTCCTAGAGAAATGGAAATAAAAACAAAAATAAACAAATGGGACCTAATGAGCTTAAAACCTTTTGCACAGCAAAGGAAACCATAAAGAAGATGAAAAGACAGCCCTCAGAATGGGAGAAAATATTTGCAAATGAAGCAGCTGACAAAGGATTCATCTCCAAAATTTACAAGCAGCTCATGCAGCTCAATAACAAGAAAACAAACAACCCAATCCAAAAAAGGGCAGAAGACCTAAATTGACATTTCTCCAAAGAAGATATACAGACTGCCAACAAACACATGAAAGAATGCTCAACATCATTAATCATTAGAGAAATGCAAATCAAAACTACAATGAGATATCATCTCACACCAGTCAGAATGGCCATCATCAAGAAATCTAGAAACAATAAATGCTGGAGAGGGTGTGGAGAAGAGGGAACCCTCTTGCACTGTTGGTGGGAATGTAAATTGCTACAGCCACTATGGAGAACAGTATGGAGGTTCCTTAAAAAACTACAACTAGAACTACCATATGACTCAGCAACCCCACTACTGGGCATATACCCTGAGAAAACCATAATTCAAAAAGAGTCATGTACCACAATGTTCATTGCAGCTCTATTTACGATAGCCAGGACATGGAAGCAACCTAAGTGTCTGTCGACAGATGAATGGATAAAGAAGATGTGGCACATATATACAATGGAATATTACTCAGCCATAAAAAGAAACGAAATTGAGTTATTTGTAGTGAGGTGGATGGACCTAGAGTCTGTCATACAGAGTGAAGTCAGAAAGAGAAAAGCAAATACCGTATGCTAACACATATATATGGAATCTAAGAAAAAAAAAGGTCATGAAGAACCTAGGGGCAAGACGGGAATAAAGAGACAGACCTACTAGGGAATGGACTTGAGGATATGGGGAGGGGGAAGGGTAGGCTGTGACGAGGTGAGAGAGTGGCTTGGACATATATACACTACCAAGCGTAAAGTGGATAGCTAGTGGGAAGTAGCCGCATAGCACAGGGAGATCAGCTCGGTGCTTTGTGACCGCCTAGAGGGGTGCGATAGGGAGGGTGGGAGGGAGGGAGACGCAGGAGGGAAGAGATATGGGAACATGTGTATATGTATAACTGATTCACTTTGTTATAAAGCAGAAACTACCACACCATTGTAAAGCAATTGTACTCCAATAAAGATGTTAATAAAGAAAACAAAAAAAAACCCCTCTGTGTTTCTCCTTATGCTTTTACAGCTGGGCAAAAGTGCCATTTTCATACAGATCTTTTCTTTTCTCTCTCTGATCTTTCTATCATTTGCTTGGATTTCAGGATAGGTTTTTGTTGTGTTTTGTTTTTAACTGAAAAGGATATAAATCATTTCTATTTTAATTCAATTTGATAGACCCCTCTGTAATGTGAAGATGGAATTTGCAGTTGAAAAATGAAATTTGGTCACACTAAAGAAGGCAAGTATGCCTTTGCTGAGTAGCTATTAAATTTCTCTTTAAACAAATATTCAGAATACAATAAATCCCAGATAGTAACTGTTTCAGTTTAAAAAGGAGTAAATCAGGGATGGATCATGGAGCAGTGTTTATTGTGTGTGCCAATTTTGCAGGTGAGGAAACTGAGCCTCAGAAAATAAATAAGGAACTTGGGTAAGGTGCAAAGCTGGGAAGTAAGAAATAAGGCTTTAGACCTAGATTTAGATATGAGGCTCACAGGATGACTTGCTCTTTCCATCTTGCTGGACAATCAGTCTCTATAATCACTTTACTGTCAAACGTTTGACTTCTGGAATAGGAAAATTAAAATCTGGTGTGAAGTGTTTTCATATTCATTATGTCCTTTGCTCTTTCTAAAGCCTTGAAAGGAAACTAGATGTCACGTTCCCCATTCAAAAAAAAAAAAAAAGATACCTGACCTTTTTGTTTTTTGCATTAGCAAGATGGTGGAATAGAAAAACCCTGGCCTCACATTCTCTTATGAGCACACCCAAATCACAATTGTCTGCAGAATCTATGAAAAAGACTGGAAGCTACCAGAAAAGATCGGAACCACAATGATATGGGGTCTCCCACCATCCCTATATTGAGGTATAATTGACAAATAAAATTGTACAATATTGAAAAATAAAATAAGATACCTGAGCTTCAGAGAAGTTAGTTGACTTACGCAAAGTTGACTGCCCAGAAGCAGCTAATGTGGGACTCACATCAAGTTCTTGTACGTCTAAAGTAAAGTGACTAGTGGAAAGGATTTAGTATTTGGAGACCCAGGCTCAAGTTCTAACTATTCATTCCACTTACTTGAAGTGTATCCTGGACAGATTACTTAAATCTGTGATCAGTTTCTAGCCATTCACTAAACGGGACTAAAGATAACACCCTGTGACTGGATTGTTATGAAATAAATATAAAATGCCTTTTAAGAATAAAAAGTAATTTATAAGTGCTATGAGTAAAACAATTTTTAAAATTATAACTTTTACAGTTTAAGAGTTAGAACTTTAAAACAATTTAAAAAGTTAATTGATCCATTTATGATGTGAATGTGGAAATTCTCTTTCGCTAATAAAGGTTGTTTACTCTTTTATCAATTTGATCCTCACAAAAAGATACTCATTTAAGTATTTTGGCCATTTTCTCTTCTAACTTGATGACTTATAGTAGAAACACTCAGCCTCTTTTACTTCCAGGATATCTGTGTAAGCTGTAATTATGGAAATACATCTTAAGCAGATTTCTAGATTCTGAAAATGAATACAGCTCACCTAGTCCTTTTTCTTCTGTCCTTTCTAATAATTTAGGGGCTAATTGAAGGAGAAAAACCCTGATGTGGATGAGTAAAAGATGACAGTTTTGAAAGAATAAAAGAGGTAGATTTTTAAAGGAGTCTCTGCATCTGATACATGAGATTATGTTCATTTATCAGCAAAAATCTTGCTGAGGAAATCAAAGCAATACCGGTCTAAGAGGTCATTTCTTCTTCAAACTAAACATAATCAAGTTTTTATTAAGCATTTACTTTTAAAATGACATTTCAGTGGGCTGAGGATTATAAATATTCTAATACCTTTCATTCAGTTTTTCCTGCACTGAAATTTACAATTAATTTTTAAAAACAAGATGAATGCATTCTAAACAATTACAGAACAAAACAAGAGTGCACATTTGATTTTAATTACTCTCTACTGCACTTTGTAATAAAATGCCCGGTTAGAGATGGCCTTCCCTCTTCCTGCAGGGTGACATCTTTAACCAAAATGAGCCAGTAGTTACTGAGGGGACTGCAGTGGGAACAAACACTTATTAAGCGCGAATAACGTGTAAGGCACTTTAATCCTCATGATGATGCTGTGAATTAGTTATTAGGATCCTCATTTTCAGATGAGAAAACAAAGTATTTATGCTTCAAATGCCACAGCAAGGTGATGATGACCCAGCTCTGAGTGATTCCGAGCCTGCTTCTTAAAGAAATCTCTTTTCTTTAGGCTCTGCTTTTGCCATAGCCCTTTCTCCTTCGTTGGTTATGCTTTATAACTGGTGAGTGTTTGTGTGTCTTGCCTTATGGAAACTCTCAAGTGCTAATGTACCAGGTTTCATGGTTTGTAAAGTTATATACAGTAGACTAAAGCACAGATAGGTGCAGCTGCTCAGTCAAGGGGTATTAAGGAAACCTTTTAAATGGCAATAAAATAGACGTACTGGTGTTAACAAGTGAAAAACAACCCATTCTATTTCGTACAATAAAACCAGTTCATCACAAACTCTACCAAGGCAGCGTAATTGAGGACTCATACTGGAGTGTTCAGTAGACTAGCAATCAAGAACTGCATTCCAGGAATGAATTTACCAATTATAAACCATGGGAGTCCATTAACCTCAGTATTTTCAATTATAAAATAAAAATTATATTCTTCCTGACACCTCATAAGGTTGATTTAAAGATAAAATGGGACATTGTATGTAAAAAGTATTTGTATCCCTATAAAACTGTAAGAATTTAGAAGGAATAAGTTTGCCTTTTACTTATAGCATATTCCCCAAAAAGTATTTGTATCCCTATAAAACTGTAAGAATTTAGAAGGAATAAGTTTGCCTTTTACTTATAGCATATTCCCCAAAGGGAGTAAATATTCTTATTATTCCCAGTGTGGATAGACAAACTCTATGTATAAACACCTACCCTAAGCTTCTATTCAGTTGACTCCATTCTTATGTAAAATAGAAGGAATGGATTGCCTTTGGACATGTGTGGTAGAGCGATGAAACCATCACCTTGACCAGATAAAATGATTAATCATTTAAATACTGTGCTGGGAAAGCTCATGAATAGAAGTTCTTGAAATGCCAAGTGATTTTGATAACCTTGTGCGTCTGATCTTGGGATGAAAATTTAAGAACTTGGATTTGCTTGACTTAATTGTGCTTTTCCAAATGATGGCCCATCCCCCATATAACTAATATTTATTTTTGTGTTCACATTTATTGAGTGCTTTCTGTTTCCCAGGCACTATGCTAAGTGCTTCCGGTACATTATCATTTAATTTTCATAAGAACTCCAGACATTTAGTAATGTTACCAATTGAGGCATAAACTCATTAAGTAATTTTCCCAAGGTTACGCAGTAAGATATATACAAGATACATGCAAGATTATCAAAATAGTTGCACTATTGCCATTATTTACTTATCAAGATTAATTGAAGTCCTTTTATGAGGGAAATTGGTGTTTAGATGGCATTTAAAGCCGTAAGAATGGTTAAAATCACCTCAGGATGTGTGTTCCTAGAGGACCGAACCCTAGGAGTTTCCTATACTTATAGGTCTGAAAAAGAGAAGGAGCCAGCAAAGGAAATTGAGGAAGAGTGTCCTTCAAGAAGGTAGAAAAAAAAAAAACTATATAAATATGGTCTCATAGCCTAGAAAGTGAAATTAAGAGATAGTAGTCAGATTTGTTGAATCCTTCTGAGATGTTGAGAAAAGTGAGAACCGAAAATTTGCCATGGACTTTGGGAAGACATAAGATGTTGATAACCCTGGTATAAATAATTTCGGTTAATGATTGTTCAATTACAGTCAGGTTAGCAAAGAATAGAATGTGAGGGAGTGGAAGCAATGAGTACAGAGAGTTCTTTCAAGTGGAAAGGGAACAGAAATCAACATGATAACTGGAAAGAATTATGGGGTCTTTTAAAAGATTGGGGTTGACATATATACACGAATATGTATAAAATAGATAATTAATAAGAACCTGCTGCATAAAAAAATAAATAAAATTAAAAAAAAAAAGATGAGTACTAAGGCACATCTGTGGGCAAATAGGAATGATCCTGTGGTGAGGAGGAAAATGAGGCTGCAGTAAAGAAAGAGAATAGTCCTGGTCTCCAGAGCATCAGTGAAGGGGAAGGCCTTACATGAGAGCAGGATAGCTGGTTCACTAAGACAGGAAGAAGGGCAGAGTGTACAGAGGCACATGGAAGGAAGCGCCTCTCATCAGAGAGAAGAAGATGAAGTTGTTCTTTTCTGATTATTTTGGGGGGAATTATTGCACAGTGTTTTCAACTGAGAATGAGACAAGAGGAAAGGGTGGCTATCTGAAAAGGGTGGTAGGGTGGAGAATGGGGAACTCATTTTCCTGGAGAAGTGTGGTAGGATTGTCAGACATTACAGAGGGCATAAATTAAAATGAGGCCAATCAACCTGCTTCTGTGCTTTCTTCCAGCATCATATAGCCTCCTAGGTGCAAGCGCAGAGCAAGTGGATAGCTGAGTTAACCAGGCTTGAGTTTCACCAGGCAAAAAGGGCAGGGTAAGATAGAGGGAGGGGAAAGAGAATTGAGAGCATTTGCAAGGAAATGACTGCATTTCTGAACATGGGATCTAAGCAGGAAAGGGAGCAAAATAAAGAAAAGGGTGATGGATATTTTTAAAAGAAGTAGTAGGGGAAAGTAATGGAGACTCTGGTTGAGATTATGGAATTGCTTCATTGGGTATATATTTTTTTTCTTTTTTTTAAGTTTGTATCGGAGTATAGTTGATTTACAATGTTGTGTTAGTTTCAGGTGTACAGCAAAGTGATTCAGTTATACATATACCTATATCCACTCTGTTTTTAGATTCTTTTCCCATATAGGCCATTACAGAGTATTGAGTAGAGTTCCCTGTGCTATACAGTAGGGCCTTACTAGTGATCTATTTGATACGTAGTAGTGTGTATATGTCAATCCCAATCTCCCAATTTATCCCTCCCCCCCTTACCCCCTGATAACCATAAGTTTGTTTTCTACACCTGTGACTCTATTTCTGCTTTGCAAATAAGTTCATCTGTACCATTTTTTAGATTCCACATATAAGCAATATCATGTGGTATTTGCCTTTCTCTGTCTGACTTACTCCACTCAGTATGGCAATCTCTAGGTCCCTCCATGTTGCTGCAGTTATTTTGGGGGGAATTATTAAAACATCACTAGCCTGCTATTTCTTGAAACGTATCACAATAATACAACTTAAACATTTCCCAATGAAATATCTAAAAGCATTTGGTTATTAAAAGATATGTTTCATATTACCGGAAGAAACTTTTTAAATTTTAAATTCTCTGAGTAAACAAATTACTTTTCCATTAAGATATTAAATATTATTTGTACTTAAAAGGAATTGAACAACCAGGGGTAGGGGCTGACACTCAGCTGCTAAACATATTTAACCAATCACTTAAGGGACTAGAATAAATAAGATCATGTAGACCAGATTTTCTGGATGATGGCATTTTATTTACAATGCTTGAATGTTCTATTCCAGTAACCAAATGCCTTCAAGTCTCTCCAATTTCTTATCTGGTTAATTACATTGTTCCACAAAGGAATCTCATTAAAAGGTGGGTGGAGTTTATCCAGGTTAGCTAGAAAAGGAATCAAATAGTATTTGGGGAAAGCTTTGTTGAAATATTTGGCCAAAAGGTACTACCTGGCTAGTGTAGGAAAGTAAAGCCAGAAATAGATAAATGCTTTTAGATTGGAGAGAGAGAGGAAACTGAGGAACTGGAAACTTTAATGATGTTGAAGAAAATATTTTATTGGAATTAGAGAACAATAGGAAGTTGTAGTTGGAGAAGCAATTCAAAGAAAGGGATTTGAATCAGCTCTGAGAATTTGAATCTGTCTCATGAGGATGAAAATCCAGACGAGTGGCATAAATCACTGAAGACAGCTTCAAACATCATTCAAAATCCTGGACTTTTTTTTTTTTTTTTGGTGTGTTTTTCCAGGATCATGATTTAATTAAGGGAGCATATTCATTGTAGAGAATATATTGATTGTAAATGTGACCCCTCATTACAGCCTTAAAATTTTTGAAACACCAAAGCACAAAGATGTCAATTATATATACAAACTACAGGTACAAAACAAGTACATATATTTTCCATGCTCCAAAATTGAGTACACACTGTATTGTCAGTAGGGAAGGCAAAGCCCTGTCCTTTTGAAATCCTCTAAGCCTGGCTTTAATTCCCTACTCTTCCATTTTGTAACTGAGTAACTTCAGATAAGTTAGAGTAGGAAAGTTCTTTACGTAATCATATTTGATTTAATTTTCTCTTCATTGACCTGGTTCCAATTGAATTTACACTTTGCAAGGACAAATATTCTCACTGAATATAATTACTACTTTTAGTGACATATGTATAGGTAAACATTCAGGAAAAACCTCTTTGTGTGACCAGTTACAATGGAAAGAAGAAGTCTAAGTACCAGATTGTGTTTTTCAACTGCTTTTTGTAAATCTTCTAAGTCAGATGACTTTGAAAGTGTACTTAATCAGAAAGCTGTGTTTCAATGTGATGTGAAGATTCAAAGTCAGGGACCACATAAATGGAAATAGTGTGCAGAATAAATTACACTCTAGTTTACTGGTTCTAGTTTATTGGTTTTAAGGCTCCTCTGAAATCCTTGGTTGGGCCCCAAATGGTACAATTGTTTCCAAAAAGTAAGAAGTATTTCTCTTTTTGATAGAGTCTTAAAAGGAGAATACTTTCTGATATCATTGTCACAAAATGATTTCAGCATAAACAGAATGAGTCTGTTATTTGCATCCCTGAGTATAGGATGAATTAGCTGGATGTCCTTTCTTATAGGAGGATGCTTGGAAAGCAAGGTGGTATCACTTAGAGGGATCTGCATTTTTATCTTCTCTCTTCCGGTTTGATCTTTGTTGTGCCACTTAACCCATATCCTTATCTATAAAATTGGCATAATCATACCTAGCAAGTTGCCCAGATTCTCTACCTTTTTCACATCATGGCACACATAATAATTGTAATATTGCCTAGCACACTAAGATGAATGGTGATGAGGTCAGAGGATACTAACCTGGGGTTTCCCAACTATGGTAAGCTGTCCAACCTCCTTGAAGAGATCAATATATTAGCATATTTATAACTAGGACGACCGTATAATTTATCATGTAGATATGGACACTTCTGAGAGCAAAATTGGACACATTAATAATAACATTTGGGTTGGTACACTAGGCAGAAGCTGAAATTTAACTGAGCCAACCAGAACATGTTCAACCAAACTATAACCACATCCACAGTAAGTGGCATACTTTTAGGGAAGTTCTAGACTCAAACAATACCTGATATATTAAGCACTCAAAAGTGGTTAGCTGTTACTGTTATTTACAGGGAAACTAAGTGTGAAGAACTTTTCTGACCCTTGGGGAAATAATTTCTTCCAAATGAGATACTAGTCCAGCAATAATGCCCACCATCTATTCTAGCTCCTCCAACTATGCAATCAAGGAAAACAACAACGATCCTAGGAATCCTATATCACCTTTTCTAGTATCACAGACTGAAGTTGCTTCAGTTTCAATCTTCTCCCTTTTCCCTCACAGCTGCCAAGAACTATCCTTGAGAGATCCCAATGAATGAGTGGCAATCTCTCTGAGACTGATATTTTTTTCTAAGTATACCACCTTTATGCTATTCATTCCCACCCTACCCAGCCCAGGTCTCACTCTTGAACTCCATGCTGATATTCCCAATTATCTTTTGAATGTATACATCCAAATTTCTAAACCATTCTGCAAACTCTACATATCCAAAGTGAACTCTGTGCAGCCAATGCTTCACTGACACCAGTCAGCTTTTCCCTAGTCTATGTTTCTAACTTGTGTATGGCACTGTTAAGTCTCAAGTCACTCATCTGGGAGTAATCATAGGTTCCGCTCACTCCTATACCCTTCTTGCTCAACACAAACCCAGCCCATTGACTCTTCCTCCAAATAGCTTTCAAGTGAGCATTTCCTGTATATTCTTACTGCCCCGATTTTTACTATCATCATATCTCATCCCCTTATGGAAAACAGTCTTATTTGTTGGTCTTTATATCACTTGTACCAGCGTCTTTCATACTGCTTACAAACGTCATCATTCTAACAGGCAGGGGTGAGCATATTTTTTCCATGCTCAAAATCCTTCAATTTTATCTGCTAACGAATGAAATCCAAAATAATTTTCATCACATAGAAGTATCCTTGGGATCAGGTCTCTAAGTGTCAAGCCTAATTTTGCTCAATCCTTTTTGCATTAGACTGCATCAGATACTTCTTTTATACCATGTCAAATCTTCTCAACTTTCACCTCTTATATCAGTCATGGTCATGTTATTATGAACAGTTCCGTATAGAACTTGACTAGTTTCACCAAGGTACATTTCAAAATGCCTCACTTTGTCCTCAAGCCACATAGTTCTTCCTTCCCTAGGGCATATCTGAGGAAGCTTCTTAGTATCACACTTGTGTAGCTCAACAGTGGATGTTTACACGCATGGAGCCACCTTGACATGTGGGCAGTAGAGGCCCGGACCAATGGTTCAGAGACATATTTTATAAATCTCTACTGCATTATGCAGGTTTGAACACCTGTCACCTGTACCAATGGCCAACTCAACAATTCATATTTATATATTTTCTCTTCTTTTTTACTCCCTCTTTCCATACTTTTTGGCCCAAGAGATTACTTCCCAAATAAATTACCTTTATGTAAGCTTTTGACTGAGGTTCTGTTTTCAAAGAAATATGAAAAACTGTAATTACTAGAAGTGTTTGTATAAAATGGACTCCTGTGATGGGATTTAAAGCTGGATTACTCATAGATAAGAAAGAACTAAAACTCTGAATACTTGTAGGAAGTGGGTGATGATAATCTTTGGCATGCAAAGAAAATATTCCATATATATGTGTTAGCATACGGTATTTGTCTTTCTCTTTCTGACTTACTTCACTCTGTATGACAGATTCTATGTCCATCCACCTCACTACAAATAACTCAATTTTGTTTCTTTTTTTGGCTGAGTAATATTCCATTGTATATATGTGCCACATCTTCTTAATCCATTCATCCGATGATGGACACTTAGGTTGCTTCCACGTCCTGGCTATTGTAAATAGAGCTGCAATGAACATTTTGGTACATGAAGGGGACATAAACATTCAGCCCATAACAGATAGTATAGGAGTGAGAGAATGAATTAAAATCATGTGCCTCAGGACCAGTTACAGCAGCAGGAACTGGAGCTAGTTCCACTAGTGTACTTCTAATAACTGACTACTATTTTGAATGGGATTTTATGATGGATTGGACTAATGGAAGGCCAAAGTGGACCTGAGTAGTATAAGAGGTAGATGGTGCTGGAAGAGGATGATATTAGATATCTCTTGTGCACAACTTCAAATCCTCTTAGAGCAGTTATGAGACACATAAGTCTCCAACCCTCAGGCTCAAGCAACATGTTGCTTGTATCAGTGGCCAATTAGACAATGCAACCTTAAACTGGCTTATCTTCCTTTTCTGTTTCACTTTCCCTTGTCCATCACTTTTGCTTTGGGGGATCACTTTCTAAATACAGTATTTTCACTCAAGAATTTGTCTCGGGGGAACTCTTGCTAAGACATCTACTTTAAATAGTATTCCCAAAATAAGTACAGTACTTAGCAAAGAGACTGATGCATGATATGGACCCAGTAAATATTTATGTAATGAATACTGGTCTCTGGACATGCCGTGCTCTTTCTGGATCTTTGCTCAGGAATTTATTTCTAACCCAAGCACCTCCATCAGATTTATCACCTGTAAAACTCCTGCTCATTTTTCAAATCTCAGCTCATTTGCAACTCTACAATGTAAACTCTCTGAGTCCCTGTAGGAAACATAATGCAATTTGGTGACCAAACGATTTGATTTCTGGAAATACTGAAAGCGTACATTTCCCAGTCAGCACTGCATGTAGCTAGGACCATGTGGCTGAGTTCTCGCTAGGGAAATGTGAGCAGAGGCGATCAAAGAGATTTACGACCCTAGCCATAAAATCTTATGCACGATTTTCCACTTTCTGTTTCTGACTATGCAGTTGTAAGTGAAGGATCAAAGATGACAAAACTATAAGTTGGAAGCAACCTGGCTCCTGGTTTATCACTTGGAAGGGAGTTGCCTAGAACTATCACCAAACCACATTAAACTTTACTTGAGTGAAACGTAAATTTGTTTCAAGCCCCTAAGATGTCAGTCTTTATTTCTACTTAAGTATAGCCTACTACGCCATAACTAGTATATTCCAGGCAGACATAGAGTTTCTCTGTGTTCCTACTGGACTCTGATGTGTCTGTATTAAATAAGTAAATATCAGTTCTAATAATCTCATTTCATTTCCACTCATTTGACTGTAACCTTTTTGGATTCCCTAATGCTGGTACTACATTACATAGTTACTGATTGGATGCATGGAGAAGGGCGTGTAGATTTACCTTGTAGGGTTCTAGGAGAAAAGTATTTGGAAATTATTTGGAGATATATTTTGATTGACTAGGAAAAAAAAGTTACTAAAAATTTTAGCCTTGGAACAATGGGCTAAAAGGGCTGCTTTTAGAGGTGATGAGAAATTTATCACTGAGAGATTGACTTGGCCTGGAATTTAGACCAATTGTCCAAACTGTTCAACTTACTAGTGAATTAATTAAGTCCAGGGAAGTTAAAGGACTTGCCCAAAGCATGTTCTCAACAGAACTGGAAGTAAAATTGAATCTCTTATCTCTGATACCAGTACACTATTACATTAAAATTCAGAGTCTGAGCAACCAGAACATCAAATATGCAATAGATCTGAGTTCAAATCCTGACAATTTAATAATTATGTGTTTTTAGATTAATTACTTAATCTGTCTCAGGAAAGTTTTCTCATTTATAAAAATGGGATATGATATCTTCATAGATTTTCATGAGATTGTGTTAAATACTGAGCCTGGTACAAATTTGCAATTATTATTGTCATATTTATTATAATTTTAATCATTACAAAAATATTATTCAAGTCTATTATTTACTTCACTGCTATGGTATTAAGTAAATTTCAGCTACATTATATGTCAGAGAATTTTTGGTAGCTAAATTGAGAATGTGAATCCTATGGAAAAATGCAGTTCAAGGCCCAAACCAATGAATTCTAAGAGAATTATGGAGCACAATAATTTTTTCAAACTGGGAACTCTCTGGGAAGATATTTTTATAAATGTGACTCCAGTCAATTGCAAGCAGTGAGTGGAAGAGGTATGGGAAAGAGCGAATCTGGGAACTCACTGTGGAGCCAGAATGCCATTCCCCTTCTTAGCTTCCTAGTTTCCATTTTACTCTGAATTAGTATTCTTCATGATTCCCATGAAAATGAGTAATCTAGTAAATGTAAAATTATAGGGTCAGGGAAGGGCTAAATTGACTGAATCATTATCACAAGAGTAATTTTTGTGTCATTGGGATTCAGCTTGTGCTTAAGTTTTGGGTCTATGATAGCTCAGAGGTTTGCAGTTGTTCAGGGAGGTGTTCCTAGAGAGTAGCCGTGGGATGGTCACTCCAGGAACCTGGCTGCTTGGGACGCTGGTGTGTGTCTCATGGGAGGCATTAAGACGTGTGTGTGATGATCTAGACTCTGACACACCTAGATAATAAATCCTGGCTGTGTCTCTTTATATCTTTGTGATCCTGAGAAAGTTAATTCAACCTTCTAAGACTCAGTTTCCTCATGTATAAAATAGGGATGATGATACCTGCCCCCATCAAATTGTGATGATTAAATATACGGCACCTAATAGGTACTCAAAAACAATTCCCTCCCTCCCTCCTTCCTTCCTTTCCCTCCTTGCTTCCTTATTAAGCAAGAGTGAAAAGACATAGCCTCAATTAGTAAATCTAATTAGCAAATTCATTGAGCACTAACTTGGAATTCCTGAATACAAACACACACACTGTCCCATTTTCCTCCTTTGGGGCAGTGCCTTTCATACCCTGATATCTGCTGCTGTCAACACTGACCCATAAAATTCACCTTTGAGGTTCATTTCAATAAAGCCCCACAGACACAGACAGGTGAGTGAGGGAGGAAGGGACCACTGGCTCAGAACCTGCTATGCATATCCCTTCCCCTTAAGAACAGATTTTGTGGGAAGTTAGAATAAAGCCTATAGAAGTGACAGATTCAGGGGGCACAGCACAAGTGGGGATGTGGCTTTTATTTCCATTCTATTCCTTTGGGAAGCTGGGTAAATCACCTTTGATCTGCTTGTCTGTGGATTAAGGATTAAATTTACTTCAAGAAGACTGAAGACTGTGATTTGACTCTTGATGGTTGTAAAGCAGTTTAACAACTTACTCAGAAGTGAAGCGAAGAAAGCTTAGCTTTTTAATGCTGTCTTTATTAAAGTTAATAAAAAAAAACTCACCCTAGGGCACATAGTATGTGCTAGGAAGTTATCTAATCCTCACAATTACTGTATGATATGGGCATACTATCATTCTACCTTTTACAAATGAAGAAACTGAGGCATAAAGAATCTAAGTAACATGTCCGAGGATGCATTACTAGGGAGCGGTAGAGTTGGAATCTGAATCCAGGAAATAGGTCTCCAGAGACTTTGAGCTTAACCATTATGCTCTACTACAGAGTTTGGCAAGTGGGTTTAGCAACTCAATTAAAAGGCAACGCATCACAAGAAAATGTGTTGCATTTTTTGAGAAATTTTTATCGCATATTGAACCTCTAGTAAAGTCTTATTGGGCATGGCAGAGAGTAAAAGTTGCCAATTATTTCTCAAGGTGTTGGCCTTATAAAAAGAAAAGACTTTTCTTCATTTTATAGTTATATATTTCTCTTCTACCTATATAAATTCCATAGAAGAGAGGTCTTTTACATGAGGTATGAGAATCCCATGGGTGTGCACAGAGCAATCCATTGAGGTACAAAAAGAAATACTAGAGCATTTATTTATTTTATCTCATTTGTTCCACTGTTAGTGACTTTTAATAAGCAATATATTATTTATTACAGTAGTTCTATGTAATTTATAAATTCATATTATACTCATATTGGAGATTAATCCTCAATAATATCTTTTCTGATAAAGAAGAATGTTACAACAAAGTTGGAGCCCCTAGAATTTAGGAAACTAACCTTTAATGCTTTACTACAGCGAATCAGTTTACACTTTCACAGGATAATTTAAGCTGCCTTCTAAAGAATCACTGGATTTATGGGCAATAACAAAGCTACCAATATTTCTGAGGGATTCACCATAGCACAAAATTTTGAGATTTCTACCATAGAATCTAATGCATAATAAACTCTCAAAGGATATAGTAGGAAGGAAAGGAGGGAGGAAGGGAGGGAGGAAAGGAGGAAGGAAGGAAAGAGAAAGGGAGGGAAGAAGGAGGAAGAGAGGGAAAGGTGACTTCTTCTTTACACAGTATTTTACCTTTAAGATTACAGATTTTGTAAACACTCTTGATCTTTTCCCCACAGCTAGGAAACTCTCTTGATAAGAAACACAGACTGTCCTTGGGTTCATCCTATTGCAGGGTTCATCTTAAACAGAACAAATCTGAGATTTGTTGAGAGTTGAGGGAAGCAGTCACACACTGCTGAGGATATGGCACTTAGCAGACACGCAACAAATTTCTATTTAATGAATAAAAGTATGTCTCCTATTTATTGTGTGCTAACTATGTAATGGGCACTGTTGCAACCTTTACACATATTATTTCCTTTGAGCCTCACAGCATCATTAGGAATCAGGTTCTATTAACCTCACTTTACAGATGAGAAAATAGAGACCAGAGAGAGTAAGTAATTTGCCCAAGGTCACACAGCTAGTGGCAGATGCAAGATTCACACCGACATAATCTGGCTTCCAAACCCTTGCTCTGAAACCACTACATTACTACACAGGACCTCTCCCATCTCTTCCCTCTTTCACATTTTTAAACTTCTTTTCCCCTTTAAGGATACCTTTGAGTTTCATTTTAATATACTTATCCTGGATTTTGCAAGGTGGGGAGGAGGGGTAATGCCATGGGAGAATTCCCAGAATACTACGGAAAAATTAGTTAAAACCAATACCACGAGTATAATGAGGGACATTATCATGATCACCCACATCTTGTGTTGGTTTAACACTTCAGTTTTCAAAGTACTCTTATATATAATACTTTTATATTTAACATTTAACACTTTCAGAATAATTTCCCATTTCTGACAATGAAGGAATTTTTTTTTTTTTTTTTTTTTTTGCGTTATGCGGTTCTCTCACCGTTGTGGCCTCTCCCGTTGCGGAGCACAGGCTCCGGACGCACAGGCTCAGCAGCCATGGCTCGCGGGCCCAGCCACTCCACGACATGTGGGATCTTCCCGGACCTGGGCACGAACGCGTATCCCCTGCATCGGCAGGCGGACTCTCAACCACTGTGCCACCAGGGAAGCCCCAATGAAGGAATTTTTGATGTAAGGTTTAGCCACAGTCACAAAGCTAGGGCATGAATATGGATCATCTGATACTTGGTCTTGTGCCCTTTAAATAATTGATCCAACTGATACCCTTTGACAATGGGCAGTTTGGATGGATAACTGCCCTCAAAACTATACTAATAACAATTCCTTGCATTTGTAGAGAGCCAGATTAGCAAGTAGGGTCCATACTAGCTTTGACTTATTGGTGGTGATCAGCTGTGTTGAGAAGGATTCTGAGGCTGAAACTCAGCTCTGTCAAAATGAGTGCAGTGATTGATTTGTTGTGGCTTTCACAGGTTCATAGGCAGTGATTGAGGGAAAACTTACAGCATATTCACTGAACCTCTTACTGAGATTTGTGCTTTGGAATTTGCTCTCTTATTTATTGCTTCTTCCAGATAGAGTTATCCCTTTGATGATTCTATAACACTATAGTCATACTTCTGTGATTTTATATTAATAACTGTATAAATATCTAATGATACTTTTCTCATTCTCACTCTTGAAATCAGAGACCTTGTGTATCCAGGCATTTCTTCAGCCTGACACAAATCCTGGCAGGTAGTAGGCCTCAATAAAGTTACTGAAAAATTTACGGCTGAAAATAATTTTGTGAGATGAGTATTATTAGCTGTCTCTTTGAGATGGCTGAGAATTCTGTGAAAGCCATCTTGAGTTGATACAGAGTTAAGGAACTTTTCCTCTGGACTGACTCTTAAGATGTAAGTGACTTACGTCATGACCACTGGGACTTCTCAAAGCCATTAGTATTCTAGGAGAGGACAGAAGAGTTCTGAAGTTGCTCCCTCTAACTGACCTACTGTACTTTGTTTGGAATAAACTGCCTGTGTTTCCTGCAAACTTCATCAGCTCCCCACAAACATGAAAAGAAATTGTTTCCACTGAGCCATCTTGCTAGGAGAGCTTTACTAAAATTGTCCTGGAGAAGAAATTATTCTTCACCCCTGGGGTCACTTGGTAGCTAAAACAGACTTCTCCTTTTTCTTTTAATCTGTTCTACTTCACTGCCTCCTTTTTTGTGTGTTCTTGAAGGTATTGCCTTATTTACTTTGATGGTTTTTCAACTAATTGAATACAGCAGTGAGTTCTTTCTTCCTTGACCCTTTTGGATGTTTCTACTTCCCCAAGGGGACGGGTCCCCACCAGACAGCTTGACTTTGAGATACATGCTTATTGAAACTACTTTAAAAGTTGTTATTTATGAGGCTGTTAAAAGTTTGCACATTTGGCTGAAACAGAGAACGGCTGGAGTGATACCAGCCTTGGCTTGTGGTGGTAGTATTCCTAATTTATAGAAAGGGAGAATCATCTCTAAAAACAAAAGGATGGATATATCCTGTGGCTTGATATTTAGGTCTCTGTGTATTGTGATCAAAAGGGTCCTAATATGATTTAGAAAAAAAAAAAACAACTAAGGAATTACTTGCATATGAAGATAAAGAGCACAAGCTAAGTCCAAATCAGGTAGAAACATTACTGAGGAGAAAGAAGTAATTGTCTTAGAACCGAATCCTTCCTTCTGACACAGAGATGACTTGTTTCTGGCCCCATAGTTACCAAATATTTTCTGATTCTTTAATACATGTGCCCATGTGTATATACATACGCACAACCCACAGAAGAGTAGAATCTTCCATAACTGGTCATAATAATATATATTTTGCCACTCTGCTTCCTCCATCCTCCATCCTCATCTACTTAATCCATTTTATGAAACACTTTCAAAAACATTTTCTTCAAGATAAGGATTTTATTTGACAAGTTATAAAATTCTAAGAAAAGATTCTCACTGCCTTCTCCTTCTGCACACTGACTGGTACCCAACGAATCTCCAGGGCTCAGGATTTTCCAAGAGTCTATGTTTAGTATGCAGCATGTGTAATGAATCATAGTGTCCACCTGTAAGTGTCATAAACAGATGGTATAAATATGCTTGCATATTGTGACTCAAAACACATCTCCAGTTTTAGCTGGAGTTCAAACAATATTCGCAGTTCCAAGAAACCTGCGGCTTGCAACTTCCGGGTCAGTGGGAGGAGAATACCGGAAAAGGGAAAGCAAGTTCCCTGTCAGTACAGGCTGTCAGTGCAGTGAGGGGAGATAGTCAAGTGGGGGAGGAGTGACAGGAAAACTTGTTTTCCATTTGCTCTTGAAGCCATTCATTTTAAGGATTCCCAAGAAATTGGTCTTTGGATCCTATGGGAATGGGTGGCATCACACATGCTCCTCCCTCGTCCTGGAAGGTCTTTCTCTCCTTTCCACCCACTCCTGTTTTTTGTTTTGTTTTTGTTTTTGTTTTTCCTCCCCTGTTTGTCTCTACTCTCACTCATCAGGTCTCAGCTTCAAAGCTTTTTCCTGAGGGAAGGGAGGTCTTCCCAACCCAAGGACATGCTCAGATGACACACAGGAGGGGTGTCCTCTAGGGCAGGGATTGTGCTGCCTCCTACATTGATGAGTGCCTGACACTGGGCACAGACAGTGCTTGGCAATTTTTTTTAACTTTTTATTTTGTATTGGAGCATAGTTGATTAACAATGTTGTTTAGTTTCAGGTGTACAACAAAGTGATTCAGTTATACATATACATGTATCTATTCTTTTTCAAATTCTTTTCCCAATTAGGTTGTTACATAATATCGAGCAGAGTTCCCTGTGCTGTACAGTAGGTCCTTGTTGGTTTTCCATTTTAAATGTAGCAGTGTGTACACGTCGATCCCAAACTCCGTAACTATCCCTGCCTCCCACCCTTCCCCCCAGGTAACCATAAGTTCGTTCTCTAAGTGCTTGACATTTAATACATTGTGTTCATGTGAAGGCCTAACCCAAGAAACAAGCAGTTAATAAAGCTTTGCAGCCCAGTTAAAATTTCAGTATGATGTTATCTGGCTTCTTAAAGAGTCATAAGAATTGATTTTTGAAAAAAGTCAAAAAAAAGAAAGGAAGAAACAAAGAAAGAAAAAGGAAACTGATTCATCATTGACACTGTGAGGTTTCATTCATTTCTCAGCACGTCTCCCTCACAATACCGAAATCAAGTATCCTGTCCTCTTCAAAGTCTTGTCTGACCTCCTCTCTTCCATGATCACACAGAGCTCATTCATAGCCTGGCTTCTTTACCTCCTTTTATCCTGCCCTACTAGGTCACTAGCTACTTAAGTTTGTGAACTGGGTCTTTGCTTCTTCTGCCTCATTCTACCTTTCCTAGGACCTAGCATATTGCTTAGCATAGAGTAAGCACTCACATTTGCTGAAATGATTAAATGTTGGTGCAAAAAATAGAACATCTATTCATTTAACCAACATTCAATAAATATTTATTGAGAACCCAACTGTTTACCAGGAACTGTTTTTGGTGCTTGGAATACATCAATTAGAAATTCCCTATTCAAATAAACATTTTAGAAGTTTTTAACTTTTCCAAAATCTAGAGTAATGGTTTCTAGGTTTATTTTGTAACTGTGTTTACCTAAGAGATGCACACAGATACCTAGTACAGGTTGCTAAATACTAGGTGTTAAATTCCAAGGTTCTGATTAACAGTTAAGCTTAATAGTATCTCTGCAGTTATGGATGAACCTAGTACCCTGAAGCTGTGTATTCAATAAAGGCAATACAAAAAGGTAGCTGAGTTAGCAAATGATTTCTGTCTACCAGTTTACCGTGGGCACAAGTATAATGGTGAAGATTCTTTTCAGTTTTTCATTATAAGCATCCTAAAATGGCCTGAAGGTTAAAAGGCTAGCAATCTTGAATCAGTTCCAAAAATTGTACTGAATTAAATTTTGTTTTTTTAAAAGTGCCTAGTCCTTCTTGAGAAACTAAGCTTCTCTTTAGTATGCTTCAATCAAATTCACCTAGAAATATATTGTTTCTGTATGTTTGTTTTAAACTAGAATCATTAAAAATGCACAAAAATTTCATGCTGTGCAATCTTTATCTTTTCTAATGATGCTACTTCAGTTGTAGAGTGTTTAAACAAGTAGAACTTGCTCATTACCAGTCATTTTGACATTGTGGATGATACATGGAATATAGCAATTCATGTCAATTATTATCCATTGGCATACTTCATTTCTGAGCCAGTAAGCACAGATTTTAGGAGCAAACCTTCAATGTAAATTGGAAAATCAATAAACTTCTGACGGAATGAATTTTGTACTTTCTATTTCCTTAATTTTACAAGCTGCCTCAATTTAAATCCATGGTGTTAGCCCCATTAATATTATTTTAGGGAAAGGCAGATGGTGACATTTTATTCTTCTATTCTGTCAAGGGGACATGTATTACATTATTTCCAGATTTATACTAACAGGACTTAAACTTTCTTAAAGGGCTTCACAGCACTGCAGACTTCATAAACAGGTCCTCTCATTTGTCATAGAACTTTAGTCCCTGCAGATGAAGTACAGCAGCAATTATATCTAAGAGAGGGACACTCTATAAGGAGTTTAGGGGCAGAGAATGAATGTCCTCTGCAGTCAAAGCATAGGGGCTGGCAGGAATTACTCCTGTGGGAGCCGGTAGAGGCTAAAGGCTTCCCTCTGGAGGGAGGTGGAATGGGCAGGGTTTCATCCTGGCTGAATCTGCATCTCAGGTCAAGGCCCTTAGAAATCCTATAAACTTATTAACCACCATCACCATATGTTCCTGGAAAGACCCATCCTTAACAAGACTGTGAAATAACAAAGTTATTTTATGGTCCAGTTTCTCTTTCCAGATCCATCGACTGCAACATCGTGGAAATATTACTAGAGTTAAATTTTGACCCCAATTTTGAGCCTGGCTCTGTCATTTATCAGTGACAAGACTTGGGGGTATCAATACACCTCTGTGAGACAATATGTTCCTCTGTACCATGCAGCCAACAGCACGTAATCCACAGGTTTGCTGCAAAGATTACATAGGTTGACGTATGTAAAACAGCTTAGTCAACTGATCTATATTCTTGACCATCGTTACCCATAAAGCTGGCTTTGGGACAAAAATTGGCAAGGCCGTCTCATGGTTTGGTATTGCTCCCTCCGGCAATCGTCTTGCTCAAATGCCAAGATTCCTCTCACCTCTATCCCAGCAACATCCAAATAGAATATCTTGATGTTTCAGAGTAAAATAAAAGCTGTTAACTGTCGGATGGTGATGGAATTGTCAAAAGTAAATTAGATCAGCCTCATAAATTGTTCTGTTTGTTCTGTGACAATTTAAGCGCTGACCAGTTTTTTTTAAGGAGAGCAAATGAAAAACAAACTATCAGCATCCCCTTCCAGACAGGCAGGGCCCTCCCGCAGTCAAGCATTTGTGCCCCTTAAACCTTTTATTTCCCATCTAAGTCTGTGCTGGATAAAACAGCAAAGATATAAAAATCTCGGTGAAATGTTAGCTTTATATAAAAACGACTTCAGCACTAAGCAGAAGAAATGGCTTGAGGTGGGGAAGAGGTAGAAAAGAGTTCATCATTCATGCAGCGTAATGACATTGGGAAAAGCAGCCCATTTTTTTCACATCCCACATCCGATCTCTAAGGAAATCCTTTAGGCTCTTCTTTCAAAATAGATCTAGGGACTTCCCTGGTGGCGCAGTGGTTAAGAATCCGCTTGCCAATACAAGGGACACGGGTTTGAGCCCTGGTCTGGGAAGATCCCACATGCCACGGAGCAACTAAGCCCGTGCGCCACAACTACTGAGCCTGCGATCTAGAGCCCTCGAGCCACAATTACTGAAGCCTGCGCACCTAGAGCCCGTGCTCCGCAACAAGAGAAGCCACCGTACTGAGAAGCCCACGCACCGCAACGAAGAGTAGCCCCTGCTCGCTGCAACTAAAGAAAGCCCGCGCAGCAACGAAGACCCAGCACAGACAAAAATAAATAAATGCATGAATAGATTTATTAAAAAAAAAGATCTAGAAAGTGACAAAGTGAGAACTTCTTACCACCTCCTCTTCTTCCACCCTTGTATGAGCTACAATCACCTATTGCCTGGATCGTTGCAGTAGCCTTCTAACCAGTCCTCCCCAGACTATTCTCAACTCAGCAGTCAGAGTAATCTTTCTAAAATGTAAGAAGGGTCGTGACGTTCTTCTGTTAAAAAATCCTCCAGCGACTTACATCTCACTGAGTAAATGCCAAAATCCTGAAAATGCCAGGAGACCCTCCTTCTGTCTTTCTGGCATTGCCCCTTATTAGTCTCCCCTTGCTCACTATGGATTCCTTGATCTTCCTCCTATTCAACAAGCACCTCCTGCTTGAGGACCTTTGCATTGGCCACCTGATCCACTAGCGGCAGCTACCGTCATCTGTGCTCGTCCCTCAGACACCCACCTGGTTGTACGTGCACCTGCTTCAAACCTTTCCCTAAATATTGCTGTCTGAATAAAGCTCACCCAACTACCCTGTTTAAAACCACAAGCCACTTCCCTCTTCCCAATATTGCTGACTCCGCTGTGTTTTTTCTGTAGCACTAATCACCATGTAGTATGCCATGTATTTTACTTACTTACTCTGTTTATTATTTATTGCCTGTCTTCCATCCATTTCCCCCAATATAAATTCCAAGAATGCAAGGATTTATATTTATTTGTTTCATTTATGTATCCCATTTGTAGAATGAATAAATGGATGATATTTCTGACCAGATATTTTTGAGGTTGGTATTTTTAAAGGAAACTTCAGAGAGAAGCAGAGAGCTTGGTAGAGAGTACTTTTTAAATGTGGGATAAAAGTGACTGAGTTGTGGAAGGAGAAATGGTGCAATAGAATTTAATGAACAGAACTAAAACTGAGATTACTTATGTTCCAGAGGATGGTTTAAAATCCCCAGTTTCTAAACACGTTAAGTATTCAGCTTAGTTCTCCCTTTGTGATTTCTATGAAAGTTGGAAAATATTCTGGTTTTAAATTTTAGTGATGTTGAAAGAATGGATAACATTTAGTGAAATAGAACAATGATGTTGTTTCTGTTAGAATGTATATCTCAATCATTACATCTTTCAGCAAAAGAAGCACCCCATTCTGCATTTATCTTTTAATCAATTTATTTGATGTAAAGACAACCTGTGAAAGCTGCAATTACAAACCCTCATTTGAAATCAGAGAAATAGCTTTGTAAGAGGCAGAAGCAGTATTTTTTTGTTGCTGTTTTTGTTTTTAGAGAGGCTGTGACAGTCCTGTACTCCAGCTGCTTTTGTCCGGAGCTAGACACTGCAGGTCAAAACCTCACACGGACACATATTCCTTCTGGGAGGTCTTGTCAGAAACATGCTAATGTGATAAGGGCTGGGAGGTGAAGAGTATACAGCACAGTTTAGATTTTAAATTTGTTTTGTTGTGAGAAAAAACTGTGACTTTTTCAGGCTTCCATTTCAAGAAAGTGTTTTAAACTTTGTGTTTCCATGCCTCTGGTTAGGTAGGGGGCAAGTAGCTTTTGACAAAAGACAAAGTTGACGGTTACCTAGCATTTATTTCTTACCCATTCCTAGAATATTCTTTGGGACCTTTGGTCTCACTTTTTATGAAGAAAGGCTTCAAGAATTGGGAAAGGTGGAAGTGGAACAAATGAGGAAAAAACATACGCGCAGGCTCAGCGGCCATGGCTCACGGGCCTAGCCGCTCCGCGGCACATGGGATCCTCCTGGACAGGGGCACGAACCCGCGTCCCCTGCATCGGCAGGTGGACTCTCAACCACTGCGCCACCAGGGAAGCCCAGGAAAAAAACATTTTTTATTATTTTTAGAGCTTTCCCAGAGATTGGGGGAGATGACATTTTACTCGTGGTCTTTAATAGTGGGACCCCTTGTAGGGCCTCGATTATGTGTGTGACCTCAAATGGGAATGGCCACATGGATGGTCTTGGGATGCTGGGTGCTGACTCTTAAGGCTCAGCCCTTCAGGTAGAATTGCCTCCTCCCCCCCAACACACAAAACACACGTGGACACACAAACACACATACACACACGCATACACAAATGTGCACACAGACACATCTATAATGAGGTGCCACCACCTGCTTTTAAGGGTAGTGAGCAGAGTGGCCCTCATTGAATATCCTAGATGGCACGAAACCTCTACTGTTCTTGTATTACACTGAGGAGGAAGTGTCATATTGAAGCTTGGTTACATTTTCTTACTTTTTTCAGAAACATGGAGGGTCAGAACAGGCCATCTGATTTACTGAAAGAGAATAATGTGAAATTTCTTGCTTCCAAGTTTTATAGAATAAAAGTTATACTTGTTAAAATGGTTCAAAAGGGAACCTGAGGGAGGTTTTATAATTTATCAAGTTCTCACACTAGTCTTTTTTAAGCTACAAGAGGTCTGGGCAAGACCATTGACATGTCATCTCTCAACCCAGTTACAGTGAGTTACAGTGAGCTGGGAGTTTACATGGTTTATTATAACTAACAAAAAGACCCCACTTTCTATAAGATATTCATACAATTGAGGTAGCACGTATTTGCATCTGCATAGCACCATACTTCAGAGCTCAGTCTCCAGCTCAAATCTACAGTGTCTATTCCTTCCAGAATGTGGAAATTGACTGTGAGGTCATGCATTTTATCTTTGCTTTCCAAAGCTAAATGGAAAGAAAGTGGTACTGAAATATCTAGCAATTCAATCCACTGAGTGGAAAATCTGAAATATTCCAGTCCAACATTTGTTTTCAAATTTACCACAGAGATTATTTTTTAAAGTTTTAGCTGCTCTTGCCTTTCTTACATAATGCTTGGTACTGCACTCTACTGAGAATAAACAAGCACAAACACCAGCATTTCAAACATGGGTTCTGTGCTCTGTGGGTTTGTGGGAAATACTTTCTGTGGTTAATTCCCCTGGGCCACCCACCCCCGTGGCCTTGGGTCAGGAACTTCTTACCTGAAACAGTTCCTGGTGTACTTCATAGTGTAATGGCGGGGCAAGATGTTAGGGGAAACTTGGGCTTCCAAAAAATCGACAGTACGGACACCGAGCACAAAGTGAGTAAGCACTCAGCTTGACCACATCACAGTGTGGGGTTTGAGGATTCACTTCTGGGAACCTCCAGTTCTTGAGAAAGGAGAAGATGTGGTGCAAATGAGTGTTCACAGAAGCTCAGATGTTTGCTTAAAATTTATGACAAACCGTATTACTCCAGGCTTCTTGAGCTTATGCAGCCGACATAGACCCAACTCAACCTTAACACATGAGCAGTGTTAGAAAGCACCAAGACTCTATCCTGGCTCCTTTGAAAGCCAAGTTCCTTGACATCACAGTTTACGATCACTCCTCATCTTTACATTCTCGCATCATCTCATTCTCTCATCATCCCATTCTGTCTGTAACACAGCAGTATAATTTATGCTTACATTATGTCACGTCAACAGAACTCACTTGGATTGCTCAAACCATCCCATTGCCAGAGCCATTGGACGTTTATTAGTCCTTATCCCATTTAATCTTCCTTCAGTACTTGGTGTAGTTGACCAGTTCCTGTTTCTCGAAACGTTCTCCTCCCTTGATTTTGACAGTACCTGGTTCAACATCTTCTCAATTATCTTCTTTTCAAGTATAATTTTATTGAATGACTGTTCTGCGTTATGAACTAATACAAAAAGTAGAAGTCATGATGGGTTGAGAATCATTTTTGCAGTCCTGGGCATTGCCCTAGGGTCTTTGACTTTGCAGAGCTATATAGAAAAGTGTTTAAAACCACGGCTATTATAACCAATCTGTCTGGGTTCAAATGCTAGCTCTTTCATTTGGTGGCTGTTCAGAAGGGATTCCTCAGAGAGCAGACTCTGAGATGAAGATAGGTGTGTAGGATGTTAATTAAGGAGTGCTCTTGAGATCAACACTGTGGGGATTAAGGAGGGAAGCAGGATTGGGCAAAAAAAGAAGTAGAGCTATGTGGATTCTCATCAAAGCCAAACTTGTGTGAAGCTGGAATGGGCTTTCAGAGTTAAGTGAAGCTGGAGAGGGCCTTTGTAACCCTGTATCTATCAATCATTGGTTGCAGGCTGCCCCTAGGAACGGTATCATGACTTTGGGCAATGTGGCTGTCTTCCCTTACTGGGGCTAGGAGCTGAGGACAGTCAGGTAGCAACACTGCCAGCCATTAGAGGCATATGTCCTGATCCTAAAGGGAGTCTGGGCAGAGCTTCACAGTTTGCATTACCATAGCTCTATATCCTTGGGGAAATTATTTAAATTCTCTGTGCCTCACTTTCTATAGCCGTGGAATGGGAATAATGATAGTACCTACCACATGGGTTTGTTGTGATGGCTTAAAATGATATCTGACACATAGTAAGTGCCTGGTAAAATCAGTTATTATCTTAATTCCATAGCCACTCAAGACAGCTGCAGAAATAACCTTGTGCTACAGGGCTAAATTCAATAGATTGCCAAACCGTAATCATGCCCACATTCAATCCATGCATTCTATCGATTCTTTGTTTTAAATATCTTTCTTACTCGTGCCCTCTTCTCCAGCCCCAACCTTGCTACTTCTCTGGGTCAGATCCTTAGTTGCTGTTGTCGAGACTAATGTGTTTGCCTCAAATCTTTCTTCTTCCCAAATAATCCTTTATAGATAGCTAACGATCTTTTATACAAATTCAAACCCAACCATCATTTTCCTGCTTAAAATCCCATTTCCAGTAAGGCAGAGTACAAGTTTCTTAGCATATGGACAACCACATCATCTATTGCCACTCCCTTATATGTAGCTAATTTTCCAGCAACAGCTAATTTACTCTTTTTTTGTTGTTGAAGTATAGTTGATTTACAATATTGTGCTAATTACTTTGAAGTCATCAATCTCTTGCATAGCTCTGGGACCTTAACTGATTGTTTTGTGAGTTTAACTCCTCTCCACAGCTAAAATATCTTCTCTTCTATGAAGCTTTCTCCAACTCATATATGTGAGTGTAGAAATACACACAGACTTTCCTTTCTCTGCCGGTGGAAAAATTACTTTCTCTCTCCTCTATGTTACCCTGCCTTCTCTATTCAGCCTGGATTAAAGTCCTTAACATGTTGTCTCATAATGTCTTACGGTGAGCCCTGAGATTGGACAGTCCTAGATTTAAATCCTAACTCAGCCTTTATTAGTTAAGTGACCTTGGACCAATTACACCCTTGATTTTCTCAGCTTACCTTGGAAGTTCCCTGTCAAGATTAAATGAGAAAATGTGTACAAAATGCACTAAGCATGTACTCAGTATTGACAGATACGAGTATTATTGTGGTTGCCTGCGTGTCTCCTCCATTTAGTTATGAGCTCCTAAGAGGAGCTTTATCGTATACGTCTTGGTTTCCTTGACATCTAGGAGAGTGTCTGGCACATTAAATGACTAATTGCTGGATACATGGTTAAGGAAAGGTTTGATACATATCATATATCATACTGAAATTGCACAGTAGTGTAAAGGACAGACTTTTGGAAAAAGTGAAATGTCAAGTGTATGACACAGAAACTTAAGGAGCTGTTATCTCTATTTTAAAATGAGAATGCTTCATAATCTTCTTTTTGAGAAAGTGAAAGATACTTCAAACGTTAATTCATACGTGGTCGTGTCATCTCAGGTAGAGAAACATTATTTTCCTTCCGCTGACAGGAATAACAATCACAATGGCTAACTAATGGTAGTGTGGTATTTATTTATTCATTCATTCATTCAAAACTTATCTGAATGTTAACCATACTAGGTACAAGCAATTAAAAGATGAACAAAGACAAATCTCTGAGCCTCAATTTCTATCACTAAGAGAGAGGTAATAATGGTAGTTACCTCATTGTGGTTGTTGGGAGAATCAAATAAGTCAATACGTGTAATGAGCTTAGAGTAAGTCTTGGAACATAAGCAGTACTTATTATCATATTGTTGTTTTGAAAATTTTTAAGAAACTGTAGTGCTTTCCATCAACAAATTACCATAAAGCTCTGAACATGTGAATGCATGCCTGTGGAACTAACCATATTTCATATCAAAGATAACGACTACCCTACCCCTCACCTACAATTTGGAGTTATTGTGTGAAAAAGTATTTATAATTATTCATCCTGTATTTTCTATGAAGATTTCAAAATTCCACTGATGACTCTGGGATGGAGGGACGGAAGTTGTGAGAGAGCATCACATCATGTTGGGTTCTAATCACCCCAGATGGAAACCATATTTAAAGGTCCAATGTATTCTTTGGAAGGAAAGACGTAGGGTGGTGCCCGTGTTACATCATATTCCAGACCAGATTAAAGGTTTCTGGAGTTGTGGTTGTGCACACCCTGTTTTATGGTTGTGAGAATCCGCTCCGCAACCAAGGGTACATGGAGCTTCCTCCAACATTCCATCTCTGAAATATGTAGACCAAATGAAATATCACGTGGCAGTAACTGATTATCAATCACGAGTCTAGATGGTTCTCATTCATTAAAACAAATCATTTGAGTACTCACTCCCTGCCAGGTATTAGGATAGACATGAGGGTACCAATAAGAAGAAAACACTTACCCTCTAGCCAGGAAAGTTCCCATTAGTGGAGGAAAGAGACAAGTAAAAAATTCCAAAACAGTACAGTAATAGAGGCATATAAAATTCACAGTAATGAGACCTGGGAAGTGAGAACAGGGTGCTGCTAGATACAGAGGAGGCCGATTTCAGGGAGGTATAACCTGAGCTGAGTTTTGAAGGATACATAAAAGTTAATCATCAAACAAGATAGTGTAATGAGAAGAGCATTTTAATCAGAAGAAAGAATTAAGGCCAGAAATCTTGGTGTGTTTGGGAAACTACAAGTATTTCAACATGTTCTGGACATACAATTTGATGTGGAAATTGTTGGGAATTGAGGCTGAAGAGGGCTTTTTGTCTTGTCGAGGAATTTAGGCCTTATTCTGTGGACAGCTGGGGCCCCTGAATGATTTTGATTGACAAAACAGAAACACAATCTTATTTTTTTGCTTTAGATGTTACCTCTGGCGGCAGTGTGGAAAATGGGGAGGGGGGAGTAATCGGAGATTCTTGCATAATTAAAGTCATAGATGATGAGAGTCAACATTTATGTCATTATGATGAAAATGGAGAGAAGGGGTGGATTACACACAGATTACAGTGATAAAATTTATAGGATTAGCTTGAAGTCACTGATTAGCTTGAAGCATTGGATGAAAAAGTAGAAAAGTAGTTGAAAAAGATCACTGTATTTCTGACATAAGCATATCAGTTGGTGAATAGTGACGCTGATGACTGTCATGGGACATGTAGTTGAAAGAGATGGTAAATTAGATGAAGGGCCAGACCGACCATACAGAGGGCCTCCCCATTCCCCTGTGTCTTACTGAAAACACTTATCCTCTTATTCAGAGTTCTTTCTCTTGATCACGTTAGAAGTTAATCCAGAAGAAGGGTAAATAGGAGGAAGAATTACGTATTATGTATATATTATGCTACACTTGACCTTAATTCAACTTACAATGACAATTGAGCATTCATAGAGGGTAAATGTAATTTTAAAATCTGTTTATCTATTTATTTATGGCTGTGTTGGGTCTTCGTTTCTGTGCGAGGGCTTTCTCTAGTTGTGGCAAGCGGGGGCCACGCTTCATCGCGGTGCGCGGACCTCACACTGTCGCGGCCTCTCTTGTTGCGGAGCACAGGCTCCAGACGCGCAGGCTCAGTAATTGTGGCTCACGGGCCCAGTTGCTCCGCGGCACATGGGATCTTCCCAGACCAGGGCTCGAACCCGTGTCCCCTGCATAGGCAGGCAGATTCTCAACCTCTGCGCCACCAAGGAAGCTCTAAATGTAATTTTTAAAGCCCATATATATGACGTCTTAGGGAATAAGACTTTGATTTGGAAAACACTGTATTAATAATGATGATGATGGTGGTGATAACATATTAACTTGGCACTTACTGTGTATCAAGCACAGCATTAACCTGCAAGTACCATTAATCTTCCCATTTTACAGATGGGGAAATTTGAGACTTAAGAGAGTTTGGTCACCCACTGTTAAGAAGTTAACGAGGATTCAAAGTGAAGTCCTCCCATGTTGTGGAATGAGCAGAGTGTTGGAAATTCAGAAATTTGGTTTAGACTCCTAGTTTAGCTATCTATTGGCAAGGCAACCATCATGTCACCCTTCGTCTGTAAAATATGCGTTGAGGCATGGGTTGCTAGGGTAGGGAGGAATTGGAAAAGTTGACATTTTTGAAGGCTCTGTAGCCCCCTTCAACCTTTGCATTCTGTGGTTTTGACTGTATAACGGAGTATTCACTCTGATGGTGACTCTGAGCTCAAAGGGATATGGTGACTGAGCCACACAATCTACTGAGAGGACAGGCACATCACCAAAAGGAAGGCATGCCATTGTCCAGTCGGTGTGGCTGTTGGTTTAGTTCATGCATTTTTTCAAGCTCTTCTCCAAGATCCTCATGGCTATGGATTTTTTTGTTTGTTTGTTTGTTTGTTTTTTGCGGTACGCGGGCCTCTCACTGTTGTGGCCCGTCCTGCCGCGGAGCACAGGCTCCGGACGCGCAGGCTCAGCGGCCATGGCTCACGGGCCTAGACACTCCGCGGCATGTGAGGTCTTCCCGGACCGGGGCACGAACCCGCGTCCCCTGCATCGGCAGGCGGACTCTCAACCACTGCGCCACCAGGGAAGCCCATGGCTATGGTTTTGTACTCATCGTAAGTATTGCCCTTTTCTTAATAGAGAAAGTAATAAGAGCGGTTTCTCTGGAAAAGGAAAACCTTGTTCTTTAATAAAAAAGGTCTTCTTGGCCATTGTCTGTGTTTTAAAACAATTCAGAAAGGGACTTTTTGTGATGTGTTCTCTTGAATTTTGTCATCTCTCTTTCACCTTGTAGTTCTGCTGCCCAAATATGGTAGACTAGAAGCCCTTCTAAGTAGAGATTTGGAGAGTCTGAGTATTTCCAGGAAAACCCACAGAAGGGTCTTTTCAGGCTGCAGATGGGGACAGAAAAATATCAGGGGGTAAAAATCTCAGAAATGTCTAACTCTGGTTTTTTACATTGGGATATTACCTGCTGGTTCATTTTGGCTGCAGGGGAGTTATTGGGGCTTTGGGGTAATTCACTCTCTTTAGAGATAAAATAGTGGCCACTCTGGTCATTTAAAGCTCTGTGATGTGAGTCCCACTCTTGGGCTTTAGAAGAAAAGACATGTATATTGAAGACAAACACCGGCTCTGCCATTTATTAGCTGTGTGGAGCCCAGATACTATTCCTGAACTTCCATTTCTCATCTGTAAAACAGGAATCGAATCTTTATTTCAAAGTTTATCATGCAGCTGAAATGCAATAATACATGGAATACGCTTAGTCCAGTGCCTGCCTGTGGTTCAATAGATGAGAACTAATCACATCATTCAAAAAGAGCAGAGACTAATACTTTGAGTTAGCAGAAGCAATACAAATAACATAGTATTCCCTGTTCATTGAGCAAGACCACCTACGAAACGTTTTCTTCCACCTTTTTGCCTGTTTAGCCTCTTTATAGCATATGAGTAACAATCACAATAGATGCTGTGTCAATAAGCAAGAAGAATGGAAAATATTTAATGCAATACGCTTGTGTGCATGGAAGTTTCTATCAGAAATTACAATGCTTATGATCTGAATTCTTCTAAAAGGAAATTTAAGCTCAGAATGCTTTGTATGTGCATTAGCTATTATTTGGTACTTCCGGGAATATCCGCTATCTATGGTTGGTTGTGATTATTTGTGAAAAGCAGAAACAGGAAGAAGAGATGTGAAACTGTGCTGGATTAAAAAGAGTGCCTGAGGCATGGACAGAATATTAATATCGTTTGCACAAAAATGGGCTGACCCAGTTGAGCTCAGATATCAAACCTATCTGTATACAGGAGGATGTTAACTTTCAGTGAAAAACCTTGGATAGATGCCAGTAAATTCCGGGAAAAGGAAATAATATTATACAGATTTCTTCCTGCGATCTTGGATGTCCACAGAGAAACCCTTTCTGAAAAGACAACTATTTTCTTCTTTGGCTCATCTTTGAGAATTGCTGCAGCTAGGTCATTTTGTACCCAAAGACCACCACGAAGTTCAGAGAGGGTGGGAGGGGCCTTCCCATTTAATCCTTGGTCAGCCATTTGCATTTTCCAAAAGTTGGTTGACAATTACAAGGTTTGGGGACTTTCAGTTATAATTGCATTGCAAAAATAATAAGAGGAAACAGGCAGAGGTTATGTTCACAGGCCCCCGGTGGCTGTCGAGGACATGTGGTTCAGCCTTTGAAGTCAGTTTCAGTAGATTTTCATGTGATATAAATGGAGTAAAATGCTCCCATTTCAGGTTTCACAAGTGATATTGTTTAATGTCCTGATATTGTTTCTTGTACATTTGTTTTAGGGAGTTATTTCCTCTATTATTTCAGAACTCCTCTATTAAGCTAAGCAAAACAGGGGGTTGAAATTACATCTCTATTTCTATTTTTATGTTATTTAAAAAAATTAATTGAAGCACATGTTATTTTTTTTAAAAAAAGTAAAACAGACACAGAAAGCTAAAAGAATGTGAAGCAACAATCTCCCTTCCCTAGTCTCTCGTCATATCCCTTTCAAAATCTCTTTTTTTTAATATGTCCAAAAAATACGAAAACAAAAACAAATTTTATGTGTAGACCCAGTCATATAGCAGACCCACTATATTGTATATTTTACCCAAATAGGTATATAAAATACTATTGAGTACTTTGATTTCTCACTTAACATATCTTGGAGACTTTTCAATATTATTGCATACAGATCTATTGTATTCTTTTTAACATCTGCACATCATCCTGTTGTTTGGATATACCATAATGTATACAACCAGTGATTTCTGTATCTTGTTACTACAAATAACACTGTAATGAACAGGATAAATTCCTTACATGGTATTTCTGGGTCAGAAGATAAGTGCATTTAAAATTTTGACATATATATAAATTAAGTTCCTACTAAGAGTATGTGCGAGTGCTTATTTTAGTCAGGTATTCTATTGTCGCTATCTGAGTGTTGTCCTCTACACCAGGTTGAAGGTGTGGTGTCAGTCGATGTAAGCAGAATAAGTAAATAAAGGATAGAAACTTGGGTACAACAAAGGTGTTAGTCAGGGTCCCAAAGGGGAACAGAAGACACACTCAAATTGAAATAATTTAAGGATGAGTCATTTACAAAGAGACTATTTACAATGATGCAAGTGGATAGAGGGGAAACCCATGGAATCATGCAATAATCTGCAGGTGGTAAATAGCAGCTGAGCTGTTACCACCTCTGAGCCATAATGGAGAGAGGAAGGAGAAGATATTGGACCTCAAGGGGAGTCACGTGGAGAAGTTCACTTTGAGAGGAGCAGTAGCCTTACATTGAAGGTCAAGGTATCATGAGAGTTCCCGTCCCTGCAGTGTCACGGGGGCTTCCCATTGACTTAGCCAAGCAGAAGCCAAAATATATTCCCCTTCAATGGGGTCCATATGGGTCAACTTCACACAGCAAATAGGGCAGTTGAAAAGGGTGAAGAGTAGATCTGAAGGGGAAAAAAAATTCACATCACCCCAACACAAAGATGATTTCTATCATTATTGATTTCCAGAATCACCCATTCCAAACCAGATAAGGACCCATACAACCTTTATACCTATCTAGGAGAAAAGTCTGTATTTTTTTCTGGTAAAGTGTATCTTTTCCATTATCTAATTATTTTATTTTGTGAGTTGTCTGAGGGGAGGGACCATATCTAACTTATTCATCACACTTTTAGCAGAACCCAGAACAGTGCCTGAGACAGATGAAGCACTTAATAACTAGTTGTTGGATAAATAAATGCCAGAACAAATTTCTTGTTTCTGAATTTGACATTTTATAATGTTACTTAAGCCAAGTTCTTCATTATTAATGAATTATTCACTGCTGGTTGTGGGAAATTATCTTCTGGAGGATGGCTGGGCTCTAGCGCTTTCGTGAGACCCCAGCCCTAGAGGTGAAATCATACTTAACTTGGTTCTTCCCAGGTGTATGGGATTTTACTCATATACAAAGCATAGTTGATGGGAATAATTACAGACATATAAATGGCATTCGAGGTGATGGGATGTTTCCATTCCTGCTCTCTCCAAAATGTTTTTTTTTTCCCCTTCAGGTTTATTGAGATTAAACTGACAAATAAAATTGTATGTATTTAAAGTGTACAATGTGACGATTTGATACATCATTACCACAAATTAATTAACACTTAATTCATCGCCTCCCATGGTTACTATAATTACCACGCTCTACATTAGATCCTCAGTCCCCAAAGTTTTCTGAATCCTAAATTGATCATCTCAAGCATCTATACACAGTATGAACTTCCTTGGTAGAAAGTTCTCTTCTTTTGCCCGTGTACACCTAGATTATTATTCTTGGAAGCCTTCTCTGATTGATACTCATTCCAAAAAAGCAATGATCACATTGGACTGTATTTTTTTTCTCTCAAGTGACTGTATTAAATACAAAATTTTGTTGTCTAGCTGTCTGAAGGTTTGGGCCCTGTCTTTTTCATCGTGAAATCCGCAACATGAATCTCGGCACTTAACAGAAGCTCAATAAATAGAAGCTGAATTTATTCAGGAGTTCAACATTCTTCTCCCCTTTTCTAGGCTCTTCTGGACATATCCCTAGACTTTGGAGATGCAGCAAGAAAGCTGATTCTCACTCTCTTCTGCTGCTGAATAGAGAGCCTGAAAACGAACACGGTAATGCAGAATAAACTTGGGTTTTAATATGAGACCAAGCGGGGCTCACATCTCAGTTTTGCCGTTTCTAGATTGATAACCTTGAGTATTGTTCAGTTTCTCTAAAGTTGCTGAGAGAATGTAATAGGATTACGTACACAGTAAATTCACTGACATGATAAAATACCAGCTTTCCTTCTTCTATCACCTTCTTTCCCCTTAAGGGTATCAAAAATTGTGCTCTGGTTAAAGTCAAAGGATGGGGCAGTGGACTTAAATGGGGGATTTAAGAAGCTTCTTGTAATTTTAGAAAATGGGCATGGCATAATGGGAATCAACATTCTTCCATTAAACTTCCCTTTCCAGGAGATGTGAAGACTTAATCTTAGTACTACTTTAACTAAATGAACAACTGAACAAAATACCACAGGGGTTTATGTACATTCACTCCCCCTTTTTCTATGCAACCTGGTATTTAGACTTGTTTTAAGAACGTATTTCAATGAATGGATGTTGGTGTTGAAATGGTAACATTATACCCTCATTCTCATTCATTCGTGAATCTTGTGATCCACCTTTGTGAATCTTTAGATCAATCATGGATATCTTATTCTTGAGCTAACCTGTCCACACGACTTAATAAACATGCCTGAATTGTTTCCCAACCTTACCAGACCCTGCCCCTCAAATGCTGCTCTCCCTCTCTTGCTTATCTCCAGCCACATTAGCTTTCTTTGAGTTCTTTGCAATTTTGCACGACCGTCTAAGTATTATACATAAAAGTACAATACATATAAAATTATAATATACATTAAACTTATATAGAAAATTACAATATACATAAAATTAAATATACTCAAGAGTAGCCGTCTTACTAATAGCATTAAATTTTATCACCCAAATTCTGTTTCTGAAGGCTCGGGATTCACAGTCTGTGGCACGTATAGCATTGTCCCTTTGCCCCTGCTGACGTCAGCAGCCCCCTCTCCCACCATGCTGTCTCTTAAGCCTTTATGCCAGTCAGGCAGAACCTTCTCTTGGCTTCACCAAGACCTTCTTTTTTATTCTGGAACACGCTCTTACTTCTGTTTATATCTATTGTGCCCCACCTCAACGCCCAATTCCACTTACATCCCCAGGGTCAGTTGCCTCTGCTCACCCTTCAGTTTTCAACTTGAAACAGTCGCTTCTACAGAAGGCTTTCCTGACCCCTCCTAGGGTCACACCCCCTTCTGGGTCATCCATAGCACACTGCCCTTCTGTGGATAGCACTTCCCCTATGTCAATGTTAAAGCTGATTTAAATTTCTTTTTTTAATTTAATTTTTATTTTATACTGGAGTACAGTTGATTTACAATGTTGTGCTGGTTTCAGGTGTACAGCAAAGTGATTCAGTTATACATATACATGTGATTTAACTTTCTGACTCTTTCTCCAGTCTATAAGACCTAAGAGGAGAGAACCTATGGCTGTCTTATTTCTTGTTATATATCCAGTGTCTGGCATAGTGCATGATCCATAGAAGATGCTAAGTAAATAATTACCAATTAAAACTCTAAGCTAAAGACTTAAGGGTATTTGGTTTAGAATGATATTAGTTTCCTTCTGCTGCTATAACAAATTGCCATAAATTTAATAGTTTAAGATGATGTAAATTTATTATCTCACAGTTCTGGAGGTCAGAAGCCCCAAAATGGGTCTCACCACACTAAAATCAAGGTGTTGGCGGAGTTATTTAACTTTGGACACTCTGAGGGAGATTTTGTTTTCTTGCCTTTTCCACCTCCTAGAAGCTTTGGCTTGTGGCCCTTTCCTCCATCTTCAAATCCAGCAACATTGGACCAAGTCCTCTCATGCTGCCATTTCTTTACCTCTCTCTTCTTCCTCTCTCCTCTACTTTTAATGACCCTTGCGATTACATCTGAACTATCCAGATAATCCAAGATGAAGTCTTTATTTTAAGTTCAGCTAACCTAAACTCCATCTGCCACCTTCATTCCCCTTTGCCGTGTAACCTAAAGTATTCATAGATTCTAAAAGATTAGAGCATGGGCATCTTTGGGGGCCGACATTCTGCCTATCGTAAGAATGGTACTATTTTATTCACCTTCGTATCTTTAAAATGAGAGGTGAGGTTAGTGGACCTCAAAGGAATTATCTATCTCTGGCCCAAGCAGTAGAGATAATATTAAATTATTAAATGGATGTATTCTACTCCTTTCTTCCTGTAAATTATGTTTGGCTATAACAACTCCAAGTCATGAGACATAAAACACCAGAAAGAAGAAAGTAGATGCCAACCAACCAACAATGGCATCATTAGTTGGGCTTGACTCTTAAATGAGTTATTATTTTGTTTTTCTTTTGCGGGGGCCTAGCGTGGCTATAGTCTTAAAAGCAGACATTCTTTTTTTTTTTTTTTTAAACATCTTTACTGGAGCATAATTGCTCTACAATGGTATGTTAGTTTCTGCTTTATAACAAGTGAATCAGCTATACATATACATATATCCCCATATCTCCTCCCTCTTGAGTCTCCCTCCCACCCTCCCTATCCCACCCCTCTAGGTGGTCACAGAGCACCGAGCTGATCTCCCTGTGCTATGCGGCTGCTTCCCACTAGCTATCTACCTTACGTTTGGTAGTGTATATATGTCCATGCCTCTCTCTCGCTTTGTCACAGCTTACCCTTCCCCCTCCCCATATCCTCAAGTCCATTCTCTAGTAGGTCTGTGTCTTTATTCCTGTCTTACCCCTAGGTTCTTCATGACATTTTTTTTTTCTTACATCCCATATATATGTGTTAGCATACGGTATTTGTCTTTCTCTAAAAGCAGACATCCTTTAAAGAGAAAAAGTTGTTCTCAATTCTTTAATATCTCATTGGCACATCAAGGTGGAAGGTTGAAAATTGTGCTTTATTCTAAACCATTTGAAATGAAATTCAGGATATGATGTAAGGGATGTAGTTATCACAAAGAGAAGAGCAAAAGCCCATCCCTCCTAGTCCAGTGGCATGTAGGGAGAAAGAGGAAGGTCAATGGGAAACATGTAGTAAAACAGGTATTCTGTGACTTTCTGCTTTGTTTAAATCCATAACGAGAATACCCATACAGATATGAGATTGACTAGTCAAGTCCTTAGTGGCAAGATGTATATTCAAGGCTTTGAGTAAAGAAAATTTGATGAAAGGACCACTTACAGGGAGGTGTGGGCAGGATTAAAGGAACCAGTAATAGATGGAGAATCACCAAGAACTATCAACAGAGGCGGAGGACCAGAAGGGGGAGATGGGTTTTGGGATCCACAAGAGTAAGAGTTTTAACTGTACGCAAGAGGGTCATTCAACAGGAGTTGTGGCCATTGATAGAAGAAAGAGCCACTGTCAAACTATGCCCCTGCAGGGGGAGTGTGGAGGGAACACCTCCACTTTTCTCTCTCCCCACCTCCTGATCTCCGCTCTCTAATTTGGCAAATTCAAACCTGGAAGCCATAAGGCAAGTGAGACTGATCTGGTCTATAAAGGACAGTCCCCCAGGAAAAAGTAACAGGAGCAAATGGAGAATAACTCACATAGAATAGAACTAACATCTGAACATATGGGGTTATGCCTGGGCATAACCCGGGTGAAACTTCACCTTTAGTTTGGCACCATGCCAAAGGGGTACACAAATCCTTGTCTAAGAGTGGACTTCTGGGGAACTTAGCCCCAAACACGGATGGAGCTGGGTTTCAAACCTATTTGCCTTCCTCCAAAACCCATGTTATTATCTGCCACCACCTAATGCTGGCTCTTGTTGTCAGATCCTCAGGAGAGAACCTGCTGAAGCAGCATTTCTTTTTTCCAGTCTGATCTCCAAATGGTGGAGTACCATTTAATTCTTGCAGGAGAATCTGAAGGTTTTTTTTTTTTTAATTGCATTTCCTCCATACATCAATTCAGTAGAAAAACACTATAGGAATGCAGTTTCAATATTTTTATGAAATGGATCCAAGACTAAAAGAATACCACCTAACAGAATTGCTGAGTGCTAATGAGTTTGAAATCTTAATTTTCCTAAACTGTACTAACTGGGTTCAAATTTTTACCTTGCCTCTTACTGTATTATGACTCTGGAAAACTGTTTGAATTGATTGTACCTCATTTTCTGTACCTGTGAGATTGAGGTAAAATAAGATAGTTTTTAGGATTAAATATTTTAATACAGCTAAAGTCTTTACAAGAGTGGTTGGTATATATTAAACAAGACTCAGTAAATGTTATTATTACATGTCTTAACAACAACACCTTCTGCTTTTATTCAAGAAACTTTTAGTGAGCAACCACTCTATGGGAAGACCTATAAGAAATGGTTTCTGTACTTAACATCAGAATTTGGCAGGAAAAACAGACTGTCAATATAAGGTGGTTCATGACAAGACAGAGGGAGTCATAGAGGTCTGGGTTCTATTAACTACCATCATTTATTAGTGTTGTCACAAATTCAGACTGGCCAGACATTGGTTGAGATAGGCAAGAAGGAAAAACCAAATTTTGTTAAATGTTACCTGTAGCATTTATGATTAATAAGGCAGTGTTCCTTATTTATGATTGATTAATTCTGCTTTTGAATTTTTGTTTCTTTAAGGTTTTATCTTACTGTTTAAAAAGCCTTTCAAGAAATAACTCTGGTTTTATGGACTTTTCTCTAGGGCAGCAGCCCAAAGACACAGGTTCATTTGCTGGCACTACAAATTACTAGCTTTGTGATGCTGGACCATCCTCTCTGAGCATCCTCATCTATAAAATGAACCTAACATCCACCCTTTCTGCTGCCCTAGTAGAACATTATGAGGACCAATAAGCTAAATGGATGTGCTAGTAAGAGTGTTAAAAACATAAGACTTTGTGCAAATGTAGAGAAGGAAGTTGTCAACCCATGATATACCCTGAGATAAGACTATAGTTGTTCAGGACACAGGGTTTGGATTTCAGATATACTTGGGTTTGAATCCTGGCTTTGCCACTTATCAGCTGTGCAAACTTGGTTGAGTAAATGATCTTTTTGAACCTCATTTTATGTAATGGATCATTTTGAGGATTGGTTGAGGTTGTATGTAGAAAATGCTTAGCACATTGTTAAGCTCATAGCTCAATAAGCTGTTGTTTTTTTAGTTTTTTTAAACTATTCCTTATACTGCAGCTTGGGTAGGAACGTATTGTAGTAATCAAATGAAGAAGCAATCTTGCACCTAAAATTTACAACCAAGAGTCATAGCAGAGGAGAGAAACCACCCATATTTGTATTTGTCTCCCTGGCTCAGCAAGATGACTTAAGGAAGTTTTGAAATGTTAGAATTCAGACAAGCATTATGGAAAGACAAAACACTGTCCCAAATTGTGCCTGTAGTATATGCAGAAAGTAGATAAGGCTTATCACTTATAATTTAAATGGGGGATTTATTAAACTAGATAAGGATCTAGAATTTCTGATAAATTCTGTTTCTGCTTCTTATCCAACCACTTTTATGCTTTTAATCATTAACACCTCTGAAGTTACAAGGGGCATGTAACACTTTTATCACCCAGACTTTCCTCTCAAAAGGCACATAAAAGATTGCAAGGACTTGCAGACACCAGAAACAATAGCAGGAAGCCAGAGAATTTGCCTAAAAATTGAAGGTGAGTCAAATAGGAAAAGTCTTCGTAACCAGGAGCAACCAGACAGCGTCTAATGTGACTTTGCCACATAAAAGACTCTGTTATAACAAAAAAACCCACCAGTACCCTAAGCTGTAGAGTTTTGCCAAAAACACACATGAAAAAACATTTCCTGTCTGTACTGAACTACCAAGTTGCTGTGACATTATGTGTCTGGGTGTGACTTTCAATATAGGTAAACAATTTTGCTTTTTTTTTCAAAGATAACATTACCAACAGTGTATTCCAGACTCAAATTCTGGTTGTTTTCTTATTCAATGTTTATTGAAACTTCATATTCTTTTCATAACTGACCTCTATTTTTATATATGTATATAGACATATATATATGTGTGTATACACACACACACACACACACACACACACACACACATTAAATGGAAATCTGGGGGGCAAAGAAATCCTAGACCATTAGGGCTAGAAGAAAACTTAATAGTGACTTAGCCCAACTCTATCTTTTAATAGATGCAAATACTAAATCCAAGAAAGGACAATGATTTTTTTGTCTCACAGAAGTAGGACTCAGACCCCCAGATGTTCTTCTTTGTATTTTTTTCTACCTTTCCACTATATAATGCTGCCTTTCAAAGTAAGAAAACAAAAACAAACCTTAAAAAAAAACTGCACAATAGAACAAATACCTGTACAGGGGAATTTTTACTATTGTGGATATTGGAAACACTAAAGCTAGGGAGAGCCCATATCCTAGTTTGCCAAGAGTAGTTCAGTGTGCACCTGTTGTCCTGTTGTAATAATCAGTACTACCCCATCTGCTCTCACAATTGTGTGATTTGGAAGATAATTTATACGGTCACCTTAATGAAAGCACAAGTTTCTTGTTGAAGGTAAAGAGCCACATTTTACTTGCAAAGAATCTGAAGGTCCATTCTAAAACTTGGCCTCCCATAAGGAAATCCACACAACCTATTACAAGAGCTTGGGATTAAAAAGGCGGCGTGGGTGGGAGATGCTGTGTACTTGAAAATGATCAAGGTCACACACCATGGCCATAGTAGAGCTAACCGTTGCCACAAAGACCCAAGCACGTATGTGTGGCTTTGCAAGATGTCTTCAATGAGAATTTTCGTTCTGCTTTTGTTTGTTTTTAACAAACAACATGAAAGTACATGAAAGAGTAGTCAGGCTATGCTGTGACTGTAAAAACTCAGCTGGGAGTTGAAACCCATATTCATGTCTCAGCAAAGTGTGACTTGAGGCTGGTTGCTCTAAATCTCTGGATCTTATTATCTATAAGATAAAAGGATTGAATGAGACTATCTCTGTTTCTTTCCAGCTCCAGTTTTAGACTCCCATGGATTTGTTAATTAACTTCCATGATTTTATCCTTTCCCAGGAAAATGTATTACCCTTACCCACACCCTCACCTCCACCATCACCAATTTGTCCCAAGCTCTCAATGAAATGTCCTCAGAAATTTCAGAAAGCGGGGTAAATGAGAACCACAAAGAATTTCTCCTCCTGGAATTTGCCTTAGACTTTAATACAATTTAACGCAACCTAACAACATAAGGTTGAAACAATGAGAGCCCATCTCTCCATCCCAGGGTCCTGACTGGGACAGATGTCACTTGCATGTCTCATGTTTTTATTTTATTAGCTCAGTGGCAAACTAAGGCTCTGCCTGTACGTGTGGAATGGATAAAATATGCCATGGCCAATCGGCTCAACTCTGCTTTTACCCCCAATTGGTTCAGACCACAGCCCAGCAACTCATGATGACGATAGACAAAACTGAAACGGTGGGATTAGATATGCTATAACCTCATTTGATGGCATGAATAGACCTAGCCTCATTTTTTCCAGACTCCATTGCTGAGTTTTAATGAGAAGTCCAAAAGGTCAATTACTTTTTGACTGACTGTATGAAGAGAAAGTTGATAGCTGGGGAAAGTTGATTGTATTATTCACTCTGCATACACAGCAAATTGGTTTTCTATTTATGGAGAATGTTTTTAATTAGTGCTTGAATTGTGCATTAAAATTGGGCAACTATAAATAGTTAACAGCTGTGATATTTTATACCTTAAAATTCAAAACTTTTTCCCCCCTCATTTGATGAATTCTAACCCATAGCTCTCTGTTTACATGTTTGCTATTTTGGTTCTGTGTAATTCTAGAAATAACTAGTTTCAGACAGTTATGGTTTAGTGAACGCAGGGAATTGCTTTTGCTAAAATTATTGTTGCTTGTTTCTAAAACTCCTACAGAATAAATCTACGGTCTTCAGAAAAGCAGAAGTTATTTCCAATGACACACACTATTTGCTGAAAATTTACGGTAGATTGACTCATGCATCTTTGCATTGTACTTAAATTAAAATACTATAGCTTTGGTTGAAGGGTAGATGTGTCAGTGGCCTCTCTGCGGCTTAACGGTTTGTTTTGATAGGACAGAGAAAGTTTACCTAATTATAGGAGGCTCATTATTGGTTCTGAAGGAGGAAAAAAGTCATCTCAACATTGATTTCTTCTGGAAATGAATCATGCAGTTGTATAACTTTTAGCACCACTGTCTGTCTCCATCTATGATCTTTTTTTTTTCTTTTAGTTAATGTGAAGTTTGTCATTTCAAATAATGTCTGATGTCTGGCCCCAGGCTATTTGTAGATTTATCCTAGCCAACATGTGTCACTCATCTTTGTTTAGAATCTGCAACCTTCATCCTAGCAACCTCTTTTTATTTTATCCTTGCTTTTGCTTCCTTGGTGGCTCTGTACAGATTATAATGGGCTCTCTCAGAAAAAGTATGATTAACGGTGGGTATCATAAGTCCATAGATGTATAGTAAATTGGAATTCTTGACATGAATTTATCATTCAGGTAAATATTGGCTGCATCTTATTTCAACAGTTGCTTTGCCCATATTTTATAGTGGCCGACCCGTCCTTTTAATGGTGCCACTTAAAGAAACAATAGACAGTTCAAACTATTCACTCAACACATCCAATCTCTAAACTGAAGCTGGAGATGTCAGAATTCTCCAAATATGAAAAAAAGATGCCTTGATTTTCAAACAATTGTAATTTTTAAATTAGACTTTCATGATTTTTATGTGGTATTTGCTTTGTTTACCTGCTTACTAAACACACAAATAAAAAATGGATTCCAGCATGTTGTTGCCTATTTAGGAATCAATTTCTTTTCATTTAACCCTGATCCTGAGCCATTGACTGTCTTCCTATGGCCTTATGGGTTAGTCAATGACTTCACCACACATTGAACCATAGAATTTTCTACCTCACCTTTAGCTTGTGTATGAAGTAACCAACATGAACTTGCATGTCAAGAATTCAGCTAAGAACATGAAGAGGTCTTGGGAAGAGCATTCCCTTAGGAAACTCCTAAATGCTGATTTAGCTCTCCTAAGTAATCTGGCTCTCCTACTTTGGACTCTATTCCAAAATGGTTTTTTGGGGGGGGGGGGAATATATACCAACATGTATTAATGGGTGCTTTCTCGAAAGAGACAGTACGTCATTATCACAAAGGAGCAGCCACTTTCAAATAAAAGAGTATATGGATTAGTGTACAAGGTAAACATTTTGGGTACATCCGAGCCTTGGTGAAACTGGTTTACCACTTTGGCTCTGTTGCCACATGGGTAGCGGATCAGGCAGCCAGAAAAGCATGGACTCCTTTCAGCTGTGGAAGTTCAGGGCGTGACTCCAAGCCAGAAGCGTGGCCATGGCCAGCTGTCTCAAGCCTCTGTGTGTACTCAGTAATCAAGAGTATGTTACAGCATATGCTGTGTCAGATCCAGCCATTAGCCTTCCAGATCAAGTTAGGGGAGTCTTTCTTGCATTTGGTGCACTAGCAAGAAAGCTTCAGTTGAATTATAGGGATCAGCAAGCAGAAAGGTAGAGAGACTAAAGCTCAAAATACAATTTGGACTTTCACTTGCCAGCTCTTAATAGTAGCGTATCTACTTTTGTCTCCTTATAGAACTAACATATACATAATATGTAGATGCAGGTTTTTCAACACTCCACACATCAGCTGGAATGGAGAAGTTTCCTCTCTGAAAAATGTGCAATAAAGGATATATTTACTCTTTTAAACATAAACCCCCAAGTGGTGGTGTTTTTTCTGTACTAAGCCTCTCCAGTTTTCTACATTTTTTTCTATAGGAATGTGATTACGTAGTATAAAGAAAAACAAAAAACTAATAGGAGAAAACAAATGACTTTGAGAGTCCAATGTCAAAGGTGTCATGCCAATTACTGTAAAAATTCAATTAATAAAAACACAGCTCTCAGCAATCATGCAAATAAGTAGAAAGTCTGAATTGCCCTCTTTTATGTAAAAAACAAAAAATGTCAGAAAAACAAGCTTATCTCGTAGATGTTAGGAAAGTATGATTTTCAAGGTAAATTCTAGAGTTTGAACAAATTAAATCTATCTCCTTACATAAACCCATCTACTATAGAATGAGTCATCATTCCACATGGTAGCTCCAGATCCTTGATGCTCAATCATCAAAGAAAGAGATGATTTTTTTAACGTCCTTATTTACTAAGCCACAAGAATAGCATAATAGAATTTTTAAAGTTTGGTTTCTTTTTTTTTTAATTGGCTTTTTAACAAAGAGGAATTCTCAAGTTCAAAGACTAAGTTGTATTCATTGTACTGCCTCCAGCTTAGGCAAGTACATGGCACAGAGTTGGTACTCATAAATTCTTGATGAATCAAAGGAATTTTAACACCAATTGTAGGAGCTGTATAATTGCCCTGAAGAAGAAACAAAAAGTCATCTCAGCATTGATTGCATCTGGAAAAGAGCCACGCTATAACTTCTATCACTACTGTGTCTCCATCAATGATCCGAGAAGTCAATTATCTAAAAATTCAGTTTCCCCCATTTTTCAGGAATACATTGTCGGTATGGTTGAATTAGCTTTTGCTAGGAGAGACAGACTGGCTTTCGGGCTGAAGTTGCGACCCTGAAGCTGATTGCCCGTACCCATGGTCCAGATGGTCATTACTAGCGGTGAAACCTTGGGCAAGCCACTTCACTTCTAAATACCTGTTTCCTAGTAAGAATAGTGCCTACCTACTCGGCTTTTTGTGAGAATCTAGTTCATAGATGTAAAACACTTGTAAAATGAATGTTCCCTAGCACTTCATAAGTCTTACTATTTTATTTTTTAATGAGATTCATAAAAGGAAAGCACTATATCTCAAATGTCTTATCACTTATAATTTCTAAGAATTTCTAGAGTAACCAGAGAATAACTGATTTGCCTTTTAATATATTCCTGGCTGTCAAAAAAAAAATAATTAAGAAAGTTCATTTGGCCTCTAAAGTTTTGGTTTAAATATAAACCCACGATTATCTCTTGAAATCATCTTATGGCAGCCTTAAAGTGATACGACTTATTCAGAAGTTAGTAAAGAGATTTTCTATCCAAGAGAAGCTTATAAATCATTAGCCAGAGGCTGCAAGAAACATTATATACGCATTGAGAGTCTGATTAAATGTCTGGTTGGCTATTTTTTCTGAGGAAAAAATTTTTCTATTTTTTGGCTTGGTAATTTATTTTACTTTAATAAAGCCAGTACTTTTTAAGACAATGAAAAATTCAATAAAATGACTATGATTCTAAGACCCACGTGAAAAACATTCTTTTTATTTTTGGAGATAAAAATATGAAAAAAATTCTGATAAATCATTTCACATCTAGGTCACTGATACCAAGCAATTCTCTGCCACTATGGAAGCATGTCTGAGTGGTTCTGTCCTGAGATTACTGACTTGTTTATAGAAAGGGAACAACAGGACCAAAGTTATATTCTTGCTGCCTCTGTTGGTCAGGTAGCCGTGATCTTTCCATCACTCTTACAGTGCTCCTTATTCAGTAAAGCAAATTAATTTTTCACACCTCTAGATATTCTAAGAGTCTCACCACCAACAAGAAAGGTTAAAGTATCAATAAATACTTGGATTAAGGGTGAAATAGAGAAAAGTGAAAGCTATTTGCTTTTTAAAAATGAATAAATCCTTACTTCAATCCTTTTCCCAAAGCTAAGTGCTTAAGAGAAACATACGTGTCTTTCAGAGCTATGGACTGAAACCAGTTTCCAAGTTGGAGGGATAAGAGCTGCAAAATTCAAAAAAATGCTTTCATTTACTTATGGATAATAAGAGTCTGTAACAAAATCTAAAACGTAATTAATCAATTATAAAAATTCAAATAGAAATACACTGTAAGAGCACGAATTATAAGTAATGTACCCATTTGTTGCTCTTTCCAGATTACTATTTTAGGTGGCTCTTGGATTACTGAAACGTTTTCCTTTTTAGTGATGCAGTGAGAAAAGCATCAAGATAGCAAATCAGAAGATCTGAATTCAAATCCCTGTTATTTCCCATCCATCTGGCAGAAGGCAAGTCTCTTGACCTTCCTGAGCCTTAGTTAATATACCGATAAAATCAGAATTTTATGAGGAAGATAGAGATCATGAACCTAATGAAAATGTTATCAGTGTTTTAAAACAGCAACAAAAGTACCTGACTCAGGAAGTCTGGGCCTTGATCACAAACAAGAGTGCCTGGCACAGAGATGGAGTGAAATATATGTTCATTTGAATGTTCGTCAATGCATGAATAAACAGATGAATGTATAGTAGATAAAAGACTGTGACATTTATTTCCCAGCCTGAGCAGAAAAAAAAAAAAAAAAAAATAATAGAAGCAGGAACATCACCCTCATTTGAGATAGTGATTATACTATTTAAGTTGTCAGTTTCTCCGATGCATAAGATGCACATTGCTCAATATATGGCAAGCTACAAAGGTAAAGATTCTGAATCCAGGGGCAGAGAGTGGAGATGCTTAGGCTCAGCCTAAGTATAGCTTTTGGAGCTTGAATCCTACCTCTGCACCTCAACTGCTGTGTGATATTAAGCAAGTCACTTAAATACTCTGTGCCTTGGTTTTGTCGCACGTCAAATAGGAAAGATAACAGTTTTGTGACAGTGTATTAAGCATCAGAAGAGATAGCTGAAGCATAGCACTTGGTACTCCCCCAAAATAAACACATTTCTGCGGTAACTTCATCAGGGAGAACTGATAGAAAATACACCAAGATGGCAACATTGCTATAACCATTTCCACCTACAACATTATCAAAGTTATCGAAGTTTCTCATTCTTAGGCAAAGTTATTTGGCTTGGTTTTAGCCAACATGGTCCCAGCAACATTCCACAGTTTCAGCTAGAACTTGCAAAATACATGCATTTTTAAATAGGAGGTCAGATGCTAGACAAATTATGGAAGTAGTAGCAACACCAAGTCTGTGCATATACTGATCTCTTGTAAAGATCATGTTAATGTCGCTTAGGTATAACTCTGAGAGCTACTTACTAGTCTTCTCTGCCAGCTAAGTATTTTAAGTTAAAAAAAACAAGTCTTTCCATTATCCAAGGCATTGTCTCATTTAATTTCTAAAGCTCCAAGGCTATCACTACTGACCTTAATTTCTGAGATCTGGACTTTAGTTCTGGTTGTGACACTTCTTAGTTAGACAAATTTATTATGTCACTTAAAGCCTCTGAGTTTCTGTTTCCTCGCGGAGTTAATGAGATTCTCAGATTAATATAATATCTGTGGAACAAATTACAAATAGCAAACCAAGCCAGTGCTGTCTCCCAAGGTCAGTTGATGATGTTGTTTTCGTGCCCATTCCATTTTCAGAGGAGAGAAAACTAAGTATTTTTACATTTTAATTTAATTGAAAGAAATGTTGCTGGTGACGGTATGTTATCTTAAAGAAAAAAGGGTGTTTTATCTTAGAGGTTATTGGGCAAATTTAGTGGAAGGCACACAGTGAGAAAGCAAAATTATCTGCAAAACGCCACAAAAAAAGATTTTGGAGCAATCTTGGCAACCCAAGAAGGAGGAAGAGTGAGGTTACATGAAACCAAGAAGAGAGGATTGGAGGTAAAGTCCTAGAGAAAAATGTTGAGAAGGAAAGGCCTGAGAGAAGATGGCAAAGGGGAAATTCCTAGTGTATTATTGGCTAGGGAATTTTGAAGAAGAGGAATGCCGAATACTCAATTTTAAGTTGTTTGATCTGCTCTTGAAATAATCATCCTCTGTTTATCCTCAGCACTTCGGTAGAAAGACACCGCGTATAACTGTCTTGCACCGGTGATGCTTCAGGCTCAGGAAATAAAGTTCCCTTGTGTGATGGATTGCACACACTTGAACTTACAAAATGGGATTTAGTCTTTCCTTCAGTCTTAATTTAGTTGATCAACTTGAAATAATTTACCTGAAGGCTACAACTTGTGAATGTGATTATTCATCAGGGAAATTCTCCCATAGCAACAGATTGCCGACAGGTCATGTGACCAATGTTTGTATTCTAAAATACATGTATGAAACATATTCATAGAGGAAGCATGTGACAGACAAGGAGCCACTTAACAGAGACACCATGGACCTGGGGTTGAAGAATAGAACACAAAACCAAGATTGAGTTGAGCTCAATGGTGTGGCCAAGATATCCTAAAACATTAACCCTGTACATATCCCCATGGTGCCCCAGAACACACACAGCATTACTTCTAGGAGTCCCTAAATTCTGGCTTCCGTTTTCCGTGATGTATTCTTGCCTCTGAAATTAATGTGTTTAAAAAATATTTTTTAGCAACTAAATGCTCATTTTTAAGCAAAATTGTTCCCCCGTGTTGTATCCATTGTGACATGTCCTTGTAAGCTTTTGGATCCTTTGAGAGAAAGAGAAATAGGAGTAAAAGACTTCAGTATCTATGCCTGTTATGAAGGAGGAGTTTTGGAGTCGTTTATCAGAACTTAGAAAATATATTTGCTTGACATTAAGTTTAGATCTTCTCAGAAGTATTTCATGAAAAGATGTGCTGAAAATTATATAAGTAAGCAGCCAAATTTCATAATATGAAATCTCTGAAATATAAACAGACCATTAAAAAACGAACATATCATTTATTAGGCACATGCTTCCCAGCAGAGCTGAAATAAATATTTATCTCTATAATGCAGGAAATATTTTCCCAGAAATGGGTTATATTCTGTGTTTCATCAGCTCAACAAATGCCTGATGATCTCTTTTAACTTCTCTGTGTTGAATGTCAACCAAATACATCAGGTCAAAAGTCAACCACACACTCTTCAATCTTTATGGAGACCTTGTTGCTAAGGATTCTCAGAAGCAAGGGGTAAAAGAAGTGGTCAACAGCAATTGTTCTGAAGAACGTTCATTCCTGACCTCCGTATACAGTGAGGAGAGAGGCAAAGATGCCCTTTAGTAATTCAACCTGTACCTGTTTAGTGCCTATCTCCAGGGAACTCAGGTACCACGAAAATTTGTTTGACCCATTCCATAAGCAGAGCATGGATCTGGTCTCCACACTTGCAAAAATAGAGAACTAAGATGTAGCAGAAGTAAATAGTCTTCCCCAGGGCAAAAATCTGTAATGGTATTGAAAGTTGGGCCCAGGCTTCTTAAATGTCGAGTCACCGCTATTGTTTAGCATAGTTTCTATTAAAAATATTCAGTTTAGTCATCTTTTTTTCCTAGAGAGCATAAAGCAATTTAAAAGAGATCATGTATTTGAGCTGACTACAAAGAATAAAGATGCCTTGTCAAAAAGGAAAAAAAAGTGCATAAAGTATTAATTTCCCTTTCACACTGCCGAAAGCATTAAAGAATCTCTCAGTTATAAAATGGGAACTTTCTTCCTCTATATGGATTTGGCAAGTTACCAAACTCTATTGACTCTTCCTTTATAATACATTGGCTATCTTTTCGTCTCACTTTCTATTCTTTCAAGATCTCATCCACTCTGATGGCTTTAATTACAACCTATATGTGGATGACTCTCTAATCTGTACCTCTGGCTGAGATTTTGTTGGAGCCATCGGATACCTCCCCTTGAATATTCCAGAAGGATGTTGAACTCAACATACCCAAAATTTAATTTATCATCTTTTCTCTGAAATTTGCATTTCTTGTCTCAGTAAATGGCATCACATCCAATTGTTCAAGCCAGGAACCTGGGAATTTCCCTGACCCCTTCCTCTCCCTGACCCTCCATTTCCAAGCAATCAGTAAGTCTTGTTACTTCCACATTCTTTTTTTAATCCATTTGCTTCACTTGATACTCACCCTTGCTTCCAAAGCCCTGATTTACCTAATTGAACTATTTGATCTTTCAGCCTCCCTTGCTGCTAGCATAATTCTAGCCAATGAGATGTAAATGGATTTCACCCCATAAGTTTTCCAGGATGGTTCTTTGAAAAGATGACTAACTAGCTGTCCCATTGTCTCGGCCCTTGGTCTACAATTTTCCCCTTCATCCTGCGTAGAATGTAGGTACAATGTTTGAAGTTATAGCAGCCCTTTTGTGGCTATGAGGAGAAAAGCCACATGTAAAATATGGTGAAGGCAGAAAATAGAAGTCTTGGTGCCTGATGACAACATAGTACTACTGTGTTAGGATTCTCTGCCTTCAGATTTCTTATTATTTGAAAAAACAAACCAATAAACCACAAAATCCATCTCTTATCTCACTGAGCAAGTTACTTGCTGCGTTTCTATTACATGAAGCCAAGAAGGCCTACCTCTGACACACCTCTCATATTCTGATTTTCAGATCCAGCAGCAACATTCCCTTTTTTTTTTTTTTGGCCACACCCGCATTGCTTACGGGATCTTAGTTCCCTGACCAGGGATTGAACCCATGTTCCCTGCAGTGGAAGCGCTGTCTTAACCACTGGACCATCAGGGAAGTCCCAACATTCCCTCTCTTAAAATCTTTCATGCGCTCCCACTGCCCTTGGTATCTTTTTCAAACTCCTAAGCAGCACCTACAGTGTCCTTCAGATCTACTCCTTACCTTCAGCTGAGCCTTATCTGCCCCATCAAGTTCCAAACGCTAGCCTCAATGAACTACTTTCAGTTCCCCACACATATCATTCTATCTCTCAACCAAGACTTTGCATTTGGTACTCCTTCTATGCAGAATGTCTTCCTTTTATAACTTCTCAACTTTATTTGGCTAATTCCAATAGTTTTCCAAAACCTGCTTAGGAAACATCCCCTAAAGGAAACCCTTCCTAATCCGCCAAGCCTAAATCAAGTTCCTCTCATCTAGGTCTCCATGACAACTGGATGCCCGGTATTTATCCCTATCAGAATGGGAAAAAGATTTAAAAAGTAATGGCAACTGTTTTTAAACTTCTCTCTCTTCCCCAAAAGACAATAAATTCCCTAAGAAAAAGACTGTGTCTTAAGGACTATTGTAACTCCAGATATTGTACTGCAGTATCTGATAAATCATTCATAGTTGTTGAATGAGTAGATGAATGAATGCATTTACATCACACATATCTATCATTCAAACTCAAACCCCTCTCATTATGTGCCCATGTAATTATTCATTCTAATTCATCCACTATTATTCAAGAAATTGCTGTGTATAATTAAACACAGAACAAAAATAATGAAAGTCAGGAGCTTGCCTTGAGCCACATTTTAACCAGAAGAAGGTATTGATCCCTGAGTACGTAAATGGGGATACCCGTGCTCTTTAGTGTAATTAAGCTTATACTTAGATGTATTTAAATAATAGAATTTAGTAATTTATATATATTAATATCTTTTCTTTTCTCTGGTTATTTTTTTTTTATTGATTGCTTTGATTGAAAAAGCCTCACATAAAGACACTCTTTAGGTGCACTGAATCAGTACTACATACTGACCTGGAAACAATCTTAAGATTGATGACTTACTGAATCTATAAGAACTGATTTCCAAAGTGGAGGCAAAACCAAATTTTTCTAATTGATGATTTCCAGGCTTACAAACACTTCTTGAGAATTAAAACATTCCAAGAGTTTGGAATGTAATGTTGATGTTATTTTTTTTTTTACAGTTTTATGAAGGTATAAATTATATACCATACAATTAACCAGTTGTAAGTGAAGAGTTGGAATTTTTAGTGTATTTATATAGCCGTGCAGCCATCACTGTAAAACAAATTTATAACACAGCTATCACTTCCCGGAGTTCCACTGTGCCCATATGAAGTCAATTCCTGCTTCCGCCCCCAGCCTCAGGCAGCTACTCATCTGCTTTCTATCTTGAGAGTCTTGCCTATCCCAGAAATTTCATATGAAAGGAATAATATAATACTTAGTCGTTTTTGTCTGTTTTCCTCTACTTTGAATAATTTGGAGAGAAGCCATCATCTATATTGTTCCATTGTATCAGTAGTTTGTTCCTTACAGTATTGATCCATTGTGTGGACACACTACTTGATGGACAAAATCCATCCACTGCTTGATGGACATTTGTGTTGTTTCCAGTTTTTGACTATTATGAATAATACTGTTATGAAAATTCATGTACAAGAATTTGTGTGGACATATGTTGTAATTTCTCTTGGATAGCTCTCAAAGAGTTGAATTGATGGCTTATATTTTAAGTTTATATTTAACCTTTAAAGGCAGTGCCAAACTGTTTTCCAAAGTGACTGTTTACATCCTTACCAATAAAGAATGAGGGAGCCAGTTTATCACATCCTAGCCAACACTTAGTACTATCACTTTTAAAAAATTATTATGGCTAGTCTAATCTGTGTATAATGGTATCTCATTGGAATTTAATGAGTAATGGCATTGGGCTTCTTTCCATACATATATTAGCTATTTGTTGTCTTTGTAGAAATGTCTGTTCAGTTATTTAGCTCATGTTTTTTTATTTAGTCAGTTGCATTTTATTACTCAGTTTTTTACAAGTCCTTTATGGAATATATGATTTGCACATATTTTCTTCCAATCTGTGACTTGTCTATTTATTCTTAATGAGGTGTATGTGTGCTTAAGCACAAATGTTTTAAATTTGGAAGTAGTATAATTTATCAATCTCTTTTATGGACCGTGGTTTTGGTGTAATATCTAAGAAATTTTTGCCTAACTCAAGGTCACAAAGTTCTTCTTCTATGTTTTCTTCTGTAAGTTTTATAGTTTTGTCTCTTATATTTCAGTTTTTTATCCATTTTGAGTTAATTTTTGAGTACGGTGTGAGATGTGGTTCTAAGTTCATTTCTTTTCATGTTGCAATTCAATTTTCCATGTGGCATCATTTGTTAAAAAGACTATCATTTTCCCCACTGAATTGCCTTGGTACCTTGGCCAACAATCAGTGTGAGGATTTATTTCCATTTGATTTTTTTAAAATGTGTTTTTATAAATATGAGGTTTAAAATGTAAAAATAAAATAATTTTGAGTGTTAGCATGTTGCTTTCTAAATATGTGTCATTTTAAAAGCCATTCTATTAATTTCCATTTTTTACAAACTGCATGCAATTAAATTAACTTAAGAGAGAGAACTTTAATCGAATAAGATGCTTACATGTGAATGGACAAAGATAAAACCAAGTCCAGAGTTGAGTTATATCACCTTGCTAGGAAATCCCTTCAGGAGATGAGGTTGTCATTTTGCTGTTATCCTGTTTTAACTAGTAGAACACTTCAGCCTTGGGATATGCTTGTTTCATATTCTGTTCGTCATTTCCCTCCAGATACCACCTAAGCTGGATGAATAATAATTAAAATGCACAAGAACAGATGTTATTCGGTCTCTGTCAGGCACTGAATAAATGTCTGATGTGTCATTCCTTCCCATTAACTGTGGATGAATATCACAAGAATGGTATCTTAGTTTCCTAGGGCTGCCATAAAAAAATACCACAAATTCGGTGGCTTAAAATAACAGAAACTTATTATCTCACAGTTCTGAAGGCCAGAAGTACGAAATCGAGGTGTTGGCAGGGGTGGGTGATTCCTTGCTTCTTCTAGTTTCTGGTTGCTCCAGGTGTGCCTTAGCTAAAGGCTGCATAACCTCGACCTCAGCCTGTGTCCTCGCATGGCCTTCTCATTTTGTCCCTGTGTCTCTTTTGAGTGTCTCATATAAGGACACTTGTCATTGGATTTAAGGACCACCCAGATAACCCAGATAATTCATCTTGAGATCCTTAGCTTAATTACATCTGCAAAGACCCTTTAGCTGAATAAGATCACATTCACAGGTTCCAGGCATTGGAATATGGACGTATCTCTTATGGGGCCACCATTCAACCTATGAAAAAATGGGCAGAAGACTGGGGAAGGAGGCAGAATATCACTTGTTATTCATTTCAGTGGCATGTCATTTTTGGACAAGCACAAATCTCAAACCTGGGATTTCAATGCCTTGGGAAGTGGAAGATGAAAAATTCAGGAAAATGTGGAATCACAGAGACAATTTCATAAATGAGCCACTAATTCTTATCTTTTTAGATTTACTTTTTTTTTTGAGGTTTTTTTTTTAACATCTTTATTGGAGTATAATTGCTTTACAGTGTTGTGTTAGTTTCTGCTGTATAACAAAGTGAATCAGCTATACGTATGCATATATCCCCATATCCCCTCCCTCTTGCGTCTCCCTCCCACCCTCCCTATCCCACCCCTCTAGGTGGTCACAAAGCACTGAGCTGATCTCCCTGTGCTTTGCGGCTGCTTCCCACTAGCTATCTATTTTACATTAACCTCTTCTAATCTTATACCAGCTAAAAACTTGATTGGTTTATTGTTTATGTCAGAATTATGTTTTAAAGAGAAAGCATAGTTGACTTGTATTTCAACATCTGACTTAATTTTCTAGATAACTGAGAGTTAAGTCTTTAAAGTTTCAGTAGAAATCTTTCTAGTGGGCATTAGATATCTTTCACACACTAAAAAGGATACATTTAACATCATTTGACAACTTCCTTTCATTTACTCAATCCTCTCTTCCCTTTTAAAATTTATGTCATTCATTTATTCCGTATTTACTGGGTTAACAAGGAACTTGTACAAAGTTTTTAAACAATAGCAACAGTCTCACAACTTTCAACATTTCACAGACCAGGTTCCATTAATACTTTCTTTACAACATTTTTTTTCTTCATCCACAAATTTCATAGTAAATTATGCTAGATTCCACTGTCTCATTTACCACACCATTCAATTTTAACTGCACTCTGGTTTGAACACTGTTTAGAACCCTTAAGAAGAAATACAGTATATTCTTAGATGCTGAGAGTAAGTAAGCAGGAGAGATATGGGTCAATGAAGGTAAGTGATATTATTAGTTTTCATAGTATTGTGACTGTTCAATAATGACTTTCCCAGTGGTTATGAGACTCCTTGTCACTCCTTTCCTCTCATCTTGATGAAATCTCTTCACTGAGTGATCTCTTTCATTCATAAGGTGGTATCTATAAATTATTGACTTCTAAATCCCATGGCTTATTCTCAACCTTCATCTTATGCTTCCATGCATTAATTGGAACCAATTATACATTTAGACTTTCTTGTTCTTTGGCTTCCATGACATTTTGCTCCCTCTGTGATCTGTTTGCTAGCCCTTCTTTTGCCTTTTGGCTCCTGAATATAGACTGTCTTGGTATTCATACTCTTGAACTTCTTTTCTCACTCAAAATTCCACTTTTATCTCTAATCTCCATACTTATGACTCTCAGATTGAAATCTCAAATTCTAGATTTCCCCCTAGAATCAAAACCCGCATTCCAAAATGCCTGCCTGTAATCTCCATCCTGTTATTTCCCTGACCCTTAAAGTCACCCAGCCTCATTATTTTCCCTTCAAAATTTTTTTTTTCCACAACCAGCGTTTCTTAGTGGCAATAGTGTTTTTCCTGTCACCCAGATTGAAACTGAAAAGTGTTTTTTAAGATCACATTTCTTGGTAAATCCTAGCTAAAAGTAGAGCAGTCCTCTCTAGTCTATGAAAGTCCTCTACTTTGAATATCCACCTACTTAAAATCTCCCATATTTATCAGTGAGGGAAAAAGGGAACTATATTTCCAAGCCAGATGAGAAAAAAATTAATCCTGGAGACCATAGTCTCCATGAGAAAGGAAAGCACTATATGATTACAATATATGAGTTTTTTTTTTTTTTAATTTCTGTTTAGCTGTTGCTCTCAACATTCAGTGACTTACCAAGCCATATACATTTGTCTTCTTCAAGATCAAAAGGACTGGGAACACAGATTGAGCTCTAAAGATGTTTATCACAGAGTTATAATATTAGAAATTTTAAATTCCCAACACTAGAGCATTGATTGACTACATCATGTTTTACATATAAAACCTGTGATGCATAATCTGCACTAATTTAAATTTAGCTGTAACAGTCTATTCATTAATAGAGAAAGATATTATATGCATCACTGAGTTTAAAAAAAATGTTGGAAAGAACAGGCATAGGACATCCAAGGAAAAATACTAAGGACTATTGCTTCAAACTGTTACCAGTGGATTTCTGCATATAAATGTAAAGAATGTGTGTTCATTGTGTGCCAGGCAATGCTTAGAAAAGAAATGAAAGAACTAAAATAGATTTAGAATAGTCTAAATAGCTTAAAGAACACCTATTTTCGAAGAATCATAGAATTCAGGAAGTACATTAAATATCAAGTCCAAACTCACTTTCTATGCCTTGTGGCAATTGAAGTTGAGTGATTTGCTCTATGTCATACAGTTGGTTATGACAAATGTGGAATTTGAGGCCTCTAACACCATTCTATTAATTCCCACCATTTTCTGATCACTGTTAACATGACAAATGCATCCACTTTTGACATTTTAAGCGTGTGTGAAAATGAATGCACCTTCAAAGCTGGAGAATATTCAGCTTTATGGAATCCAAAGAGCATTTTAAAGCAGGAATTTTTAGACATAATTTGTATTTGAATTTCTTTTGTCCCCTTTTCAATGGGGGACTATTAGTCAGGGTTCTCCAGAGAAACAGAACCAACAGGATATATCTCTTTCTCTATCACTATCTCTATCTATCTGTATATATCTATTTCAGAAAGAGAAAGATTTATTATAAGGAACTGGCTTACATAATTATGGAGGATGAGAAGTCCCACAGTCTGCAAGCTGAAGGCCCAGGAAAGCTAGTGGCATAGCTTCAGTCCAATCCCAAAGACCTTGAGAATCAGGGGAGACAATGGTGTAAATCCCAGTCCTAGTACAAAGGCCTGAGAACGAGGATAGATGATGCTGTAAGTTCCGGTCCAAGTGCAGGAAAAAGCCAGTCCCAGTTCAAGTGCTCAGGCAGAGAGCAAGTTCTTTCTCTCTCTGTCTTTTTGTTGTACTCAGGCCCTCAAAGGATTGGATGAGGCCCATTCACTTTGGGGAGGCCAACCTGCTTTACTCAGTTTACCAGTCCATATGCTAATCTCATCTGGAAACATCCTCACAGACGTGCCCAGAAATAATGTATAGCCAAGTATCTGGCACCCACGATCCAGTCAAGTTGACTAGTAAAATCAACCATCACAGTGACCTTGGCAAAACTGCTTAACTTTTCTGAGCCTCAGGTACTTTGCCTGCAAAATGAGGGAATTACTAACTATTCCACAGGGCTATTTTAAGGTTTAAATAAGATAAACAAGTTAAGAGACCTATCCTTGCACATAATGACTGTTCAGTCAATGCCAGTTCCTTTCCCTCCCTTTCCCTGTATTGCTTATGAAAAGATCAGTTTAGTTATACTACAAGCCTGTTGTTATGGGTTGAATTGAGTCTCCCCAGGCAAAAATAATTACATGTTGAAGTTCTAACCCCCAGTACCTCATAATGTAACTCCGTTTAGACACAGGGTTATTAAACAGGTAATCGAGTTAAAATGAGATCATTAAGGTGAGTCCTAATCCATTGTAAATGGTATGTCTATAAAAAGGGAAACATTTGGACACAGAGACACACACACAGGGAGAACTCTACTTGAAGATTGGAGTTATGCTTTCACAAGCCAAGGCACTCAGAGGCTATGAGATGGGCCTGGAACAAATCCTTTCCTGGTGTCTTCAGAAGAGGTATGGCCTTGCCAATACCTTGATCTCAGATTTCTAGTCTCCAGAATAGTGAGACAACAAATTTTTGTTGTTTAAGCCACTTAGTTTGTGATACTTTGTTACAGTAGCCATAAGAAACAAATCTACCTGTATTTCTTAGATTGACCATAATTTGAAATGACATCTCTTAGGGATAATTCCTTATTAGTTCTTATCAGAATATGTAAGGTTCTTTTCCAATTTCAAAGAAACTAGGTCCAAAACCCCTTCTGGCCCAACTCTTAGTTAACATGCCTCTTCAAGAACGGAGAAGGTAAGAAATCTCCCTGCTATATGGCCTGGTTCTAGTTTTTCAGAATCTTACTAAGTCTAGGCTACTCATACAGGTCATGGGGTTGATGGAACAGATAGGTAAGCTGACAGTTAGATGGATAGATAGATAGATAGATAGGTAGATAGATAGACAGATAACAGATAAATGTAGAAAGAGAGAGAAGGAGATCTCTATTTCTATCTCTGTATATATGGCTATATTTGTAGTTACATCATCTGTATCTATATCTGGTCTGCTTTTTAACAAATGTGATACCACAAGGTTTTTTCTCACCATTTTAGTAAAATTGTCATGCCGTACTCTCATGCATTTGTACTTAACGATGACTTGCCAACCATTAACATATCATTAAGCAACTGATGTCCTTTCGCCTTTTGGCCACATCTTTTAAATAAAGCTTTGCCCACATTTCAGAATATTTTTTTCAGACAGTGTACCAGAAGGCCAATTACTAGGGCAAAGGCCATAAACATTTTTAATATTCTTGATACTTTTTGTGAAATTGCTTTGCAGTGAAGTGGTGTTCCTTCCTTTGGGGTTCAATCCCAAGACAATTCTTTGTAGCAAGAGAAGAAAGAAATAAGGTCATGGAGATCAGTTGGGAGTATTAGTGTTCAACTGCTACCAGCAGCAAGTAATGAATATTTCCTTGTGAAAAAGCTCAATGCCATGCATAACGATTACATAATATGTAGGTAATTCAAGAAATCTCTGGCTCCATCTTTCTGGAACCCCAACATTTAAGTGCAATTTGGGTATTAAATTATCCATTCATGCACTGAGTTGAAGGTATCTCTGTCCCCTCTATTCTCTGAGATGTTTCTGCTGACCCGCACACTTGAGTGTTTAGTTCAGAGATAACTTTCAATAAACTGTTGTCACTTGAAAATAAACAGTCTGGACAATGTATGGTTCATTTGGAACACTGAGAAAATAAACAACCTAGGATATGCTTCCTTCCTGTTTTTACAGCCCTTTTTGGAATGTGTGTTCCAGATATTTCCCCTTCTTCCCCAAAGAAGAAGGTTTTATTTAAAATAAAGCTGTTGATTTGGCACTTCTGGGCGGCCCTTTTTTGAAGAGCCACAGCAATGGGTGGCTTCGGAGCCCATCTTCGAAGGAATCAGTTCATCCTTCTGTTGCTCTTTCTTTTGCAAATTCAGAGTCTGGGTCTGGACATTGATAGTCGTCCTACGACTGAAGTCTGTGCCACACACATAGTTTCACCAGGACCCAAAGGTGAGGAAAGAAAAATGAAACGCTTATATCTAGTAAGTAAGCTCTCTTACTTCATCTCTCAACCCCACTCTAGCCCCCAATGACTTTCTCTGCTCCCTTCCTTAGAGTTCTCTCACTTTCCTTCTATTTTAGAAAAATCAATGTCTTGTTACTTATTTTAAGATCTCCCTTGGTGTTAGGTAAGAGAACGTGGGGAGACGCTGGAAGGCTGGGGCAGGGCTGTGTTGGAATTCACCCAGGGCAGGGGGAAGTTCCATCTTCCGTGCTGCTCCAGGGGAGATACACAAGCAAGACATCAACCTTCCGGAATCCTTTCCTTAAGAGCATCTCTGTTCATGGGCTGTTTTTACTCCAACTGCTTCCTCAGACTGATTTTGGTAAAGCTACTAGACCAAAGCTCAGTAAAGTAAAAATGAATTCTTTCATGTATTTCATAAATTAAGGGGCTTCTGAAGAGGAAAATATTCATCAAGGATTGGAGGTAGCATAGAAATGAACATTTCTTTATTTGAAAGTGGAGTTTTAGGGCCAAGTGCCTTCAGCTGAAGGATGATAGAATATTGCAAACATTGTTTTTCAAGTAGAGCCAAGGTCCAAATGCGCTTCCAGCAACTGGTTGGTAAAAAAATGCTGTTGTTTTCCTGGTTTCAGCTCTGACCCTTTGGTTCTGAAAGTGGTCACTGCACAAATTGGTGCTCCCTCGTTAGTAATTCATGCTATGTTTCTCCAGGCTAGATGGTGGAAGAATTGCATCTGCTTAAAATTTTAAGTAGAAAAAAAGGGTCTTTAAAAAAAAAAAGAAAAACATTGCCCCGTGCTTGTCAGTTATTTAAATGTGTATTGCTTAAAGTGCATTTTTCTTAATCAGTGAATTAATTTCCTCCTAAGATTGCAATCCAGGTTTTAACCTTTGATACCATAAAATAAATGCAGGGAAGAACAATGAAGCCTTGGGGCTTCCAAATAATTTCTTGGGTGAATAAATGAATAATGCGAGGGTAAATGTTCAGAAAACAAAGTTTCAATTAGAAATAAAGTACTTACTTAAAACCATTACTGGACTTTTCATAGAATAGAGGAAACTTTGTATTATTCCTGGGGTTTCATGGGAAATGCTAAAAATTAAAATTGAAACTTTGTCCCTTCAAATGGGAGAATCCACTTTAGAATAGAACTGTTAAGCAGTTTTCCTTGCAGAGAAACTGCAACTTTCAAACTGGAAGAAGAATGGACAAAGAATTGTTAAAATAATGTCCAAAATTTCGTCCATTTCAACAATTCTATTCATTCCAACTCAGCCAGCATATATTGAAAACCTATTAAGTGCTAAGCACTATTTTAGGCACAAGCGATGCATTAAATGATATATATTAGTGTCATGAGCAATGGGGACGTAAATAATTTAGGAGGGAGAGCAGAGGGCAATTAATATTTGCTGGATACCAGTGTGGGGTCCACCATGAGTCTTCCAACCCTCATTTTTTAACGTAACACAAAACTTCTCCCTTCCCATTAGAAACTCTAAGGTTTCAAACAATGGAAACCTCTTTAACTCTCTTCCTGAGCCTGTGTAGAAATTATGAGATGATTACAGGCAGAAATGTGACAGAATGAAGAAGCAAGTGCTCCTGGGGAAGAAAGACTTGGGAAGAAGCCCTCTAGAACTCTGGGTTTCAGAGCTAAGTTATGGACTTGGTATGATTTCTTCTTCCCCTAGAACCTGGGGACTTGGCATCAAATGGGTTCTCAGTGGCTTTTTTATTAAAAAGCTTCCAAGATTCTGGAACGTACTGAATACCAGCTAAGTCCCAGGCATCATGTGGGATTCTAAAGGTTTCAAGCTAAGGAAGAACTTGTCTTAGAACTTGTACCTACATTGAAAGCTGGTGTTAGAGTGCAAACTCTTGGGGTCAGTTAACTCGTTTTTAATTTGCAAATTGCCTGTATGTATACCACATGCATAACATCAAAAGCCTATTCCTCACTGCCCTTCCTCTGCTCTATGTCCTGTGCTAGACATTGTGGATACACCAAAACACAAGGCATGTTTTTTTTGTCTTCTCTCAAGATATAAACTGCCATCTGCTCTACTTCATCCTGTCATGAACACGGTGACAGTCCTCCCCACCCGTGAATAAGGCGGATTTGTATATTTATCTCTACAAAATGACAAAAAAAAAAAAAAAAAAAGCTTGATGGCTAAGCAAACATTTTAACGAACTGGATTATTGCTTTTGTTTAATATATTTTTCTAAGAGCAAGCTGGTCTATATTTTTCTCCCTGGCTAATCATCTCAATACCATAGTCATCAGCACTGTGCGCAGAAACTTCCAGATACTCTGAGAAACAAACAATAAAAGGAGTTTTCCCTAAATCCATTTGGGAGACTTGGAATTTAATAAAAATATATAGAGTTGCAGATGGAGAACCATTAATGCTACTCTGTCATATAATATATTGTCTAAGACAGACACACCATTTTTTATTGCACTACTTCCCAAGCTTGACTTAGCGGTGACAAAAAGACATTGGATTGAATCTGCTTGATCTTCAGGATGGTATTACATCTGTTTATGCTTCAGTTTCCTTGCAAAATGAGCTTCATCACAGACCTCTTTTAAGAATAACATCGGATAATCAAAGTGAACTTTAAGCTGCGTAGACATTACGAATAGATACTTAACAGATTCTATTTATCTTTCCTCTCCTTCCTATTGGTCTAAGTCTGTTGAGTAGTCATTTTGAGAATGAGTATTGCTCTAGTTATAAAAAATCCTTCGTTGAAAGCCATTTTTATTTTTCTTTCTCTGCCTTAAACTTATTATTTTATGCTGCTTAGTAGGAAAATGTTCCCTTCTTTTTTCCCCCACGTTGGTGGTTTCCTTAAACAATTTGTGTGAAATTCTGACCTCTAGTGGTCTTACTTGAAAACTGCAATGACAAGAAATTTTAACAAGAACTGTTAAAAAGAAATGTAAAACCAATAAGAAATATTTGGGTGATGCTTCACAATTTCCAAGGAACTTTCGAATACATTATCTTGTTTAAGTTTCACAATTTTTCAACGTAGTAGCAATTACTTTAACCTTAAAAATAAGGAAACAGTCTCTATGAGGCCAAGTGGAGGTCCCAAGTTCTTCCGTATAGATGTTGCACAGGCATGCAATTTGAACTTGACCCCTGGCCTTCTGCCTCTGTGTCCACCATCATTCCATGACATCTACTAGAGTCTATTAGAATCATGTTTGAAAATACAGCCCACTGACCCCTTTTGGATAAATGGGTAGGACTCTGCCTCAGAACATGGAATTTATGCAAGCTCACAGCCCAACATTGTACTGGACCCTAAAACATGCTGAAAGTGATGACGTGCCTCCTCTTTGATAATGAACTCCATCACTTCATTCGTTTGTTTGGAAATTAATGATATTTCACCCTATTGCTTATTTTGGGTTTTGGTTTAGGAGGTTTTTCTTTCAATGAAATTTGGGTGTATGCGGTCTTAAAGCTCCTTTGCGATCCATCTGGATTCTCCCAACTTCTCCCACCTCAAACTACTTGTCCACTTGTAGTTTGCTTCAGGCATCCTTGTTTTGTCTCCCATTCCCCCGTTCCCGACCCAGGATTTTTGCATTTGATGTTCCCTCTGTCTGACCCAAACTTGCCCCAGATCTTCCCAAGGAGAGTTCCTTCTTCTCATTCTGGTTTTAGCTCAAATGCCATTTGCACAGTGGGGCCCTGCCTGACGACCCCCTTCACTCTCTGTCATAGTTCCCAAGACATTTTGTTGTTATTTTCACAGACTTACTACTAAATGAAAATCCCTTGTGTTTTTATATATCTACAGTCAGTCCTAGAATACAAGCTTCATGAAAGCAGGTACCCTGTTCATCTTGCTGAGTGTGTTTTCCTGCTGTCTAGAAGAGTTCCTGACACATAGCGATTGCTCAATAAATACTTTTGATGAAATAAACAAACCCAAATTTTCCAAGATCCCCTGACCTTTCCTTGAAAATACTTTCCAAGTATGTCTTGCAGTTCCCCAAAATGTGTTGCAATGCTTCCAAGAAAACAACTGGTCTTGGGAGACACTGTCATTGTACCACTTCAGTGGTCAAAGAACTTTCCCACCAGTGGCCACTGGTTTTCTGTAAGCACAGCCATACCACCACTTCCCTGGTACCCCTGTCTCAACCTGGCCTGGCCACTAACTCAGTGCCACTTCACTCAGTAAGGAAGGCTTTCCTTTGCTTCTGAGGGCACTGCAACTCCTACGAGTAACCATCTTGACTCCACGCACCTGGCCTGTGATGAACTCATGGGGCCAAGAAAGGCTCTCCCCCCTTCAGCATGACTCTAATGACAACCTCAATCATGGTGGTGGCAGCAGTAATACTAACACATTGAATAGATGCCATTGACCCGGTACTGCGTGAGTGCTATCCAGCCATTTTTAAGTTGAACTATCTCAGTAGACTTTGAGAAAGAAGACATTTTAATTCTCATCTGACAGATGAGGAAACCGAGGTTCAGAACTATTAAGTCACTAGCCTAAGGCCACACAGCTGGAAGGTGGCGGGCTGGAACCTGATTCAATTCTAGTTGGACTTCATGCTCCATTCAGAATGTAAACCGTCTCATCAGCTGGAGGGGCCCCTAAGCAGTGTCGACTGCATCACAGGATTTTACAGGGCAGGATGAAACAGCTACTTTAGTTTTTGCTTAAAGCTCCTATTGGTCCCTATGGCCCACATCTGAGTGCCAGACACTACGAGGTACATGTGGCTTTGCCAGGACGTAAACATCTGTCTTATGGGATAGTTTCTTTCCCAGAAAACCCCTTACCTCTAGGAAATAGACTTCAATCTGGCCAGTATTTTTGCTGAACATGGCTCTGGATCCCAACAATTGACACACTTGAGTTATTTCCCAGAAGTGTTCTCAAGCCTCCAAACAGATGGCAAGTATGCCCAGCAATATCTGGGTCACTTTCACACTCCAATCAGAAGTCTCACTATGTATAAAGTAACTTCAGAGTTTATTTGGTTTAACACCAGTTATCTTTACATTTGTGAAAACTGAAGCCCAGAGAGGTAAAATCACTTGTTCTAGTTCACACAGCTGTTCTTTGGTGGCAGAGCTAAAACTCCTCTTCCAGATTCCCAAGCCAGTCATTGTTCCATCCCGCCGCCGTGTTCTACCATTGTCCTCGGGTTTTATCATCCTCATTAGGCATGAAATGATCCTTCCTTAGGTTTTATAAATTAACATTAGAAAAGGAGGTCAATGTATAAACATGGTACAGAACTGTTTTAGCTGGGTCACCTTGGTACAAATTAAGTTGCTGATTTCTTTCTGGTGACTTTATCAGAGAGGTTAAGCAAGTAGGTATTTTCCCAAAACCTTTTTTTTAAATTGTATTAATTCACCAGATTCTTTCATTAAGAGTTTTAATATGTATGTTATGCATAAGGTCAGACCAAAATTTTAAGAGACTTGGCTTTTTCAACTTTATATTCCAATGGATGGATGTTCTGAACCAATTTTTCTCCTCTTTTTCCCTTTGAATAGATGCCAAGAAAACATTTCAAGGTTAGGTCAGGAGGGGAGGAATAAAAGTCCAGGCAATCAAAGTGTGGGCAAAGATGAGTGAGGATGTAATAACCAAAAAAAAAAAAAAAAAATTAGCTTGTTTCATTTAAGAAAGTTGTATCCTTTACCTATCCCATCTCTCCCCCCAACTCACTTACATAATAATTTGGCTATATATCAGTCGTTACTAGGGACTGTAGTAATAGGTGCTTGCATGTTGGTAAAGATCATGGGCTTTGGAGACAGAATATATGGTTTTGAATTTGAGCTCTGCCACTTACCTACCGATGTGATCTTAAGTCTCAGTGTCCTCATTTTTTAAATGGAGACAATTTTATGGCCAACCCCAAAAGCTTAATTTGAAAATTAAGACACGTTTAGCGTATAGCTCAGCTATCATTTTCTTTCATTAGCTTCCATTGCTGTTACTAGTCACCGTAAGTCTTCTCTCCCACATCCCTAAACAAAGGCTCATAGGTTGTAACCTTGGTTCTACAAACAGAAATCTACCAGGGAAATGCACCACCTTCTGCTCCTTGCTGCCATTTCCTACCTAGTTTAGTCTCACTGCAAAGTCAACTTTTATTCATCAAACGCTCACAAACTTGAGGCCACCCTTCCTCTTCACTAATGGTGCTTTCTTTCTGTAGTTCTCCAGTTGAGCCTGGGGCTTCTTATCAATTAAATAGAATAATAATAGTGTAAATACACCCAGTAGGATTAAATGAATTAAGACAGAAAAAACCAAGCCTCAGTCCTTTTATCTGTAACATGGGTTAGTAATGGTATGACTACTTCATAGGACTGTGGTGTGGAAAAATCAGCTAAGCCGCATAAAGCATTTAGCACCATCTCTGACACATTGTTAAGGACTCTTTAAATATTAGAAAACCACAGATTAGCAAAACCCAAGGGAGAATGAGAATTCTTTTTCCATGTTTCCTTCTTCTCTTTTTCCTTTAAGGAATATTTTCCTTTAGCCACTGTCTGTACCCTAGGTAGGCAGTTCTGTTGGTCTTAGGTCATTAGCCATATGTGTAGGCCAGATGCAGCTTAGGTGTCTCTTTCTATTTGTGTTTATGAAATACTACTTCTGGAAACTTTCTAATTCTGTTAGAAATGGTTTTATTTGGCCTCTCCACATCTTTTCAGGGTATTCCAACTGATAACCAGTCTGTCGGGTTTTCACACTACTATATGATCTGCAATATTCTATAATTTTCCAAAATTCTTTCAGTTATATTTTACAGCTTCCTCTGCTCTTTGATAAAAGAATTATAAATATATGCAGTTACAGTCTGACACTCAGAGACTCAAGTCAAGTAGCATCTGAATAATTTAATTGTTTTCAAATTGTTTATCGTGATTGTTCTTGCTTTGAAAACTCTGGAAGCATCCTTTCAGGTCTCTTGACCATACTTGTATCTGTGAAATCGATCATATAAATACGAGTCTTTAAAATTTACAAAGGGTTTATCCATTATTTCGCTTTAGCTCCACTGACGTATTATAGGAATCATTATCCCTATTTAAAGAGAAGGAAACTAAAGCACAGTACTCTTGTTTGTGACCCCTCTGAAGGTCATTTATGTAACAAATCACCCAGGGATGTGTGTATGTGTAAGACATTACAATACTGGTTGCAGTCAAAAATACTTTACATGGTGTTGTTCTGCCTGGCCTGAGATGAACAAATATTTAGAAAAAGATTTTGATATTCAGAGCCAGTAGCTATGACAATGTCATCTCTCTCTCATCAGACCACATGCTGAGTGACCAAATGACAGGACAACCAAAAGGAAGAGGCCCATATGTCCAATGGGAAGTTGGCAGCAAGTGTGACAATGTGCTCCAGACCAAAATGAAAGTCCCCAAAGAGACTGGGAGACTTCGATATACCACAAGGGAGCGTCTCTGGAACTGTTTTATCAGTGTTGCCCTAGCACTTGCAGAGCAAGGCTGGACAATGCCACCAATGATCTTGGGGAAAAGCCAGTACTAGCCCATAGGCACAGACCAAATACACTGAAATAAAGCTCACCTAGAGTGTACAAAGGCAAGGGCTATGACCTGCCTTCCTAGATTAGAGTACTCCTAAGGGGACATTATATTTTTATTAAAATGGGCAATTTTTGATTAACATATACATAGGTATCTATATCTATACTGAGAAATAAAATATTGCCTGTCATGTCAGTAAACAAAGAATGTCACAGTTATCAGCGATTACAGATTGCAGCCACCTCCAAAGGCCAGCTGGTGAGCCCTGAGGGAACACAGGAAGGAAAGAATACCTGCCATTCAGCAACCATCAGACTGCAGCCACTCCCATCGGTGAGCCCTGAGGAAACTCAAGTGTGAAAACACAGGATACTGGCCCCAGAGAGCTGAGGTGCATATCAAAGGAATGATTTCTGTGAGCCCAGACTCTTGCATCTTCCCATACATAGAAAATCACTAAATTCCTAAACTTGAGATATCTAGTTTTCTTTCATAAATAGTAATCTTTTGTTCCGACTACCTGCCCTTTGTTGCAAAACTCCTCTATATCCTAGCTCCCCCTTCCCCTCCCGGGAACAGTTTTCTCAGGGTTACCTGAGATGCTGCCTCCAGGGCTTGAAGTCCTCAGTTTGTCTGCCAAATAAAACCTAACTCTCAACTTTTAGGTTGTACATATTTTTTAATCAACAATATCTGTATCTATATCTATATCTATCATCTCCTGATGATCAAGGAAAGCAATACCACGTTGGTATTATTTTAATGTTGCCCAACGATACTAACATGGAACTTTTTCCTGCTCCCTCTTTCTGATTGGCTAACATTTTAACTCTGAACAAATGAGCGTATGCAAAACTAAAACATCCAGCATTCACAGCTCCCAAGGTGTTCCTGTGCCTTCCTAAAAAGTTTTATTACTGGGAACTGAAACTACCAAAATGCATCATTCCACTGCCTGTCCTCCTGTATCCCTCTCTGTCTTACCTTTTGGAATGAGGTTAGGGCGCAGTACTCTGCCATGTCAAAAAACATCACTCATGTAGCAAAGTTACTGACTCAACTTTCTTGTCAGTAGAGACCTCGTCCTGGAGCAGGGGTGTCCAGTGGAAGAGGAACTAAGTTTCGTTCTACCTCCTTTTAGCTAAATAGGATGGATCTTTTAATAAGGTAGAAGACAGAATTATTTTCCCTATCCCAGCTCCAGTGGCTTCTATGTAAATATTCATATGCTTCATTATGCTTTGTTAACCTAATCTTCATTGTACCTTGGGCTTTCTTTTTTCTTCTTTCTGTCTTTCTTTCTTTCTTTCTTTTTTGTTTTTCCAGGTTTCATAGCTATTCTGTAGAAGTTGTATTTATCAGGTGTGAGCAGCCAAATGATTGTTTAAACCAGAGTAGCCAATGGAAGTTTTTGAGTAGGAGAATGATGTAATTAAATTTGTTTTTCAGGCAGATAAATCTCTTGGAAGGGGTGATGATAGACTGAAGGGTGTGAGAAGCTCCTGGTGGAACATGAATTAAAAACAAGGGATGCATTAAGGCTGTCGGGAGAGGGTGTATTAGAGAGATTTCAGAAGCAAAATGGCAGATTATAATGAGTTCCAAACTGTGTTTGAGCCACCTATGAACATCCAGATGGAAAAGTCCAATAGGCAGTTGAAAATAGACACATCATAAATACTTTTTAGGCATTTTTCCTTAATAAAAGCTAATCACATGACCTGTAGCCTCGCCTCTTAGTTTTTATATTTTGTCTTATTTAGTGATAGCAGGGAGGACTGCCTTTCTCACAGATAGTTGGGATATACATGGACCAGGATATTCGTTTATATAATAGCAGTTACGACTTACACTTAATAACAACACTACTCTTTTTCTTTAAATTTGTTTCTGCCCCACTTTGTACTGAAAGAAAATTTAGACAGAATATTGTATGTCACATCTATAGAGTATTGTGAACATTTCAATGCCAGAAGCACAAATCTCTGGAAGCAAAAATATATATCAGCCAGGGCGTGGGAGAGCCGCACAGCCAAGGTGTGAGCTAAAAGATGCATCGCTTCCCCTTGGCCTCTTCTTTTTATCCCTCTAATTTCTTTTTTTTTTTTTTGAGGGGGGTTTCTCATTCTCTTTATTTTATTGTTTTTTTAATTGAAGAATAGTTCATTTACAATGTTGTGTTAGTTTCAGGTATACATATATATGCATATATATGTGTGTATATATATATCCAAGATATACATATTTTTTTCAGATTCTTTTCCCTTATAGGTTATTACAAAATATGTATCCCTCTAATTTCTAGTGGCTAGAAACTCTGGGGGCTGATTGGGTGATACTGTCATAATGTAATATTTGCTGAGTGCTTACTGCATTCCAGGCACTGTTCGGCCCTTCACATGTATCATCACATTTACTCCTCCCCACGGCACCCTGGGGAAGATATTTCACTCTTCTGATCTACTAATGAGGAAACTGAGGCTGAAAGAATTGAAGTAGTTGCAAAATCTCACAGCCAGTGAGTGCCTGATCCCAGATGCCCTGTTCTTAACCACTGCATTGCATTGCAGAAACACAGCACTCAGTCCTAGATGGATGGGATACCTCCTTCTTGCATTTGTTTCTGCTGACTTGGCTGTGAATGCATTTGAATAATGAATGATATGTTCAGGCAGAAGAAAACCTGCCCCACAAAACTTAATGTTGTATTTTTCATTAAGGATAATGTTAGTTGTGTTTTATTTTTTGTTTTTTTACTCCCTGTTACTCGGACATGCAGTGACTGCAAAAGACTTGCAGGTTCCAAGTAGGAATTCTTTTTAAATAAAACAAGCCTGAAAACAAAGAGTGGGTCCTTTGTAATTCAAGTAGGAAGGATTGCAGGATTCTTGAAATTCTCACTTTTCTTTGCTAGGTTACACAGGAGTGAGGTGAAGGGGGAATGAAGTTTATGGGTCCCTGGAATGGATGAGGCACAGTAAATGGATTGGCTGACAACATGCCATGCATATTAACAGCCCAGCTAGGGCCATATTAAGCACCCAATAAACATTAGATGTTATCATTATTGACGTTGATATTATTATTATTGTGATAAATTAGTCACAATATACATATCTCCTTACATTTTGTATTGCCTTGCATTTGTTTAGCATATTAATATTGAAAAAGCACTTCCATTTTATTTTCTTATTTGATATGTAATCTTGTCATCTGAGGAGACAGCAGTAGAGATGAGTAAAAGCCTAGTCTCCTTACTCCTACATCATTGATCTTTCCAAAGGCTCACCTTGTTAGAAGCCAACAAAACAGGCAGTAATTTCCCTTTCAGAACATTCATGACATTTACAAGACCTTGCTTGGTGCCTCCTTCCCACCAAACTTTTCGGCTTAGGTCATGTCTTGTCCAAGCTAATGTTGTATCCCTAGGATCCAGCACAGAACTTGGTAGGTGGTAGAAATTCAGTAAATATTTGTCCAAGGAATGAATGAGTAAGCACATTGTGAAGTTTGAACAGCTCTTGAGAACAAAGTGTAGAATGTCTGCCCTTATCACAAGGAACTTACGTTCTGAAGTTAAGTAACAATGCATTTTTAAATAATACTTCAAGGCAGCAATTAGAAAGTAGTAACAAGGAGCCAGATGGTGAATTACCAAGGAAATAATTCTACCAGTAAATTCAGATAATTTAGAATTTAATTTGAGACACGACTCATTGGTACGATTTATAAAAGGAGAAAAGGGCCACAGTTCTTTTATATTATTTATGATTTATTTTTTAAATCATAAGAGTAATTCAGGCTTGTCGTAACGCATAGCATGTATAAATGTGTACAAAATAAGGATATATAAAGAAAAAGCTAATGATCTCTCTTTTCACTGTGACGCTGCCCTTTACAGATCCAAATCTCTCCTGTAACCATCATTAATAGCTTGTTATTAACACTTTTCTCTATATTTGTTCTGTTCATTTGTTCTTTCTTCTAAACGGGATCATATGCATATGACTCTAAGAGGCATTCTTTACATAATATAACCTGGAGCTCACTCCTTATTCAGAGATCTTCCTCATTATTTTTAGTAGTTGCACAGTATTCCTCATATTTTCATCAGTCTCATGATGAAAAACTTTCAGATTGTTTATGTTTTGTTTTTTTTTTGCCACTACAAGCAAACATTCTCATGTATACATTTGTTCTTACAGTTAAGTCCCATAAAATAGGTTCGCTAAGGTAAAGTAGAGTATGTGGATTTTTTATTTTAATCATGATTGACAGATTATTTTGCAGAAATGTAGCAGTTTATGTTGCCAAAAGCAATGACTGAGTGCTTTCTGTAGCTATGGCAACTTCAGATGCCATTAATCTTTTATAATTATTACTAAATATGATGGAAAAATATGACATTGACATTTACACATATATCTTTTTGTGACTAATAGTGAGTCTGGGCATCTTATCCATCATTTACTGTTTATATTTTTAGATTACCTTTTAATTTCATTTGTTGTCTTTTTCAGCAAAGCAGTTTGCAAAAACTTTTTGTACATTAAAAATATTAATCATTTTTTTTAAGTCAGTGTTTGACTTTTTCCTTGTCTCTCATATTTTTGTTGATAAACTATATATTTATGTGGCATCTTTTGTCATATAAAGACTTTTAATTTCTCATATGATCATATATGTCTTTTATTTTATAAGTTTTTCCCCCGAGGAGATGAATTTCAAACAGAGAGAAAACCATGTGCCTTTCAATGGGAGCAAACATTGAAAGACATTTTAATGAACAATGAATAGACAAGTCGGGCAGGAATAGAAAGTTATGCAGGTCAATGTCAGAAAATAATGCCAGAAAGTTCCATTGATACCAGTCTGTGAAAGTCCAAACACTAGACTAATTAGTTTGGACTTGGCCTAGAAACACAGAGGAACTGCTGAAATGTTTTGAATGGGGCAGTTTTATAATGAAAATGTGATTTTATACAGATTAGTTTGCAAGGTGGTTTGAAAAAGTGAAGTTCAGATCCAAAGAAACCAGGATTTCAACAACTATGTATACAACAGACACGATTCTAGGCCCTTGGAACCACCAGTGAATAAAAACACCATGAAGACCATTTAGGGCTCACCTGCAAGGAACACGGGTTAGTGTACAAGGACAGGAAGAGGTAAAACAATGGCAGTAGAGATGGAAGGAAAAAGAAAGGATGGACGTGAGAAAAAGTAAGAATCAAGGTGGGAGTTAGGAAGGAGGAAAGGGTCAAAGCCAGTTTGGGTGTTGAGCCTGGGGGATTGGAGCCTGGGGCATTGGAGCCTGGGGGATTGGAGCCTGGGGCATTGGAGCCTGGGTCAGAGCCTGGGGGATTGGAGCCTGGGGAGCATGGGGCATTGGAGCCTGGGGGATTGGAGCCTGAGGGATTGGAGCCTGGGGGATTGGAGCATGGCAGTGATACTGGAAGATGGGTAAATCAGAAGAGGAAACAAAAATATGAAGTGGAGGGAACAGTAGAGACAGATATTGGTGTGCAGATCTTACTCAACTTACAATGCAGTTGCATCCTGATAAACGCTTCCTAAGTGGAAAATATCATAGTTGAAAGTGCATTTAATACACCTAACCTAGGGAACACCATAGCTTAGCCTAGCCTGCCTTAGACATGCTCAGAACACTTACATTAGCCTACAGTTGGGCAAAATTATCTTTTTAAAAATAAAGTGTTGGATATCTCATGTAATTTATTAACTACTGTACTGAAAGTGAAAAACAGAACGGTTGTCTGGGTACAGATGGTTGTCAGTGTATTGATTGTTTACCCTCATGATTACATGACTGACTGGGAACTGCAGCTCACTGCCACCACCCAGCATCAAGAGAAAGTATCATATTGCATATCGCTAGCCTAGGAAAAGAGCAAAATTCAAAAGTTGAAGTACAGTTTCTACTGAATGCATATCACTTTTGCATCACTGTAAAGTCAAAAAATTGGTACGTCAAACCATCGTAAATCAGGGACTGTCTGTATTTGCCTGGGCTGCCTTACTAGATTATAAGCCTTTCCCATAGACCCCCCAGCAGGCTGAAGTCAATTCATTAATCAGCCATTATTAAGAATGACATTTCAATCAATTAGTAATTAATTTGACTGTATTTTCATTAACCTCACATTCATCCATCTTGTTTTTAAGAATGTTATTCCTTTTACTTTGAAACCTTTATTGAGAAAGCACCTATTGCATCTGAGACCCTGTGCCAAGTACTAGGCATACAAAGAAAATAATATATCATCCCCAACGCGTCCCATCATCTGTGACACAATGTGGTGGATGCTATGAGGTCTGAGGGGAATTACCTTCAGAGAATGAGGTTAACCCAGACTGCTAAAGAGGGAGATGGGGGCAGATGCTGCGAAGACTTTTGGGTAGAGGAGGTGACACATTAGCTGGACCTACAGGGTGCGTGGAATTGGACAAGAGATAAAAATCCACATGAATTTTATTGATGAGAACGTTTTAGTATCAACCTGCCCTAATATATTGACAAATTTGTATTTTAGGTTATTTTCTTCTGCACTTGCCTTGAGATATAGTTTATTCTGGTGGAGCCTAATGAAAGGGATCTCGTTTACTTCTTCTGGAGAAAGAATAGAGGAGAGTTTTAGGTGTGAGCAGGCAGAGTTAGATGCTTTCTCCTTTATGTTCCCATAACTGCTACTCTTCCCTCTTCCAGCATCTATCACAGTAATTATGTTTACTTGCCCATTCTCTCCTGAAGTTTTGATCTCCTCATGAGAAGATCCTGATCAGTGTCTAGTAGTTATAATAGTAAGGAAACTTGTGTTTGCAAGTGAAAGAAACAAAACCAAATCCAACTTAAACTGGTTAATCATACAAACAAACAAAAGAGAGAAGAGGAATGTATAGACTCATGTAACAGGGAGGGTTTCAGGCAGAGCTATATCCAGGCTCAAGTGATGTGTTCAGAATCAAAAACACCTTGGTTCTCTTTTCCCCTATAATGACTTCATTTTAAAGAAGGGTCTTATTTTGTGGTGCTAAAATAGATTCAGATACTTCAGTAATAGTCTATCCTCTCTGCAACCCCTGCAGAAAGAGCAAGTCTCTGTCTTGAAATTCATAACTGTCTGAGTTATTCAGGAGACTTATCTACCACTTGAAATTTATTGGCTCTCATTGGGCCACATGTCCACTGCTGAACCAGTTACTGTGGAGAAGGTTCAAACTACGTGGATTGAGAATAAGCTAGTATTGTTTCCTATGGCAAGTTGTGGGGCCGTTACCAGAAGCACAGGTAGAAGCTCCCTGGTAGGAGGTAGGTGAAAGTTACAGATTTTGTGGATTAATGAGTCCCCTCAGTGCAAGGGACTCTTCTATAAATTTTGCCATCCATAGTATTATTTAATATTACAGTAACTCCATGAGACACCTGTAACTATCTTAGTTTTCCAGGGTAGAAAAGGGGAAGCAGAGGGGATAATTATTTAGGATAAGATTAAAGAGCTGTTAAGTGGAGATTTAGGATTTGCACCTAGATCTCTGTGACTATGATTCCGTTTGCTAGGGCTGCCATAACAAAATATCACAAACTGGGGGGCTTAAACAACAGAAGTTTATTGTCTTACAGTTCTGGAGACTGGAAGTCCAAGGTCAAAGAGTTGGCAGATTTGGTCTCTCTTAGCCAAGACCTCTCTCCTTGGCTTGCAGTTGGCTGTCTTCTCACTGTGTCCTTACATGGCCTTTTCAGGGATGTGTGCACGCATCCCTCATGTTCCTTTGTGTGTCCAAACTTCCTCTTCACGTAAGGACACCAGTCAGATTGGATTAAAACTGCCCTAAAAGCCACAATTTAACTTAACCACCTATTTAAAGGCCTTATCTCCAAATATAGTTCCGTTCTGAAGTGCTGGGCTTCAACATATGGATTTTGGGGAGAAGGTACAATTCAGCCCATAACAGACTATAAAACTCCAGTTCATTGCACCAAGCTTCTGGAGGAAACTTGAATGACAGTCCTGTCACTCATTCAGTTTGAATAGACTTAATGGTTCTGAAGGCTGAGCCCCTTGAAAATTTCACCTTGGTTAAAAGCTGTCACCTTCCATGTAAGATTCTCCCTGGGACAGCTTTCCTCCTTAAAGACATGAAGTTTCCTATGGACTAAGATGAACGTGGTTCTTTGGTAAACATATCCCTACTGTGAACAGGAATAAACAGTGTTTTGCGAACATGTTAAATGTGGAAAAGGTAGGAAAAGCGTTAACTGTTTAGAATGGTCTTATTTCACGCACATTCATCATAACCAGGTGAGGTAATGTTAGGGAAGAATCTCAGAAAAATCTCTTAGAGGACCTATGTGCTACCACCATATTTTTACTAATCATGGAGAAACATACTGTTGTTTATTTATTTATTTATTTTTGCGGTACGTGGGCCTCTCATTGTTGTGGCCTCTCCCATTGCGGAGCACAGGCTCTGGATGCACAGGCTCAGCGGCCATGGCTCATGGGCGCAGCCGCTCCGCGGCATGTGGGATCTTCCCGGACCGGGGCACGAACCCATGTCCCCTGCATCGGCAGGCGGACTCTCAACCACTGCGCCACCAGGGAAGCCCTACTGTTGTTTATTGTTCTTAAGCAAGGTTGACCAAGGTCAGGGTCTCCCCTATCAACAGATAAGCTACCTCACGGCCATGAAGATGCCAAACACAATGTTTACAAGCGATTTTTCACTTAGAAATCATGCTTGCTTGCTCAATTTTTATGTTTTCATTAAAAGAAATATGAAGAAAATTGCCCCTCAGAGTCTCAAAGAAAGAAAGATGCTGTGATAAAATGTCACTGTGGATCTGTAGCCTCTCGACACTGTATACCCAGTGCTATCTTTGGGGGATCAGTAAGCCATACCTGGTTTTAAATTAAAGATAATCTTCTCCTTTAAAAAATTTAAAATATATATCTAAATATAATATTTTCCTATTGGCTCCCAATAACCAAGTGATGGGTGCCAGTTCTAGGGTATAGGACTATTTAGACAGTTAAAGAATCCCACTTTCAGGCAATGAACAGGAGCTGTACAAGTTAAGACTAGACAGGGAATAAAGGAAGTGAGAAACCTTATTAATGGTGTTTTCCTCTGCCCGCAATTACCATCCCAAAGCTATTAAAATGAATCAAAGTACCATGTGTCTCAGAGTAAGGAAACAGCCCTCAGTATGGGAGACTAAACATGTAGGTACTCTAGTCATTTCCAATTACAGATAAAACAGAAACTTTGGAAGGTTAAATACTACCCCTAAGTTCACAAAGCTGGAAAGTGATATAATTAGGACTTGAACTCAGGATATGTAAGAGTGGAACCTGTGGGCTTCATCAATATATCACCCCAGCTTCCCAAGAACTGCTGTCTTCTGTGAAAGACCAGTGGAAATTGTCTTCTTCCAATCACTCTGGTCATGGCAGTTTCTTAGTAGTCCTTTCAGAAGAGAAAATGAAATTATTTGTCATGATTTGTCTTCAGAGAACTTCGGTTTACTCCTCTGAATGTCTTCTCCTCTTTCTAAGTGCTTGCCTGTTTTTCATTAGATTATATGTAGCACAGCAGTATGGGCTCTAGATAAACGAAATCACAAAACACAAATCCCCGCAGCCCACTAAAAAGTAAGATTGATATAATGATATTTTGTTTACATAGGAGAATGTTCTTACCTTTTAGAGACACTTGCTGAAGTCTTTGAGAAATATTGGTTATAATTTACTTTAAAAAAATCAGTAAAAATAAAGAGATGAAGCAATGACAACTTGTTAATTGTTAAAGATACCTCAGTATCTTTAATGGGTGTATATTTACTTAGCTATATTTGCGTGAAAATCTTCATAGTAATGAGTAAAAAAAATGCCTAGTCAAATTAAAAAAGTAAGTAATGATTTTAAAATAAGGATTGAGATAGGTTCAAAAGAGATGACCTTTCATCGTAATCGTGATCATCATCATTTTTGTACCTCCATTCTGTTCTCATTAAAACAAGAATAGATGAGTTTACCAAGCACCAGACACTGTGCTTAACACCTCTCATGCGTTGTCTCCTTTAGTCCCTGACAATCCCTTGACGTAAGGAATTTTTCCTCCATTTTACGGATGAAACTGAGACTCAGAGAAATGAAATGACTTTCTCCAGAGCTCTTTCCTCCGGTGCAGTGCACTCCTTTTTCCTTAGGGTGAGCCTTGTGAATGTGACTGAGTTGAAGGGATCCAGGACATATGGGGAGGTAGGTAGAGGCACAGAGGGACTGGTAAGCTGGGTGAATAGAGGAAAGGCAAACAATAGCAGGTCCCAGTAAGGCCTTAAAAGTTTTCTTTTTCTTTTTTAAAACAAATTTGTATTGGAGTAGAGTTGATTTACAATGTTGTGTTACTTTCAGGTGTACAGCAAAGTGAATCAGTTATACATATATATCCTCTCTTTTTTAAGATTCTTTTCCCATATAGGCCATTACAGAGTATTGAGTAGAGTTCCCTGTGCTCTACAGTAGGTCCTTATTAGTTATCTATTTTATATACAGTAGTGTGTACCTGTCAATCCCATCTCCCAATTTATCCCTCCCCCTCTTCTCCCCCGGTAACCATAAGTTTGTTTTCTACATCTGTGACTCTATTTCTGTTTTGTAAATAAGTTCATTTGTACCATTTTCTTTTAGATTTCACATATAAGCGATATCATAAGATATTTGTCTTTGTCTGACTTACTTCACTCAGTATAACAATTTCTAGGTCCATCCATCTTGCTGCAAATAGCATTATTTTGTTCTTTTTTATGTTTCTGGGGAATAATGAGGTCGTGATTGTGGAAGGAAAAGTACTGGGATGTGGTCCACTTTATGACCTTACTAGTGTATCTCATATATATGAGAGGTCCAGACGATAATTGATACAACTATGAAAATTTCCAAAAATGAAGATGGAATCAGCATACGTGGAAAAAGGGCGTAAGTAGGGCTGGGGTGGATATATTTTAGGTAGGAATCTGGCCTCATTGATAAAGCACACCATAACGCCTCTATCACTCAATTCCAAGGCTGACCAGGAGAAGGATTGTTAACAACTTGCCCCCAGTCCATAAGATTATTCTGGCAGTGGGAAAAGTACAGCTTCCAGTGAATTTTTTTTAGCATTTCCAAAACCAATTCACTAAGTTTTAATAATTACTTCCTTTGAGCAGGGATAATGACCTAGGTTCGGCTATTTCATTTCAAACTAGAATTTCATTTTAAAAGAGTTTTTGCTTTTTGGGGAAAAAAATTGTACCTAAGAAAAATTGGTCAGCTGTGTGCTCTGCTGGAATTCTGCTGGAGAGATTATCACAACAAGCTGGTGGCCTGGCAGGGGCTGAAACAAATAATTTTGTAAAACTGAAACTAGTTCATCACAGTTTATAGTTTTTCATTGCATTTTAAAATGTAAGTGGCTATTTTTAAAGGAAGGAAAGTAAGTCTAAATTGCCCTACTAATCCAATGAAATATCGCCAAGAGGGTAAAAGCAGACAACTGTGCTCCATGTGGGAGATCCTTTCCAAAGCCTGCTTTTACGCCTCTCTTCTGTTCTCATTGAAACAAGTCCCAAAGAGCAAATGAAGCTGGGACCCAAGCTGAAGGCAAGGGTACACGTTGTTTACTTCATCGCTGCCAGCAGCCCTCTCACCACCAGGCTGGGATTCAGGCACACAGGTCAGAAGAAGAAGAATCCTGCTTTCACCCTCCCAGGTCTCCATCAGGAACCACCAGGGAGCAGCAGATGACTAAGTCACTCACCTGGCTGCCTCCAGTTAGATACTTGCTTGAAAATGAATGGGAAAGCTCCTAAGAAGGGGAAGAGAAGAAATAATAATGGCACCAACAATTCACATTAGTGTGGTTTTATGATTCACCAAACCACGTACATGCCTGTGTTTGATTTTGCCTTTTGGTGAGCAGAGCACGCATCTTTGGTCCCGTTGTGCAGAATAGCAATCCCCAAACCCAGAAATGTTAAAACAGAAATTTGTTCCCAATCATACACCTTGTTCAGAACAAAAGCTTTGAAGGCATTTTCCCTGGTTTGAATTCTGGCTTTATTACTTACGAGCTGTGTGACCTTGGGAAGCTATTGAACCTCTCTTTGACCTCATTTTCTCATCTGTAAAGTGGAGCTAAGGGGCTTCCCTGGTGGCGCAGTGGTTGAGGGTCCGCCTGCCGATGCAGGGGACACGGGTTCGTGCCCCGGTCCGGGAGGATCCCACATGCCGGGGAGCGGCTGGGCCCGTGAGCCATGGCCGCTGAGCCTGCGCGTCCGGAGCCTGTGCTCCGCAACGGGAGAGGTCACGGCAGTGAGAGGCCCGCGTACCGCAAAAAAAAACAAAAACAAAAACAAAAAACTCTCTGAAAAAAGTATTATTTTGTCCATTCTACAAACGGGTGAAACAAGGCCCAAGGTCAAGGACCTCCCAAGGTCCCTCAGCTCATGAGTGGCAAAGCCAGGTCTGACTTATACTAAATTACCGCAAGGATACATTCCCTATGAATTAAGTCACTGAGACCTTGAGCTGGTTTCATCCTCCCCACTATCCATCTTATTTAACAAGGAACAAGACTCACTTTCTGTATCTCCACTTTTCTCCCTGAAAAATGTGGCACAGTGCCAAGTTCTGTAAAATCCACAGTCTGCTGAGAGTCACAGAATCCTAGACTAGAAGGGACAATTACCTGCTAGTAGGGATCTGGAGAGGCAGAGACACACATATTGTTGAATCCTAGTTGTATCACTCACAAGCTCTATGACGACAGGGTAACAACTTAACCTCGGTGGGTCTCAGTTTTTCCATTCAGAAAATGGAGCAGTAATTGTTTCCACCTCCTAGAATTGCTGTGATGATCACATTAGCACAGTGCTGGCACCCAGGATAACTGCTTGATAAACATGTACTGATAACTTAAGCTAGAGAAACACCATCTAGTTCATCCACTTCACCCCACTGGTTTGATCCCACAAATCATCTGTGCATCTCCCCAGAAGGAGATACTAGAGCTTCATGTGTGAAGGGTTCCAATGCCTGACCAATCTTACAACCTGGAAATCTAACTGCTCCATTTAAAATATTATTTCATTTAAAATATTAACATTCTAAAAAAAATTAAAAATTAACATTCATTCTCCAAAAAAAGTAGAGAATGACTTGTTATGCTTTTTCTGGATAAATGAATGAACATCTCAACATTCTCTCTCCCAAGCTAATCTAATCTAATCCCAGGAATTTCATTTTTGTCTTACGAAGTCTGTTATCTACCACTTTCCACTGGTGATGACGAGGATGGCTTCCTGTCCTGAGATTGCTGTGGTGATAAGGCAGGTAGCTCATCTTAATAATATTGTGTGTTGTGCTCTTTATTTTCAAAGCACATTCACATGCTTATCTTTTTTTTTTTTTTTTTTTTTTTTTTTTTTTTTGCGGTACGTGGGCCTCTCACTGCTGTGGCCTCTCCCGTTGCGGACCACAGGCTCCGGACACGCAGGCTCAGCGGCCATGGCTCACGGGCCCAGCCGCTCCGCGGCATGTGGGATCTTCCCGGACCGGGGCATGAACCCGTGTCCGCTGCATCGGCAGGTGGACTCTCAACCGCTGCGCCACCAGGGAAGCCCCACATGCTTATCTTGTTGATCGTAATACAACTGGGAGAGTTAGGGAGGGTGGGGGTTATCTCTACATTAAGGATGAGGAAACTGAAGTATAAAGGAAAGAACAACGATAGCCACCATGGCTAAGCACTTATATTCCAGGTCTTTTTTTGTTAATTTTTATTTTATATTGGAATATAGTTGATTAACAATATTGTGTAAGTTTCAGGTGTACAGCAACGTTCCAGGTCTTTCACACATAATATCTCATTTAAACTTCTCAAGAGCCTTCTTTAGTAGGTGTTATTAGCTCAGTTTAGAGGAAGGGAAAATGAGGCTCATAAAGGGAGGTGACATAGCCAATTTTCTCCAGATACTGAACGGTAGAGCTGAGAAACTCCAGATCTACCTCACTCCAAACCCAATAAGCTCAGTCACTGACTTTTGAAAATTTGCTTAACCCATCAGTGACTAAAATGGCATTAAAATCCAGGATTCCTGATTCACAGTTTGGGACACCTTTCATCAAACCACTAATTCAGTTCTTCCTGACTGGGTATGTTGCTAGAGCTAGACCCACCTATGACTAGAATAGCCACTGCTCACACAGAACTGCTTTACAGCTGTTCCCCATTCCTAGCTAGTCTTCTGCTCTTATCTTCCAGGTCCATGCCTATGATTTGGGGGTTCTCAAGCATGCCGTCAGAGGGTTATAAATTTATATATATGGTTACATATCTATCTATCTGTTATATGTATAAAATGTATATATATTTACATAATATATAAATATATATTTGTATTATATATTTATACATATTGTGCATAGATATTCATGTATATGGAGATATATATATATATATATATACATGCACAGGCTTCCAGAATTTGCCAGATTCTCCAGCAAGAATAAAGATTTGCCAGGCCAAACAAACTTCTCAGGGATTTGCCAATAAGTGTAATTCTTTAAATACAGATTTGGATGTGTGTTGGTTCGCAATTTTGGGAATTTCCTCGGTGAAATCTGAAACTGGCCCCATACACAGAGGGCAAGGGGAGGTGAAGAAAGAGGCAGGCCACTCCAGATTGGTAGGTGAGAGGTTTAATAAGCAAGGGGAGTTACAAGGCTCATCTTGAGTGGCCTTAAGACTAGTCGATCTCTGCACTCACCCACCAGAATCTTAAAGGTTTATATAGATGCCTTAACTGGGTTCGGGCATGTATTCAGTCCAGGTGGTCTCAAGGCTGCATCCTTGAACTGGCTTGGGCTATGGGAACTGGGTGGAACATACATTCCAAGGACAGGGGAGAGGGTAAGGAGCCTCTGATTGCCAGAGTCTAGCTTGCTGGTCAATCAATGGTCACATCCTCTTGATTACCTCTTCCAACAACATGGGAGAAGTGAAAGAAAAATGTTAATGGGAGTTTCTTCTCTTTCCCTGAGTGTCCCGTTCACATGGGCCTATAGACATAATCAAATCGAAGTTGTAAGGCCAGCACTGAGCTGAGGGATGGATTCTAACCATGTTCAGCTTTTCCTGGGGAGTCTGTGCTTATGTTACTATTTGAGCTGCTCCACTCATTCATTTTCCATTTCTAAAGGAGATGAGGGTGAAAAAGGAGATCCAGGAGAGGAGGGAAAGCATGGCAAAGTGGGACGCATGGGGCCGAAAGGTAGGTAACATGATATGACTTTGACACTTTGCTCTCTCTCTGCTGGACTTGCCTTGGAAGTTAGCAGCTTTCATAACACCCTCCTCTCCAGAGATTCATGAGATGTGTTTCCTAGATGAATTTACTTGCCACCAGAGAGTTCCTATGAGATTGCCTGTTGACAAGACTCGGACACATTTCTCAAGCTTCATCCTTAGGGCTGGTGGGAGAGGAACACCCTGGGAGCCCTGGGGAATTGCAGTCCCTGGGAATATCTAAGGAACTCTGAGTTTTAGAAACACAGCCATGTTCACCGCTGTGTCTCCCCTCAGATGCCGTGCTAAGCATCTCTGGCTGGCTGGCTTAGAGTGTGAGGGGGAAGAAAAGCAAGAGCAGAAACAGCTGTCTGATCCATTGATTTACTCACTTTTCTCCAAGAGCTCTTGGCAAATGGTGGGTTATATATGGGAAGAACAGGAGAAAATAAAATGAGAATATAACACACAGGCTATTAGGGAATGGTTTTACTCACAAGCCAAGACTCAGCCTCGCCAGAATACAACTTCTGGATTGTGACGTGTCAGCGCGTGTCTTCCAAGCACTAGAACTATTCCTTGCCATCTGCTACAAGGTAGTGGCCCTAGACCACTGATTTTAAAATCTTCAGTAAGTTAAAGAGAGAAAAAGACTCATAGGATTTTGAGACTTCAATTTGAGAAATGCTGATTTAAACTCTTCTTATTGTATAAATATGTACAATCAACTGCAAAATTATTCTCACAACTAGATAGCTTTACAACTGGTAAATATTTTTTAGATAATCATGGATTAAAAATGCAAATTAGTAACAATTTTGTAGGCACTCAGGAACCCCTGATTATATTTTTTTGGAGGAAAACTTGGTGGGACAATCTCTGATGTCTCTTTAATCACTAGGTTTTATGATTGTATGTTCCCTCCCCTTTGAAAAAAAATGGCTAAGCTAGTCCAATTTGTTTTAAAGTAGTGAGGAAATAGAATCCCAGAGTGAAGCCAAAATGGATCTCAGGAGGAACAGAATTAGAAAAAACTGCAAGAATTTTTTCACTCAGCTCCTTACCTGACCTTTAGGTTAAACATCCTCTGTTGTAGTTCTTTAGAAATATTGCATTTTAATATCATCAGGCCCAGGACTGTCACACTCACCCACATTTTAATTTTAATACGTACATTATAATGCTATTAAAATAGTTATAATATAACACAGGATGTTTATTATATACCACAGATAGAAGAATGCACTTTTCAGTATTTCCTTCAAGTGAATATCATATACTAGGCACATCATTAAAGGGGAGATAAAACCTTAGGATATAAGGATGACTTGCTTTACTTTTCAGGAATTAAAGGAGAACTGGGTGATGTAGGAGACCAAGGCAATATTGGCAAGACTGGGCCCATTGGCAAGAAGGGTAAGCTATATTTTACTATTCTCCAGTAGCAATTTAAAGCCAATTGAACCTACCCTCGATATATGTCGAAATGTTCTGTACCATGAAAAATGAGCCCTTTCCTTTCTTTTAAAACACGAGTTTTCTCTTTCCTCCTATCTTGGCAGTTTCTTCCCTACGTAAGCAACGTGTCTTTGAAAAAAGGCCTTGAGCAAAATTCAGCTGAAATTCAGGGACAGATTCAAACATAAAGTTCAGTTAGTCTCTACCCAGAACTCTCTCCTGGGATCTACTGGTTATAATCCTTTATGCAATTAAAACGGGTGTCATGACCATGAAGCGCACTCAGGTGCAGAAAACAATTATTCATAGAACTCAGTGTAGCTGAGGACAGTATAATATTCCTTTTTAATCTGAGTGGAATGATAATAAGTCTGTGTCTGAGATCTACTAACAGGATAGGAATTTGAGGTGCGTGTATATACATCCTTTTGTTTTCAGTCATATCCTGATCCTGCATGTTCCTGCTTCCATATTATGAAACACAGGTAGCCTCCCCTTTATTATCTAAGCACCCTATCCCATCATCTTCTCCAAAAGCACCACAACGGTAGCAGGTTGTTTTTTTTAATAGATCTTTACTGGAGTATAATTGCTTCACAGTACTGTGTTAGTTTCTGTTGTACACCAAAGTGAATCAGCCATATGCACACGTATGTCCCCATATCCCCTCCCTTTTGAGCCTCCCTCCCACCCTCCCTTATTGCTTCTGATATTCAGCAATTCATACAGACATCGTTCTGTTGGTTTGAAGTTACAAAGCGGTCCCCTTTAACCCGGATACACAATTTATTTGAGCATAGGAGAACGGGCTCATGATTTGCATAACAGGGGCATTTTAAGCAGATACTTGCTACGCTGGAGCTCACCACAGTAGTAGTGGGAGGTGGCTACGAAATTATGACCTAAGTACAGTATTTACTCCAGTTAATTTTATGCAGTTATGATTTAATACTACATCTTTACATTTGCTTACATTTCTCGCAACTGGGAATGGCACCATGTATGGTCTGTAGTCGTGTCTGTAAGTTTTGATGAATTTTAACTTTTTATATTCAGTTTGTGTATATTTTATGGTATACATGATAAAATAGACTAGTATCTACATCTATTTTATACATTCATGACATACCTAAATTTTTCTTAATTATTTTTCAGTATTTCTAGGCTACGTGGTTCATCTGTGAGTTTTTTCAAATTGTTGAAAATCTCCCAAAACTTCCCCAATATATTTATTTTAAAACTTTGCACATAAGTGAACCCGCACATTTCAAACCCGTGTTGTTCAAGGGTCAACTGTATAATGCTGAATAACCACAGGACTACTATAGGAACCATGTCAGAGGGTAAAGCCAGATTGGTATGAAAAAGAACTGACCGGGCTTCCCTGGTGGCACAGTGGTTGAGAGTCCGCCTGCCGATGCAGGGGACATGGGTTCGTGCCCCGGTCCGGGAGGATCCCACATGCCGGGGAGCGGCTGGGCCCGTGAGCCATGGCCGCTGAGCCTGCGCGTCCGGAGCCTGTGGTCCGCAACGGGAGAGGCCACAACAGTGAGAGGCCCGTGTACCGCAAAAAAAAAAAAAAAAAAAATACTGGAAAGTAGTCACAGTGCTTACATCTTCTCAGAAAAAAAAAAAAAAAGTCTATGCATCAATTCAAGTATCTATTTCCCACATTAAGATCCAGTTAAAGGCTACTGCTTCAATGAATCTTTCCCTATTCTGATCCACAGCCGTCTTTACCTTCTCTGAAAACCTACCAGGCAATTCCTTTATTTCATTCTGTTTGTAGACAATGGTGCTAATGTCTCATCTCCTTGGTCTCTTATGTGCATTTTGTTTTCCTTAAAAACCTATTTTTTTGGCCGTGCTGCGCGGCTTGCAGGATCTTCGTTCCCTGACAAGGGATTGAACCCGTACCCTCGGCAGTGAAAGAGTCCCAGCCACTGGACGGCCAGGGAAGTCCCCCAAAACCTATCATTTTCTAAAGCAAATACTCTATGTATGCTTTTTTTTTTAATATTCATTATTGGGCTTAGACCAGAACTAGGGTCATAGCAGAACTAGAATCAATTTTCAACCTATGTTGAATTGAAAGGATTCACATATAAAGAAAATAAACGATTTTTAATTAAAATATTAAGCCATATTCATATGAACTTTCAAGTCCATATTGCTTTTGGTGATGATAGGACTGATATTCCTTTCCACTTTTTATAACATGTTTTGAAGACTTGGCTTCCCTTCATTAAGTCATTGGTTAAGTTATTTGAAAAGCACCATGAATTGGGGAGTCAGAAGTGGTTGGGTTTCAATACCAGCACTGCTATTGAATTGCTGGATGTCCTTGAGCAATTTACTCTGCCTCTCTGATCTTCAATATCTTCAGTTGTAGAATAAATATAATGATAGTACCTAGCTCATTGGATTTAATATGATAATACCTATGAAGTATCTAACTTGACAAATGATTGGCACTCAGCAAGTATATATTCCTTTTCTTCCATTAACATATTCTCAAAATCTAGTCTTATCTTTTCCAATTTACATATAAGGGAAATGAAGAGTTTGCAGGACACAGTTTAGGTGTGTCCAGATCAATCTTCCTCATCAGGGTGCTCGGCATATTTTTATGCTTCTTTCCCAGCTGTACCTCTGCTGTACATTGTTTCCTATGTTGCTCCCACCTTCACCTGCTGAAGCTCCAATGCCATCTCCTCAGGAGAGCCTGCCTTCATTCTTCCAGCTGGGGCACTACCTTTTCCAACTCCCTTCTGCATTGGACAGAGTATGTTATCTCTGTTCATGGTCTTTCTTATAATATTTATCACATTCCATTGTCATAGATTTCACCATTGTTTCATTTCATCCAAGTACAAGTTCTGAGGCATTCCCCAGCATACTTAAACTACATTTGGGGTTTCAAGGACTCCCCTCCTTTTGTCTGGGGAGCTCTGGCATCACTGTAAAGAAAAGTGTCCACGTAGGTCAATTTGGAAAGGCTCAGCAAATCCTGGGGGCCCTGGCAGGCATGCCTTTCTGCATGATCAGTGGCCAATATGTACGGGACTCAATGAAAAGCAGTCAGCAGACAGTGATGAAAGAATAGCTAGTGGGCAGGCAACATGGGGAACCCTTTGGGTTTTAGAGTGGCTCCCAGGTTTTCCCTTTTGCTGGGAAAGGAAGGGGTTAGGCAGAACCTCAATGCTGACCCCATTGCCCCTTACATTGCGCCCTCGGTCATATACCCAATTCCTGGCCACATCATTATCCTACAAGAGTAAGCCTCATACTCTTCTCTAGCCTGGATGACCTTCATCCTGTATTCATCCCCCTCAATTCTTTCTTATGCTTTTTCCAGATCACCGTTGAAGCATAAACTCTGTTTTACTTCTATCAGGGTCTTCTCTTTGGAGAAGAGTACTTCAGGGCCCAAAGCTTCAGGCAAACATTTCCTCTTATAAATCAAAAGTTTTGCTTTCAATTATTGTGCCTGATGTGGGCTTCAGGAGCTTATTTTGAAGTTGAAAAAATTCAACATTTTTTTCCTCTCTGCTTTAATAATTCTGATTCTCTGAAAACTGTTTTGTGGATGTCTCTGACTGAATAAGAAAAGGGTCAAATACAAAAAAGAGCAGAGAGGAAAATTATCAAGGTTGATATGTCAGTATAATATTTTTGACACAACTTTAAATTATGGATATTTGCATATATCACATCTCTTCCAAAAAGCATAAACTCTTTCAAGCCAGATGTTTAATCTTGTCTCTCTTTATACCCTTTCAAAGTACCAAGCAAGTCTTTTGTCTTGCATAGAGTAAGTAAATAGTAAGTATTTGTTGAATTAAATTGAAAAACCACGATACATGTTTTTGAAGATCCAAGGGCAGAGCCACATGGAAGAACTTGGGGGCATAATAAATACACAGACACTGTGTAGTGCTAATCAGTTGATCCAGATGTGTAAAACAATGGTACTTTTTAAATTAAAAACATGCAGAATATTGTCTTAGCTTTGCCCAGAAGGCCACATTATAAAAACATGTTAGTAAGATCAGTGACACAAACTTAAACGTTTATACATCCAACTGGAATTCTGCATTCCATCTAATTAAATTATGACTTGTTTGATTTGTTGTACCTGTACAGCCAACTCAAAATCAAATTATTTTTATAAAACCAAGGAATATTTGTTGGAGATATTGCAATGAATTTTAAAACCTCTTTCCTGTTATTTTAGGTGTATAAGATATTGTCTGCCTGAAATAATTCTATTTCATTAGATTTTATGCGTTCTATTCTATTCATCAATAACACTATTTTATTTAGTTGTTCTTTTCATGGCTACTGTTTTTCTTCAGGTGACAAAGGGGAAAAGGGTTTGCCTGGGATACCGGGAGGAAAAGGCAAAGCAGGTATAATATACTTAGTTTTTCTTCTTAATTTTTAACATCATTCCAAATCTATTCATCTTAAAAATGAATATAGTTTATAGAAAAACAATAGTCTTTTCAGTGGGATTAACCTCATTTTCCTTGGGCCAGAAGAAAGGGAAGAATGAAAATTTCCTCTCTATCTGCTGGTGACTTTCCAAGCCTCTGGGGAAGGGGAGGATGGTGCATTCCACCCCTCCCATGCTTACCATGAGGTAGCAAACCCAGCACATCAGGAAGCAGCCCTCATTCTCCGAGACCAGGAGGAAAATCCACGAGGGCCACAACAATTGGACCAGCACGTCTTACATTCCACCAACATCTCAGCCAAATACTGGCCAAGCAGTTTGCCAGCAGCAAACTGGCCTGATCCAGTGAGGCCCTGTGGTTACAGAACATGCCTCAGTGGCTGGGGAGTTTCTCCCTGGTACTGAAAGAGAGGTCTATTTCCAGCGCTCGATGCAAGGAAAAAAGTAGCTTGTTCTTGGTGAGCTTCAATTATTTCTATCCGTAAAGGTGTAGTGCGGACTAATTCTAAGAGCTCTTTTAACTTCCTTATATTTAACTGTGAATGTGGATAAATAAAGCCACAGATATTTTTTTTTCCTTTGGCTAATAGAATTCATTTTGCTTTTCAACAACCAAAGAAACAAAGCAAATGGAAATGTTGACATGAAGCAGCCATTAAATAGGAAAAGGGAATCATTTGAATTTTTTTTAACTTTTTATTTTATATTGGAGTATAGTTGATTAACAATGCGTTAGTTTCAGGTGTGCAGCAAAGTGATTCAGCTATACATATACACGTGTCTATTCTTTTTCACATTCTTTTCCCATTTAGTTGTTACATAATATTGAGCAGAGTTCCCTGTGCTATACAGCAGGCCCTTGTTGGTTATCTGGGAATCATTTGAATTTTACATCATTTTCCTTACAATTCTTTCTCTGCCACATTACCAGTAGGTAATTGAAAAGGTAAATGAGCAAAGGGGAATTAATGGCAGAAGTTAAAATCATAGTTAATCCACAAATGGATCAACTGACTCTTGAAATTGTAAGATAGATCTATTCACAAGATTTAAACTTAGTCCTTGAAACATTAAGCTATACTCCAAATGGATAATCAGAATTAACATTTATTTCATCGTGAAAGTTTTCTCCTGTCTTGGCAGAGTTGTGTGAGCCAGTGAACAATGCAGTAACAGAAGAGAAGACTGGCTAGAAATATGGTTTTTTAAAAGCTGTAAAGATTTTATTCTGAGACTGGTATGTTCTGTGTTCAACAGAATGCCAAATGGTCCACAATATGTGTACAGTGGTTAGTCATATTTACTGTTCTTTTAAAAAATCTGGTTTAGAACTGTGTTTTAACTAATTTAAAATATTTAAAAAGATATTTTCTGAATTCCTAAAGACAAGGTATATCAGAAACCCTGTATTAAATAAAAGACAAAAAGCATAGCCGTTCACAGAGAGACGTAGGCAGACTAGAAGAAGACAGTAAATATTGGGAGGAGAGCAATTGCTCTTTTCAACCAGTCTGCTTGTGCTTCAACATGAATTCACAGCTTTGTCATTTAAAAGGGACTGTCTGTGATTGCGGAAGATACCGAAAAGTTGTTGGACAACTGGATATCAGTGTGGCTCGCCTCAAGACATCGATGAAGTTTGTCAAGAATGGTGAGTCTCTTCTATTGCTTTGTACTATTTATCCGTGGATTTATCTCTTTCAACACTGCAATTCCAACATCCCTAGCAGGAAATAACTTTGGGCAAAGGCCTACTGAATAGTGTCAACAGTTTAAAGTCTCTCAAAATCCTAATTATCCACTCAGTCTAGGACACTTTAGGTCCACTTCCTGTGGACATACATATGTGCGTTCCTATGGGTAGAAAAGGGCGCTTTAGTGAGAGAGGGGAATGAAGAAGAGGCAGAGTCTGGCTAGCTGGGCCTTAAGAAAAAAAGGGCCCAGCTTTCAAACAGACAGCCAGCATCTCAGAAGATAAAAGTAATAATAAAAACAACAGCTACTTTCTTGAGTACTTGGAATAATAATAATTTTTATGATTAGACCGAAGCTTAGAGAGATTATCTTACCCATAGATACAAGCTAATGAACAGTGGAGCATGGATCTGAACACAGGTTTCATGACTCCTCTACCCTCAGTGCAAATCAATAGGAACATTATGCATTTCTCTAAATTGTGCAATTTTCCATATCAGTCATTTTTGTTTTCCCTTGTATCTCCCTATTAAAGTTCTCAACAAAGCCCTTAAAGTGGGGCTTATGTGCCCTCTCCTGGGACAGTATGAATGAGGGAACTGTTTTAGTTACTGTTACGGTTGGTTTCACTTTGTTGTACTTTTATTTATTATAATCCAGCCATATTTATTGTACAATACTGGAGGCACACAGTTGCCATCTTGTGTCCATCCTCGTCTTGTAATACTAAAGGCATAGGAAATGTTTGATATGAACTAACCCTCAGTTATAACTCTGGTTATAACCTATACAGAAGATGCCTCATCTGACATGACTTGGACCTTAATGAATAAACCAGACCCCAGAGGTTCAACATAGTGCAATAGTCCTTAACATTTGAGTGCTCATAGATTTATTTGTAAATTTTAACTTATAGACCCTAAAAAGATGTATGTAGATGCCCCCATAGGCCAAAACGTACATAGCATATTATGAGCTCAGGATGATTCTGAGTCCCCAATTCTGTCCTGAGTCTTACTCAGAAGCTCAGTCTACTTCATGTACCTGGAGTGAAGTATAGACCATCTATCTCAATTGATATATATGTTCACAATCTAGGAATCTGGCCCATAGGGACAAACTTCTGTATTATTTCCATATCAGTCCAATAAGCCTTTACCACCCCCTAACGCTGTTCCAGGCACTGAGGCTACAGAGTGGCAAAGACATGGTCACTGGCCTCAAGATGCTCACAGTTCAGTAGAAGAGACACACAAACAATTAGACTAGAATGTGTCAAGAGCTGTGAAGTGAAAGGGACAATGGAAACATAGGGGAGAATGCACAGGAGTGCTCATGTCTGTCCAGGAGCATTGAAAAGGCTCTTATAGGAGAGAACACTTCCACTAAGATCTAAAGGACGGGTAGGAATTTGCCGGATAAAGCAGTAAGAAGACCTTCCAGGCATGAAAGGTACGGAAGTGGAAGAGAGAAGGTCATGCTCATGGAACTGTAAGTGTGGCAAAAGCATAAACTAGGAGGGGAAAAATTGTCTGAGATGAGCTGAGTGACAGTTCATATAACACATCTTTGTCAAAATAGCTCTCTGCTTCACATTGTGAGGGAAGTGAAGGAGAAAAAGACAAGGGAGGACCAATGACAGGAGTTTGTTCCCCATTTGACAGCTAGAAAGGTGGAGAAAATATTGAACCAGTGCCCACCTCATGATAGGGTCTTGGAAAAGAATTTTAAACGTTGAATAAATGAATTTAAATTAGCAATATTTTATACTTAGCGTTTCTCTTTTTGACATATATAATCACATTCTTCTTTTCCTTGCTGCAAAGTCATAGCAGGGATTAGGGAAACCGAAGAGAAATTCTACTACATCGTTCAGGAGGAGAAGAACTACAGGGAATCCCTGACCCACTGCCGGATCCGGGGTGGAATGCTAGCCATGCCAAAGGATGAAGCTGCCAACATGCTCCTGGCAGACTACGTCTCCAAGAGTGGCTTCTTCCGGGTGTTCATCGGGGTGAATGACCTTGAGAGAGAAGGCCAGTATGTGTTCACCGACAACACTCCACTACAGAACTACAGCAACTGGAAGGAGGGTGAGCCCAGCGACCCCTACGGCCACGAGGACTGCGTGGAAATGCTGAGTTCAGGCAGGTGGAATGACACAGAGTGCCATCTTACCATGTACTTTGTCTGTGAGTTTGTCAAGAAGAAAAAGTAACTTCCCTCTTGCTGCACATTTGTCATTTCCCTGTGACTACCATGGCAGTTATTTTTATCCATCTTTTTCTGTCTAATTACACTAAATTCATTCTGACTCAAGGCAAGTGAGAAATGCTAGACTGAGGTTTGGAATCTCCATCGCCATGTTCGTCCATGGCGATTTTGAACATTTTCATACACGGTATGTTACTGAGCCATAAGCTCACCAGGTTACGGGTCCCGAGAGAGCTCGAATTACTAGTTGTGCAGGAGGTGGTTGTCTATGTCTCAAATGAAGTTCTCACTTGGCATTTGCTCTGCCACCTCTCCCTAGAGCCGTAAACCACTGTCTATCTAGCCCAGTGGATAATTGGATAGTTGGTTGGGGATGATTAGGCTCCAAGCCAGACATATGAGAGGCTCTTCTCTTAGGAATGTCAAGGTATTATCTGTCTTTGAACCCAAGATTCCCAATTCTTTGACCAGTCACCCACCATGGCCATAGCCACACATGCAAGGTCCTCTTCTTTGCATACACTCAGAAATACTTCAACTCTAAGCCTCTATATGAGGAACTTCTAGCCTAGTGCCCTGTTCCAGACCATATGGAAGCACACAGATAACTTCTGTTCTTCTGGTTGACGGCCTTCACTAAAGCATACCAAGCCTTGGCCCCCTTTCTGTAGGCCCATAGGTAAATTCCAGGCCTCCAGATGTTAACCCTGTGATCTGAGGAAAAGGGAGCTCTAGAAATTGAAAAGAAAAAAAAGAAAAGGTTAGCTCCCACACAATATTATTTATAATCCTCCTGCTAAATTGCCCCCTTTATTAATATGGCTCCATTTTTCCTCATCTTAAGTTTATCCATAGCAACTTTTCTCCCCTTGGGCATGGAGAATGAAGGAAAGGGTTTGTGAAGCCTTCAGAAAACTCTAGAAGCTTCAGGGTGCTACCAACACCAAGTCTCTAAGACTCTTGTCTGCCTCTAATATATCATGCATGGTGACATTTTGTGGGAGGCCCTTTATTCTCTGCAGCTGTATGTTGTAAAAATCTCACATCAGTGATGCCTTCAAGTACTTTCAAGTATATCACAAGAATGTGTCAAGTGTGGAGTTTGGAACATGCCTGAGACTCACATTTACTAAGCTGGTAAAATTCTACTTTGAACTGCAGATCAAACCTCAAAGCAGCTCTAAATTGAAATTTTAAAATAAAAGTTCAACAAAACCCTAGATTATCCCTTTATAAACTGATGCTCCAGTTATAGTTTGTGACATATAATTAGACATTTAAAATGCTGGCAGAACAGTTAATGAGGGGCTTCCCTGGTGGCGCAGTGGTTGAGAATCTGCCTGCTAATGCAGGGGACACGGGTTCGAGCCCTGGTCTGGGAAGATCCCACATGCCGCGGAGTGGCTGGGCCCGTGAGCCATGGCCGCTGAGCCTGCGTGTCCGGAGCCTGTGCTCCGCAACGGGAGAGGCCACAACAGTCAGAGGCCCACGTACCGCAAAAAAAAATAAAATAAAATAAATTACAAAGCAGGACACCATATCAAATCCAGTATCCTGGGGTAGAATGCCAGCCAAGAGCTTGAGGAACAAGAATCTAGAAGCACTTAGAGGAAAAGAAAGGGATTAGAAAAGAGGAGAGAGGGAACAGACAGTAAACATTGCCTATGGGCAGCTCACACTGGGATCCATATTCTGATTTGTTCTAAGCCCCCCAAGTATGAATATTAATTGTGTGCACCATCCATGCTATTCTAATTTCTATTATGATTATTATAATAATAACATTTCTCTCAATGACTCATCGTTGCTGCCAGTGCTTCCAAGAGAAGATGACAGAGTTTCAAAGATAGGATTCATCCTGAGACCTTGCCTGGGAGAAATTTTGAAGGCACCACACACTTAATTAGATTTGCTATAAAACTTACTTTGTGCTTTACAAAATAAATGTCTTCACATAACATTTTCCATGTGATCCTGATAAACTCTGTGAAGTACGAAGGGCAGACGTTTTTATTGCCATCTTTCCAATGAGAATACTGAGGTCCAAGGAAGCTAAGCAGTTTACCAAAATCAACTCATTTGAAAGAAAAGCAGGATTTCACTCTGCTGATTGAAACTGTCAATCCAGTGTCCTCTCCAGCCTATGTTTTTTGCTCTTATATTGAATGGAATTTCATCCACGATTTTCTTGTGATAACAGGGGCTCAAATAATCTCTCTTGATTACTTTCCAAAGTTAAAGATTAGGGTTAATTAATAGAAATGCTGGGGATTCAGAAACTTGCCTTACAAATATGGTACTCACTGGTTTCTTTTAAAATTCAGGAATGTTTACACATGTCATTAATGTTGAGGAGGTGATTTAGTACAGTGTCACTACAGTTTTGCAAATAACTACAGATTTAGGGAAAGCAAGGCAGATATATTAAAATTAAGATTTGCCAAAACTAAAAATGAGCAAGTAATTATTTGCCCCATAAGAGAATAAAGTAGATAATTCCCTTAAATAATTAGCATTTAAAATCAATTTCATTCTCAAAAGTTAAATGTATATTCAACTTTTCAGGAACATATCTGGGCACTTCCCAAGGATGACATAAAGGTTCCAGGGGAAGAAAATTAAAAATGTATTCACAATTGCACAGTGCTGCCTTTTCAAAGCAACACACTCTATAGCCAGACAAGAAGAAATATCTTATGTCCAGAGTCATTGTGTAGAAGGGTATATACATCCTGTGTTGAGAGAAATATAACAAACATTGATTACACTTTGGACAACTCACCCATAAAAACTACTGACATTAAAGAAGATGTATTTTTTCCTGCTTAGATGTATGAGCTTCTTTGATTGTTATTGACCAATTAATTTCCAGCTCTCTGGATTGCATACCTGGAGACCATAAGACGTCTCTGGAATAGGAAAGGTTAACTAACTGGCAGCACGCACTGCGTTTCCACAGATGTGGTATACATACATGCATTGTTTTTCAATATAGGACTTTCTTCTACTGCACTCCTAACAGGTGGTCACACAGTCCATATTTGAAGGTTTTGGGTAATTTTCTAACCCCATTAGAAAGTTTTTCCTTACAGTGAAATAAAATATGCTGTCTCTAATTTCCATCTACGCCCTTGTTCTCCCTTCTGCTGTTCATAACTCTGAGAGGTCGGACCCTGAGACCAGCTGGATCAGCCTCTAAATGAAAGTACAAGTCAGGGCAGGGAGAACTGTGCTCACTGTGGCACTGGTTACTAAGGTGGATACCCAGTGTTTTTTTGTTTTGTTTTGTTTTGTTTTGGGTTCTCAGGGCTCCCACTGTTGTGGCCTCTCCCGTTGCGGAGCACAGGCTCTGGACGCGCAGGCTCAGCGGCCATGGCTCACGGGCCCAGCCGCTCCGCGGCATGTGGGATCTTCCCGGACCGGGGCACGAACCCGTGTCCCCTGCATCGGCAGGCGGACTCTCAACCACTGTGCCACCAGGGAAGCCCGATACCCAGTTTTGTACATTTCTCTAACCCTATATGGTATGCCCCACTCCCAGTGAATTCAAATTTTGTTGGTGAGGCATTAGAGGCACAGATACAGAGTAGAACTGGGATTGAAAGTCATGTGGGGCATCTCAATTATAAATAATCTATTTATTAGGAGAGGGTATTCAGTGGAGAGGGTTCAACCCTAAGGGAGGAGGCTGTTAAGTGGTTGATTGTTTGGTAAGACCTGACTGAGAGGGTTCAGGGCAGGTGTCCAGTGCCAGTGAGACGAAGTCCAAGGCAGAGACCAGGTTCATGAAACTGACATGGCGAACAATTGGCTTAGGTGCCTAGTAGAGCTCACTAACTCATTAATTCAACAAATGTACTTATGGAGCATTTACCATGTGATGAGGGCTGGAGACACAATGGAAAAGAAGACAGATCAGACTTCTAGCCTCATGAACAGAACTCTCCTTTGGCTCATTGAACATCGAGGTTACCACACTGAAGCCCATGAGTTAATCCACTGTCATGGATGGAATATATAAACCTATTCTATTTTTACTCCTACTTCCTCTTCAACATAACGCCTCTTCAAAATTATACTGAAATAGGTTGGACAAAGAGAATTTTTTTTTTGTAAAAGTACAACTTTACCATTTCTTGAAGAGCAACATTGACACATCTCTTCAAATACATTTATAAATTCCTGTAGGCTGGCTAATTTTGATGTGAACAAGAAGTTCTCATGTCGTTGTGTATGCTCACCCACACCACTACCTCACAAGACAGAATATATCCTTGTGATTGCGCATGGATGAGCGTTAACACTTGGTAAATATTCCTCCACATTATTTTTTTCTGGTGACCTACAGCTGACATTCAGTGAAACCCCGATTTCCCACAGACTGTCACTTTCATACTAAAATAAAGACAGGTAGGGGGAAGGGAATCAGAATTTTACAATTTATTAAAATGTGAGCACAGCAGCCTTAAATTAATCACCATGTTGGAATCTGTAGCTGGGAAATAATGCAGATTCATGTGTGTCCACACAATTTTAAAAGTATGTAATGCTTTGGCCTATGTGTTTTTCACTTTAGAACCCTTAAACAGATGAATTTATCAAGAGGTAAGTCTTATCCTTTGGACAAACTGGGTTAGTGGGCTTCTGGGGGAGGTGATAAAGATGAGGATTGTCTACAACCCACCCCTTGATATATTGATAGAACGTCAGTCGGGAAGAATACTCATAAGCTCCACCATGATATGTGAAAAAACAAGGCAGGCAGAGAAATTTCCTAAGTCTTGAGAAAATGAGGTAAGTGGAGACATAATTGCAAAACACATTCAATTTACATCCAATAAAGTCTAGGTGAATACTTTTACTAAGTGTAGTGCACATAATAGACAACTGCGGAAGACTCTTTCCTAGGAGATCACAATTTCATATGTATATTTCCTGAATCAACTCAGAGAAAATGATTCTGGAGAAAGCTTACCGGGAGAAACATATGTGTTTTACAAATAGATGCTTTTTGGAAATGTTTATGTTTAAAATAATAATGTTTCAAAATATGTTTCCCCAAACTCCCTGGTTTGTCTGACCTTATCTTTGATTCTGCTGATGTTGGTACTTTTCAGGGACTCAGTCTCCAGGAAGGATGAAGGATTTATGTACAGGCACAAAATTACAATCACCACAATTCTCTCTTCCACAGAATAGGGATATTATCTTTGCCCTAAAAGACCTTAGGGCTTAAAGAATAGAGTGAACAAACATAGGAAGCTATTTCTTCCTATGATTTGATCTCTACATTTGAGAAAAAGGAGATCCAAAAATACATTTTGAGACACTGGAATGAAATATCAAAAAGCACAGTTTTTAAAGAAGCTTGAAAATATTTCTTCTGGGGTTTCTAACCTTAAACACCCTTGCATGGAGATATTTTATAAAAAGTGCAGGGCAGGGGGTAAATATATATGTTTGTGTCTCCATCTTTGAAAGTGTAAAAGAAAAAATACCTAAGCTCTTCTTTCCTCAGATAATCTATGTTACTGGGGACGGGATGAGCATTACACTACTGCTCCTTTTAAAAAGTTTTGTTGTAAGTTTTCCTCATTCTTACATTTTCAAAAATTCAGTAGCTCAGTATGCACTAATGTCCAGGCCTCATTGATTCATGCCTGTATGGATTATGAAGATAGTATTTGGAGGGTGAAATTACACATGAAAAAAGGATGTGTTCCTTTGATCACCACAAACAATCCCTCAGTTCCATATGGAGAGGAATAACGTGGTATCTGGGCCCTGGTACGTAAACACCTTACACTGGAAATCTTTACTGTCAGACTGTCTGTAATCACTCCAAAGTGAATCAGCTATACGTATACATATATCCCCATATCCCCTCCCTCTTGCATCTCCCTCCCACCCTCCCTATCCCACCCCTCTAGGTGGTCACAAAGCACCGAGCTGATCTTCCTGTGCTATGCAGCTGCTTCCCCTTAGCTATCTATTTTACATTTGGTAGTGTATATCCGTCCACGCCACTCTCTCACTTTGTCCCAGCTTACCCTTTCCCCTCCCTGTGTCCTCAAGTCCATTCTCTATGTCTGCGTCCTTATTCCTGTCCTGTCCCTAAGTTCATCAGAACCAATTTTTTTTAGGTTCCATATATATGTGTTAGCATACGGTATTTGTTTTTCTCTTTCTGACTTACTGCACTCTGTATGACAGACTCTAGGTCCATCCCCCTCACTACAAATAACTCAATTTCGTTTCTTTTTATGGCTGAGTAATATCCATTGCATATATGTGCCACATCTTCTTTATCCATTCATCTGTCGATGGACGCTTAGGTTGCTTCCATGTCCTGGCTATTGTAAATAGTGCTGCAGTGAACATTGTGGTACATGACTCTTTTTGAATTACGGTTTTTTCAGGGTATATGCCCAGTAGTGGGATTGCTGGGTCGTATGGTAGTTCTATTTTTAGTGTTTTAAGGAACCTCCATACTGTTCTCCATAGTGGCTGTCTCCATAGTGGCTCCATACTGTTCTCCATAGTGGCTGTATCAATTTACATTCCCACCAGCAGTGCAAGAGGGTTCCCTTTTCTCCACACCCTCTCCACCATTTATTGTTTCTAGATTTTTTGATGATGGCCATTCTGACTGGTGTGAGGTGATACCTCATTGTAGTTTTGATTTGCATTTCTCTAATGATTAGTGATGTTGAGCATCCTTTCATGTGTTTGTTGGCAATCTGTATATCTTCTTTGGAGAAATGTCTATTCAGGTCTTCTGCCCAGTTTTGGATTGGGTTGTTTGTTTTTTTTTAATATTGAGCTGCATGAGCTGCTTGTAAATTTTGGAGATTTAATACTTTGTCAGTTACTTCATTTGCAAATATTTTCTCCCATTCTGAGGGTTTTCTTTTCATCTTCTTTCTGGTTTCCTTTGCTGTGCAAAAGCTTTTAAGCTTCATTAGGTCCCATTTGTTTATTTTTATTTTTATTTCCATTCCTCTAGGAGGTGGGTCAAAAAGGATCTTGCTGTGATTTATGTCACAGAGTGTTCTGCCTGTATTTTCCTCTAAGAGTTTGATAGTGTCTGGCCTTACATTTAGGTCTTTAATCTATTTTGAGTTTATTTTTGTGTATGGTGTTAGGGAGTGTTCTAATTTCATTCTTTTACATATAGCTGTCCAATTTTCCCAGCACCACTTATTGAAGAGGCTGTCTTTTCTCCATTGTATATTCTTGCCTCCTTTATCAAAAATAAAGGACCATATGTGCGTGGGTTTATCTCTGGGCTTTCTATCCTGTTCCATTGATCTATATTTCTATTTTTGTGCCAGTACCATACTGCTTAGATTACTGTAACTTTGTAGTAGAGTCTGAAGTCAGGGAGCCTGATTCCTCCAGCTCCGTTTTTCTTTCTCAAGATCGCTTTGGCTATTTGGGGTCTTTTGTATTTCCATACAAATTGTGAAATTTTTTGTTCTAGTTCTGTGAAAAATGCCATTGGTAGTTTGATAGGGATTGCATTGAATCTGTAGATTGCTTTGGGTACTATCATCATTTTCCTAATGTTGATTCTTCCAATCCAAGAACATGGTGTATCTCTCCACCTGTTTGTATCATCTTTAATTTCTTTCATCAGTGTCTTATAGTTTTCTGCATACAGGTCTTTCCTCTCCTTAGGTAGGTTTATTCCTAGGTATTTTATTCTTTTTGTTGCAGTGGTAAATGGCAGTGTTTCCTTAATTTCCCTTTCAGATTTTTCATCATTAATGTATAGGAATGCAGGAGATTTCTGTGCATTAATTTTGTATCCTGCTACTTTACCAAATTCATTGGTTAGCTCTAGTAGTTTTCTGGTAGCATCTTTAGGATTCTCTGTGTATAGTGCCATGTCATCTGCAAACAGTGACAGTTTTACTTCTTCTTTTCCAATTTGGATTCCTTTTATTTCTTTTTCTTCTCTGATTGCTGTGGCTAAAACTTCCAAAGCTATGTTGTATAATAGCAGTGAGAATGGGCAATGTTGTCTTGTTCCTGATCTTAGTGGAAAATGGTTTCAGGTTTTCCACCATTGAGAACGATGTTGACTGTGGGTTTGTCATATATGGCCTTCATTATGTTGAGGTAAGTTCCCCCTATGCCTACTCTCTGGAGGGTTTTTTATGATAAATGGGTTGAATTTTGAATTTTGTCAAAAGCTTTTTCTGCATGTATTGATATTATCGTATGGTTTTTATCCTTCATTTTGTTAATTTGGTGTATCACATTGGTTGATTTGCATATATTGAAGAATCCTTGCATTCCTGGGATAAATCCCACTTGATCATGGTGTATGATCTTTTTAATGTGCTGTTGGATTCTGTTTGCTAGTATTTTGTTGAGGATTTCTGCATCTATGTTCATCAGTGATATTGGCCTGTAGTTTTCTTTTTTGTGACATCTTTGGTTAGTTCCTTTACTCTTAACATGACTTCTTCCACTGGCATCCAATGATGAAGAGTAAAATGCAATTCTACTTTATTTTGCACAAAGATCACTGAAAGTAACCCCACCCTCATTTAGGCTTATGTGCTCAATGCCCATAAAGGACTTTTGGTTAAGCCTTTGATCTAGAGAATCTCCTTCCCATCAAGTTCAATAAAGTCCACTTTAACTCACCAAAACCAGTCAAATTGATTATCTAACTGGTATCCCAGCTTCAGGAAATATTTTTCCTAGAAGAATGCCATTTTTACAGTTATACTTCTAGCTTGGGTCTCAAACACTTCTCACCATACTCCTACTAGATTATCTCAGCCGAAGCTGCTGGTTGTGGTAAAGGATAATGTGGAAAATACTCTATTCAGTGGCAAGCAGAAGAAGAACCTGGGATACCCAATGGACTTTAGAAACCTCAAGGAATTAAAGCTTTGAGATTTCGTCATATTTGATTATTTTCTGTACCCCAGCTCTTCCAGGACTTTCCTCAGAAATCTCATGTTTAATGAATTCCCTCTAACTTAAAGATTCCTGGTTGGCTTTGAGGTTTCTGGCCATGGCCCCATCACCTGCGTGATCAGCAACTCCATGTACTGCCTTTTTGATTACTATGTGATCTGGAGAGGTGGAGGTTTCTGCTTTCTGCTTCCCTGTTCTATTCTCAGCATCCTACCTTTCTGCTAAACTTGATCTCTCTAGCTATCCTAGAGTTAGTCTCTAATAAAGAAGGGTTAATCTCTAATAAAGAAGAGTTAGTCTCTAATCTGTCTCCTTTTCAATCCATCAGCATAAATTCCTCTTTTTTCTCATCAAAGGAATGTGCCCAATAAGACTTTTATTCTTTTACCACCAGGTACCAGGCTTAGCATTAGCCTACTCTGACATGAGGAGAGTGCTGTATTATCCTTGTTTCCTTTCCTCCCATGTAAGTTATTAGATCATTTTTACCATCTAGCTCGTGATGCTAAACGTCTTAAACCTAGATCAGAGAAATCAAGGATGAACCCAAAGACTGAAGAAATAAAACTCATTGATACTTTATTAATTAGGAAGAGTGATATCCACCAAATTACACATCTGAGCAAGTTTCCTTTCTATTTCTCACTAAGAATCACTCAAAACAGTGGTAATACTCAGCACCCCACATGAGGAGAGTAATGCAGTATGTCTGAGAAGTCCTGAGCAATCAAGCTTCTTTCTCTTCAAAAGACCTTGTCAGGGCTTCCCTGGTGGTGCAGTGGTTGAGAGTCCGCCTGCCGATGCAGGGAACGCGGGTTCGTGCCCCGATCCAGGAGGATCCCACATGGCGCAGAGCGGCTGGGCCCGTGAGCCATGGTCGCTGAGCCTGCGCGTCCGGAGCCTGTGCTCCGCAACGGGAGAGGCAACAACAGTGAGCCCCCCGCCAAAAAAAAAAAAAAAAAAAAAAAAAAAAAAAGACCTTGTCAGAAACAACATATGCTATTATATAACAATAATTCTGCAAATCAGCAAGCCATGTCATATATGCCTAAAGACCAGGTTCTAGACCTTGAAATTCTGTGCTAGCAATTTTAAAATTTCAGTTTACTTGAGTCTGTATCATAACACGTAGACATGTCCCATTCATCTTATTTTAGAGACTTTCCATGGGCAGTCCTGGCCAGAGTCCCCCACAGTAATCCTGGGTGTAGAGCTGAGATTTGAAGGTACAGAAATGGGAGAAGTTGCTTTGGGTAAGAATGTTGAGTGAGGAGAGCAGATATCCGAGGCCTGAGATCTAAGTTATTCTAATATTTAAAGGTTAGGAAGAAGGATAAGGGTAGGTTTCTTAAGGTTCATTGTTAAAGGGTGGACAGAGAATAGTAGTAGAATCAGGAACATTTCAGGAACGGAGCATCAAATTTATTGAATGTCTCTGAGAGTTCAAGTACAAACAGTTAAAAAGCACCTATTGGATTTGTCAACATGAAATCCTAAAGGAACTTAGCAAAAGTCTCAATAGTATGGGGGAGGCAAGAGACAAAGTAGAGCTGGGTTGATGGGGAAATGGGCTGCAAAGAAGTAGAGATCGTATATACAGGTAATATTTTCCAGAAGCTTTTCAGTAAAGGAGAGTTGAAGCAATCCAATCAAGAATGGAAGTTGGACATTGTCAATCAAAATAATAGTAATAACTAATATAATTTGAGTGCTATGTTAAGCATTTTATATGTGGTTTCAATTTAATCCACAAATCAACCCTATGTAGTACATACTATTACTACCTCCATTTACCTATGAATAAATAGAAACACAGAGATTAAGTAGCATCTCTAAGGTCCATTGCTGGGCCTTAGAGCTGGGATTTCATTGCAGGCAGTTCAGTTCAGTGCTTTCATTGTTAAATCCCTACACTATTCCATCTTACCATATGATAATGGGCATATTTCAAAAGTCCAGAGTTTCTGCTATGGCTTTGCTACCTAGGTTCTAGATGAATTTCACAACTCACTCAGTTTTTCTGGGCATGTTGTCGGCATGTACAACACACTTATTGATGGATGTATGGAAAAGAGGAAAAACTGTACAAACACATTCCTGTTTCACAACACCTCCATCAGTACTGAATAGGTTTGAAACTTAAGAACATATTGTCCATGCCTCAAAAGGAACAAATAGATATTTCAAGAATTCTGAAGACTACTCTTTTTTCTGTCCCTCAGAAGGCAAGGAAAATTACAGCTTCACATAAAGGAAGTGACTAATAGAGACAGAGCGTTCCAAGGGGATCTGGCGGAAAGCACTTAAAGTCAGACATGAGGAAGTTCCTGAAAAGAACCTTGAGAAGCAACTGCTCTGATCAAGAGGAGGAAAAAGGACATAATTGGGGTCCCCTGGGCTGAAGTGATGTGATCCTGGGATGCAGTGTGGCAGGAAGATGGAGAGCTCAGGGGTCTTCTTAAAGGACACTGTGAGTGCCTCTGGAGGGAAGTGTGGCCGTGTGGGTCCCTCTTAGTGAGGACATTGGGTCCTCTGTTTGGGATTCTGAAAGCATTCAGGTCCCGTTGCTGTAGACAGTATTCTAGCCTGGAAAAACTACTGTGATGTATATAGTGGGATATGCTGTTTTTATTTAATTTTAAGAATGAAATATCACTTGTTCCATGATGGCAGTAATGTTCTAGCCTTTGCAGTTCTACATCACAGATATCTTGCCTCCAATCCTGTCCTGTACTTATAGTCCTATGGGATAAAGCCAAGAATTCATAATATAACATGCTATGAAACTTAGATACTTGATGAACGAATATGCAATCTTTGTAATATGGCTTCTGCCTACATTTTCAGCCTCTCCATTCACCACCCCTTCTAAGTACACACCCCCAAATATGCACATGTACTAGAAGTTTCCACGGCTTTTTCATCTCTCTGATTTGTGTATGTTGCCTTTGCGTATTTTTCCCTATTGTCTGCTTAGCAAATTTTCACTCATCCAATGAAACGCAACTTATACATCTCAGCTTTCTAAGAGACCCTCAGGGGTTTCTTCCACTATTCTCTCTCCACACAATTCTATATGTTCCTGTCAGGACATTTCTGTTGAGGTCAGGGATTATACCACATTCATCTCTGTAGCACAATGGCTGAGGAAAATATCTAGGATATAATGAGTAACCAGTATATGTTGGCTCAATAACTACCTTATAAAGGGTGAATCCAGGAACAGAATTCAAAGTCTCTTGGTGTACCTTGGTCCTACTATGTTCAGAGCAGCACTTTAGGACCAAGGGGTGTTTTATTCAGGGTCCTTATGGGAAAGAGATGGCACATGCAGATGAGATGATTGAGAAGCCTTGAAAAGGGAAATTTTACAAAGGTGTAGACAGAGTCAAGGGAAACCACCAAGAGGTGATGAAACATGCAGGGTAGTAACAGCAGGACCTATAGGACCAATGTGAGAAATGGGTTACCAGACCTGGAGAGAGCTCATGGGAGAGCCACCCAAGAGGATCTGTGGCCTTAGAGGTAGGAAAGCAACCTGCTGCCAGGTAGGGAGAGAAACCAACAGATCATTAGCTGACTAGCATCTCCTACTGCTTCCTGTTAACCCACAAGTGCTTCCCATTGGCCAATCCCAACCAGAAACCAGAGAGTAAAGGATCCAGTTGTTGTAGGCTAAAAAATTCAACCTCCCCAGTCTCTAAACATGGTGGAGCCAGGTAAGGATGTAGTTGAAGGCCGAACAAAAATATCTAGCACAAAGACCGGAGTCCAAGCTTTCTTCTTCAGCAAGCAGAGGCTGACAATGCCTATTAGGGATTTTAGGAACGAGGATAAGATAAGGAAGTTGGAAGATCACTGAAATTAGAAAGGCAGCAAGCAGTGGACAGCCAGGATTAATACAGACAGTCCTAATAAAGCATCAGAATAAAGAGATAGGCAGAATGGTGGATACAATTTGTGAGGCAATGGGACATGAACCCAGGATTGAACAGGAAATTTTCAATGAAAATTAGAAGGCGGGGCCAGGAGACACTCTCTAAAATAATAGAGTTCATTGTAGGGACTTTTCACAAAATGTTTACAGATTTATTCACAGGAGAAGAAGGAGCTACTAAGTCTACAGAGCTGGGTTTGGCATATGCAAAGGGGACTAATGTATGAGTCCTAACTTTAGGAGCTTTCTAAATTGCCAACGCAAAAGGTTCAGATGGAATTCAAGTGTGCCGTCCACCCCTTGGCATATCCTGGCTTCTCAGGTCTTGGAGGACACTCTTATGATCCCCAATCCTTGAGAACTATTTTTTTAAAATTCCACAAGGCCCTGAAACTCTTTGCTGTCATGGCCATCGTGCTTATAGAATGAAAATGTATATATACAGTTATATGTTTAAATTCTTCAATAAGTTCGTTATCATGAGTCTATTTTAATTCTAATTAAAACTCAACACACAGGTCGACTCAAAATTTTATTCTCAATCACAGTCAGCTCAATCAAGCAAAAGTCATTTGTGCAGGTAGTATGGTTACTCTAGAAATGTGTTTCCCCGTTCCCTCTGCACCACCACTTCTGGGCTTATAGCTCTCCCTTTGTACTTCTTTGGGCCAGAATATTTTAATAGCAAGAAAGAGAAACTCAACTCAGACTAACTGAAGTAGGGAAGGAAAGTGGGAAACATAGGGCTACAGCTGGATTGTGCTACAGCTGCCTTCTCTGGGTTCTCCTTGTCTTTGTCTCCTTACAGACTCTCATCCCATGATGGAATGCTGGTCACTTGTAAGCCTCATGTTGATTCTCATTCTTCCTTTTCACTGACTTCAAGGAAAATACAGTGTGTCTTGCTGACTGGGACACAATGTCCTGTTGTTGTCCCCAAGTAGCTCGGTTTGGTCTTATGCCCTCCACTATGGCAGAAGAATAGGTGGGATGGGGCAGGAGTAAGTAACAATTCCATTAACTCATGGAATCTCTTTCTGTGTGTCTCTCTTTTTTTCTTTCTGTATTTTGATTTATCTATCTACCTTGAAATACATCTATCTTTGTATGGAGTAATAATATTTTGAATTATGTTGATTTGAATTGGACTGAAGGGCTGAATAGCAGAAAGGAAAAGAAATGAAAAGGGATAAAGGACATAGCTGTGCTATTACTCCACCTTCATTTCACCTGGGAGACATCATACATCACAATAAACCCCAATTCCTTGTAAGGAACATTCATCCTTAAAAGTCCTAGACCTGAATTTTGTTCTTCTACCCAGTGACTTAAGACCAGTGGGATTTTAGATATAAATATCTAAAGGAGGCACCAATATCCATCCTGCTAAATTGTAAAATGCCTCCTACACCCCTTCTCTCCTTCTGTTCCCTCTCACCTCCCAGTTTCTCAGTTAACTAAGGCAGGCAGAATTGTCTCTGCCAAGTGATTCAGCCCAGGGAAGCTGAAGTTTGCCAATGCCGCAAAAATACATTTATTTGCAGTTCCATAGCTCATCTCAAAAATTCATCTAAATGTCGCAATCTCATCTACAATATAGTGTGTTTATTTTAATATAAAATAATGTGCCTACCGGCTGTTTCAGGAAAACTGGCAGCAGAGAAAAGCAGACCGTATTTCTCCTTTCCACCGTACCTTTGTGGCATACTGCTTGGAATACCTCAGTCCAATAAGCAAGACTGTGCTACTGTCTCACATGGAAACCAAAGTTGGGTAAGACCACGGGGATATGATTGCCAGCTGGAAATCTGTCCGATTGTGCAGTATCACTTTCACATTTACTGAAATTTTAGTTGCTCTGAGTGTTTTGACAATTACTAGACATTTCCCAGATGAGGAACTAGCAATTATTGCAACGACCATGAGGTATTTCAAGTTGTTATAATGTTCATGGTGATCTTATTATCTATTTATTTTTTTATCAAGTTGACATTTTTGAGGTGAAAAAGGCTCTTTCTATGATTTAAAGCAGCGTATGGCTATTAAATTGACACTTTATACCTGGCAATTTGACAGGGCCATCAGCCAATTCAAGAATCTAAAATTGTTCAGGCTGCAAGAATAAATGAATGTGTGCCCTTTTATTCTGCTGACCTACCACTCTCGTTCTACTCCTAGGGGGAATGTATTTGACCATTGTACTTTACCACCCTTGGTTCTATCTGCAAGGAAGTTCCTCCTGGTTATTATTCTCCTTGGCCATATCTGATGTGGATCTTAGAGACCACGCCTTCTTTGGGGGTTAAATAGCCTTTGAAGCTTGACTCTTTTCCTCAAAACTTTGGGACCTATGGATTGTTTTAGGTCTCATCCAGTCAAATGATTTTTTTTAAGCCAGAGTTGTGTTTTCTTTAACAATGCAATTCCTTAAAAAATTAGTAGGCTTCTGATCTTGCTTTAGGTTCCATCAGCAACCACATGCAAAATTCTTTATAGGAAGAATTTTCAAGCCTGATGTGTTTCTCTGCTTCCTTGCTCTGTGCCTGTCCCATCCCCTCTCTTTGAGGCTCTCTGGAACTGTGTTTGGGAAGTCTACAGTCTTCATCTGTCTTTGCTCAGATTACTTTATTCATCTCAGAAGTTTTATTAGACCTTTTCCTTGAATGTCTTCTGACATCTCATCTTCTTATTTATTTGGCATCTTCTCACATAGCAAGACCCCAATTTCTGCACTCTACTCTCTTTCAATTCTATTTATTACTGGCCAGGTTTTTTTTCCAATTTTTTTTGGTAATAACCTTGCCAAAGGCAGCCAATAATAGCCAATAGACACTAGTGGTCTTTTATTCATCCATTTCTCCTAAAACTACAAGTTAAATGTTCCTATTCTGTCTCCCGCATTACTAAAAGCAACAGTTATTTCCAGTTGCTCTTCCACAGTATTAAAAGAATAGCTAGTTTCTCATATATCCTAGCCTTTGATATGGACCTTCTTGATGCCTAACAATGGAACCAATGTCATATAATTGATTTTAAAGCAATCTGATTCAAAATACCAATTTCTTTATTAGTCAGGATACATCAAGTTATGTGCAAGTAAATGTACTCTCAAATCATAGTGGTTTGATGTAATAAATGTTTCTTTCTCATTCATATTATCATTGAAAACAGATTGGGGAGTCCGTCTCCATCTCTTGGTGGTCCCATGTGGAACCCCTGGCTTCCTAGTTGCCAAAAGAGAGAGATCTGGAGGACCTCAAAGGATGATCTTACAGGCCAAGCCTGGAAGGAAGTTTACATCATTATTGCCTACATTCTTCTGGCCAGAACTCAGTCATTGGGACTTATCTAGTTTCAGGGCAATCGAGGAAATGTAGCCTTTCTGTGTGATCTGGAAGAGGAAAATGTAGTAAACACATACCATTTTCTCTGCTACCTGCCACTACAAACTTGTAGTTAAGTGTAATAATTCTGATCTTACCATATAATGGCCATGGGACATTGAGCAAGTTACTTAACCTCTGTGTGCTTCAGTTTCTTCCCCTGTAAAGTGGGGTTCATGGAAGGGTAACTACATCAGACGGTCATAGGTTTATATATATATATATATAAAGTAATTAGAAAAAGCCTGGCATACAGTAAGTGCTATGTAAGGTTATATAGCAAGTTGTTGAAATGCCAGTAGAGAGCACACCAGGATAATTAGCAAATGAGCCATTTAATTTATATTTTTAATACATTTATTTATTTATTTATCTTTGGCTGTGTTGGGTCTTCGTTGCTGCGTGCAGGCTTTCTCTAGTTGCGGCGAGCAGGGGCTACTCTTCATTGCGGTGGCTTATTTTGTTGCAGAGCACGGGCTCTAGGCGGGGGCTTCAGTAGTTGTGGCTCACAGGCTGCAGAGCACAAGCGCAGTAGTTGTGGCGCACAGGCTTAGTTGCTCCACGGCATGTGGGATCTTCCAGGATGAGGGATCGAACCTGTGTCTCCTGCATTGGCAGGGGGATTCTTAACCACTGTGCCACCAGGGAAGTCCCCGCAAATGAGCCATTTTATAATAAGTCTATTTGACTGGAAAGACAGATATTTAACAACCCCAGCCCAAGCTGAGGCTCCGCCTTTGATCGGATCCGAGGGAGAGGACTGGGGTTGGCGGCGTGAACACAACTTGAAGGGGGCTAGTGCGCCACAGCTAGCCGGGAGGGAGTCCGGGAAAAGGTCTGGAACTGCTGAAGAGGCAAGAGACTTTTTCTTGCCTCTGTTTCCTGGTGTGCGAGGAGAGGGGATTAACAGCGCCTTTTAAAGGAGCTCCAGAGACGGGCGCAAGCCGCGGCTATCAGCGCGGACCCCAGAGTCGGGCCTGGGATGCTAAGGCTGCTGCTGCCGCCAGCAAGAAGCCTGTGTGCGAGCACAGGTCACTATCCACACCCCCGTTCCGGGGAGCCTGTGCAGCCCGCCACTGCCAGGTCCCGTGATCCAGGGACAACTTCCCCGGGAGAACGCACGGCGCGCCTCAGGCTGGTGCAACGTCACGCGGGCCTCTGACACCGCAGGCTCGCCCCGCATCCGTACCCCTCCCTCCCCATGGCCTGAGTGAGCCAGAGACCCCGAATCAGCTGCTCCTTTAACCCAGTCCTGTCTGATCGTGAACAGACGCCCTCAGGCGACCTACATGCAGAGGCGGGGCCAAATCCAAAGCTGAACCCCGGGAGCTGTGCGAGCAAAGAAGAGAAAGGGAAATCTCTCCCAGCAGCCTCAGGAGCAGCGGATTAAATCTCCACAATCAACTTGATGCACCCTGCATCTGTGGAATATCTGAATAGACAACGAATCATCCCAAAATTGAGGAGGTGGACTTTGGGAGCAAAGATATATATTTTTTTTCCTTTTTCTCTTTCTGTGAGTGTGTATGTGTATGCTTCTGTGTGTGATTTTGTCTGTATAGCTTTGCTTGCTTTTACTATTTGTCCTAGGGTCCTGTCTGTTCTTTTTTTTTTTTTTTAGTATAGTTTTCTGCTTCTTATCATTGGCAGATTTGTTTTTTGGTTTGGTTGTTCTTTCTTTATTTCTTTTTTTTAATTAATTAAAAATTTTTAAAATAATTTTTGTTTTTTATTTTAATAACTTTCTTATTTTATTTTATTTTATCTTTTTCTTTTTTCTTTCTTTTTTTTTTTTTCAGTACGCGGGCCTCTCACTGTTGTGGCCTCTCCCGTTGCGGAGCACAGGCTCTGGATGCACAGGCTCAGCGGCCATGGCTCACAGGCCCAGCCGCTCTGCGGCATGTGGGATCTTCCTGGACTGGGGCACGAACCCTCATCCCCTGCATCAGCAGGTGGACTCTCAACCACTGAGCCACCAGGGAACCCCATCTTTTTCTTTCTTTCTCCCTTTTTTTCTCCCTTTTATTCTGAGCCGTGTGGAGGACAGGATCTTGGTGCTCCAGCCAGGTGTCAGGGCTGTGCCTCTGAGGTGGAAGAGCCAAGTCCAGGACATTGGTCCACCAGAGACCTCCCAGCTCCAGGTAATATCAAACGGCAAAAATCGCCCAACGATCTCCATCTCAATGCCAAGACCCAGCTCCACTCAACAACCAGCAAGCTACAGTGCTGGACACCCCATGCCAAACAACTAGCAAGACAGGAACACAATCCCACCCATTAGCAGAGAGGCTGCCTAAAATCATAATAAGGTCACAGACACCCCAAAGCACACCACAAGACATGGACCTGCCCACCAGAAAGACAAGATCCAGCCTCATCCACCAGAACACAGGCACTTGTCTCCTCCACCAGGAAGCCTACACGACCCACTGAACAAACATTAGCCACTGGGGACACACACCAAAAACAACGGGAACTACAAACCTGCAGCCTGCGAAAAGGAGACCCCAAACACAGTAAGTTAAGCAAAATGAGAGGACAGAGAAGCACACAGCAGATGAAGGAGCAAGGTAAAAACCCACCAGACCTAACAAATGAAGAAGAAATAGGCAGTCTACCTGGAAAAGAATACAGAATAATGATAGTAAAGATGACCCAAAACCTTGGAAATAGAATGGAGAAAATAAAATAAATGTTTAACAAGGACTTAGAAGAACTAAAGAGCAAACAATCATGAACAAGACAATAAAGGAAATTAAAAATTCTCTAGAAGGGATCAACAGCAGAATAACTGAGGCAGAAGGACGGATAAGTGACCTGGAAGATAAAATAGTGGAAATAGCTACTGCAGAGCAGAATAAAGAAAAAAGAATGAAAAGAATTGAGAACAGTCTCAGAGACCTCTGGGACAATATTAAACGTACCAACATTTGAATTATAGGGGTCCAGGAAGAAGAAGAGAAAAAGAAAGGGACTGAGAAAATATTGGAAGTGATTATAGTTGAAAACTTCCCTAATGGGAAAGGAAATAGTTAATCAAGTCCAGGAAGCACAGAGATTCCCATATAGGATAAATCCAAGGAGAAACACGCCAAGACACATATTAATCAAACTGTCAAAAATTAAATACGAAGAAAAAATATTAAAAGCAGCAAGGGAAAAACAACAAATAACATACAAGGGAATCCCCATAAGGTTAACAGCTGATCTTTCAGCAGAAACTCTGCAAGCCAGAAGGGAGTGGCAGGACATATTTAAAGTGATGAAAGGGAAAAACCTACAGCCAAGATGACTCTACCCAGCAAGGATCTCATTCACATTTGATGGAGAAATTAAAACCTTTACAGACAAGCAAAAGCTAAGAGAATTCAGCACCACCAAACCAGCTTCACAACAAATGCTAAAGGAACTTCTCTAGGCAGGAAACACAAGAGAAGGAAAAGACCTACAGTAACAAACCGAAAACAATTAAGAAAATGGTAACAGAAACATATATATCGATAATTACCTTAAATGTAAATTGATTAAATACTCCAACCAAAAGACATAGACTGGCTGAATGGATACAAAAACAAGACCTGTATAAATGCTGTCTACAAGAGACCCACTTCAGACCTAGGGACACATACAGACTTAAAGTGAGGGGATGGATAAAGATATTCCATGCAAATGGAAATCAAAAGAAAGCTGGAGTAGCAATGCTCATATCAGACAAAATAGACTTTAAAATGAAGACTATTGCACTACATAATGATCAAAGGATCAATCCAAGAAGAAGATACAAAAATTGTAAATATTTATGCACCCAACAGAGGAGCACCTCAATACATAAGGCAGATACTAACAGCCATAAAAGGGGAAATCGACAGTAACACAATCATAGTAGGGGACTTTAACGCCCCACTTTCACCAATGGACAGATCATCCAAAGTGAAAATAAATAAGGAAACACAAAATTTTAAATGCTACATTAAACAAGATGGACTTAATTGATATTTATAGGACATTCCATCCCAAAACAACAGAATACAATTTCTTCTCAAGTGCCCATGGAACATTTTCCAGGATAGATCATATCTTGGGTCACAAATCAAGCCTTGGTAAATTTAAGAAAATAGAAATCATATCAAATATCTTTTCTGACCACAATACTGTGAGACTAGATATCAATTACAGGAAAAAAAATCTGTAAAAACTACAAACACATGGAGGCTAAACAGTACACTACTTAATAACCAAGAGATCACTGAAGATATCAAAGAGGAAATCAAAAAATACCTAGAATCAAATGACAATGAAAACACGATGACCCAAAACCTATGGGATGCAGCAAAAGCAGTTCTAAGAGGGAGGTTTATAGCAATACAATCCTACCTGAAGAAGCAAGAAACATATCAAATAAACAACCTAACCTTACACCTAAAGCAATTAGAAAAAGAAGAACAAAAAAACGCCAAAGTTAGCAGAACGAAAGAAATCATAAAGATCAGATCAGAAATAAATGAAAAAGAAATGAAGGAAATGATAGGAAAGATCAGTAAAACTAAAAGCTGGTTCTTTGAGAAGATAAACAAAATTGATAAACCATTAGCCAGACTTATCAAGAAAAAAGGGAGAAGACTCACATCAATAGAATTAGAAATGAAAAAGGAGAAGTAACAACTGACACTGCAGAAATACAAATGATCATGAGAGATTACTACAAGCAACTATATGCCAATAAAATGAACAACCTGGAAGAAATGGACAAGTTCTTAGAAAAGCACAACCTTCCAAGTCTGAACCTGGAAGAAATAGCAAAAATAAACAGACCAATCGCAAGCACTGAATTTGAAACTGTGATTAAAAATCTTCCAACAAACAAAAGCCCAGGACCAGATGGCTTCACAGGCTAATTCTCTCAAACATTTAGAGAAGAGCTAACACCTATCCTTCTCAGAGTCTTCCAAAATATAGCAGAGGGAGGAACACTCCCAAACACATTGTATGAGGCCACCATCACCCTGATACGAAAATCAAGGATTTCACAAAACAGGAAAACTACAGATCAATATCACTGATGAACATAGATGCAAAAATCCTCAACAAAATACTAGCAAACAGAATCCAACAGCACATTAAAAGGATCATACACCATGATCAAGTGGGGTTTATCCCAGGAATGCAAGGATTCTTCAATATTCACAAATCAATCAATGTGATAAGCCATATTAACAAATTGAAGAAGAAAAACCATATGATCATCTCAATAGATGCAGAAAAAGGTTTTGACAAAATTCAACACCGATTTATGATAAAAACCCTCCAGAAAGTAGGCATAGAGGGAACTTACCTCAACATAATAAAGGCCATATATGACAAACCCACAGCCAACATCTTCATCAATGGTGAAAAACTGAAACCATTTCCACTAAGATCAGGAACAAGACAAGGTTGCCCACTCTCACCATTATTATTCAACATAGTTTTGGAAGTTTTAGCCATAGCAATCAGAGAAGAAAAAGAAATAAAAGGAATCCAAATCGGAAAAGAAGTAAAGCTGTCACTGTTTGCAGATTACATGATACTATAAATAGAGAATCTTAAAGATGCTACCAGAAAACTACTAGAGCTAATCAATGAATTTGGGAAAGTAGCAGGATACAAAATTAATGCACAGAAATCTCTTGCATCCTATACACTAATGATGAAAAATCTGAAAGTGTAATTAAGAAAACACTCCCATTTACCATTGCAACAAAAAGAATAATATACCTAGGAATAAACCTACCTAAGGAGACCAAGGAAATGTATGCAGAAAATTATAAGACACTGATGAAAGAAATTAAAGATGATACAAAGAGAAAACCTATGGGAACTTGGAATGAACATACACACACTACTATATATAAGATAGATAACCAACAAGGACATGGTGTATAGCACAGGGAACTCTACTCAATATTCTGTGATAACCTATAAGAGAAAATAATCTAAAAAAGAATGAATGTATGTATATATATACACATTCACTTAGCTGTACACCTGAATCAAACACAACATTGTAAATCAACTATATGGCAAAAATTTTAAATAAAAAAAAAAGGAAAATGAGAACTTAGGTCCAGGATGTAGCATATCCAATGTGACCCCACAGGAAAGGAACTGGGGCCATAAACACTCAAAACCTCCCTCCCTTGGATCTCCTGCCAGTGTTTCTCATTGGCCTGAAGCAAGTGGAAGCTGGATAGATGCTGTTCAGCCTCCAGAAGAAAAGAAGGTGACAAAAGGAGAAAGAGAGTGAATTAGAGGGGAGCATCAGAAGACATACAAGGTGGAAAGTTGAGGAGAATGAATCTGAAGTGGCAAACAAGATAGTCATCACAACCACTTTCATAAAGGGTGAGCTCACCTAATTATACAGCCATTTTTCTGGAAGGTTATATTAGTCAAATTTTTACAATGCATTTAACTTAACAGTCACAGAAACAACCCTCTTTTACTATAAATATTACCTCTGTTCATTAATATTTAATTATTTTATTATAGTAATAAGTGAACTGGAAAACAGGTTTGGGAACAAACACACTTGACTCTTAGTAAGCGCACATAGCAACGGTTGATAGTTGAAGCAGGCAGGCATGACCCAGATGCCCACTCTCTGCAAGGATTCAGTGACCAGTGGAATGGGTCACTGTGATTTACCAAGTGACGAAGTACATCAGTGAAACCAGCAAATCAGATCAGAAAGGCAGAGAAGAGCTTCTAGTGAAGTTCTATGCTGAGCATCTGGTCATTTTACTTGATAACTTAAATGGAGAAATATTTGTCTAGCTAGATAATATCAAACCATTTTTTCCTAATCTTATCTTACAGTGTCAATAATCTTCAGTTTCTTATCAAAGCTGTCAACGATGGTTAATTTCTGTGCAGTCTTCGTGCCTGAAATTTTCATAGATCAGCCTCCCCTGCACCACGTGCTTGGTCCATTTTAACAGACCAGTTTCGCAGGCAACATCAATGATTAATGAATCCTATGAGCTGAACTAGCAGCTTGCTTGGTGTATCTGAACTGGGTGCTTTAAAACTCATTACTGGTACCTACTGAAGCTTTTCTAATAGATTTAAAATAGATTGCACTGCTGTTAACACGATTCTGCTCTTATGTGATCTAGATTTTCATGTTCCTTGTTTGTGTGTTGTAATTTATTGTTAGGCACTATTAACAGACATTCATTAAAAAAAAAGTCAATCTACATTCAGGATAACAATTTACCATGTATCATTTAGAAAAGAAAGACTTTTACTCTAAAGTTACATGTCTAAATGATGGACATCTGACACAAGATAGCACTCCTTTAATGTAGAATTTATATGTTTAATATTATAAATAAAGCCAGGTCTATACGAAAATAGTGCCCTGGAATACTCCCTATAGTGGATATTGGTTATTTGCTCAATATTTGTTCTTCTGTGTGGTTGTGATGGAGCTGCTAAACATGTTACTCTATCTCTTCCCTCCTGATGGGAACATGTTCTAAGCTGGCCAAGCAAATAAACTTCTTTTCCTAATCACTGTGATTGGTTCAAAAACATGACTCAAGCACAAGGCCAATCACTTTTTGTCAAGGTTTAACATATGGATAATGGGAGATATGATCTATCTCTCTTCCTCTAGGATTACAAGTTATAAAGGTGATGGGAACTGGAGTTGTCACAGACATCTTTCCTTCTTGAATGGAGGAAGCCACCTATGCTAGGAGAGAGTAGGAATAACTCATTATCACCTAATTTAGCATGTAAAAAAACACATTATTACCATTCCTTTCTCTGATGTAAAGTATAAAATCTAGAATCTCCCTGCATTCTTAGATGACTAATTTATGCTAATTTAGACTTCAGTTTTTAAGGCTTTAGACACCTCTTGGTTTAGGAAGGTCAGGGAAACCTGATAGATATCCCACAAAGGCTACTTTCTGTAAGGGAGGAAAATTGGGGTTAACAGAAGAAAGAGGAATGAATGTGAATGACCAGGAAGAAAACAAAAAAGAAGGGAAAAAAGAAAATTATAAGCCACCAAATCTGGATTGAAAACCAAATTGTGGTTAAACTTGGTGGTTGCTTAAAGAAATAAAATAGGTGAAATAGTAGATATTATATATGTTTAAGATTTATTGCCTTCTGCTTTTACATTTCATGATTCCAGGAAGACTGATGGTATCAACAGCCAAGAAATGTTATAGTCATTCAGGGAAACTGGATGCATTAACAAAAAAGCCACAGTGAATAAATAGAATTGCACACAGCAAATGGAAAATCATAGGATCTACCCAAACTCTGGACTGTGGAGCAACTTTGAAAATACAATATTTATGGTAATAACTTCTGAAAACTTTGTCATGACAAAGGATGGCAAACTTGAAGCAATACCCATTGCACAATAGAGGCAAATCTTTCTGTTTATTGATACTTAGAACATTGCATTTGTGGAAGGAAATCTCATTATCAGAGGGAAGCAGTTAAATGGAGATGATCCAAAAAGAAAGAAATGCATAGGATGAGACCCCTGGAAAAGTGAGTGACTGTCTTATTTACACAATTATTGGGAAGTAAATTATTCACAGAAGAGTGTCTAGCTTGATGGAACTTTCTCTATTCAGTGATCAAACTCATAAACAATGTTAACGATTTTGAAGGAAAACTTTATACACAGAATTTTTATAATTGCATTTGTTCTTCAAAAGAACATGTGAAATGTAAAAACATTTTTGATAATTGAAGTGGTTACTATAAATATGAATTATGGTATTGTATTGTAAAATAAGAATGCTTTGAGGACTTATAAGGTGTTTGATGATTTTCACTAATCCAGATGTCTGTGCTTTCAGAATTTTGGTGTCTAGATTTTAATATTATTATTATTACTATTATTACTTTCTTCCTGAAAGTAATAGGAAGTTACTACTTATCTCTTTCTATTATTGCTTGAACACGCTTATGATCTCAGTGGCTAGTCACTACATTTTGGTGCCCGTATTTGCTAGAGAAGAGGAATTGTGTGTAAACTGGAGAAAACAAATGCAAATGAAAAACCCTCCTGTAGAAAATTTCATTGGCTTTCTAAGCTGTGCTATTTGCCAGCTCTTTTAGATTCTCAGCAAATAGAATTTCTCCCCACTGCACCCCCGCTCCCTCATTCACTCTTATTCATTTTTGTGTATCTCACTGTGCCCTACATACAGAGGTAGCCTCATGTTTGATGTGTACTAGAGTGTGTTGTATGCAAACACACACACACATACAAACACACAGAGAATAAGGCATAAAGTATCTAGTATAAAGAAGGAAAGGGTTGTAAGTTAATGATAGAAAATTATAACTATATTAATATACTTGAAGATGTAGCCAAGTGAGAGTAAGGGAGAAACCAAGACCAAGGCTTTGACACAGAAATTTTAGGCTGATGGCAGTCCTAAAATTCAAATTCAGACATTTCAACTATAAAAGAATTTCAGTGTAAAGACTGAAAATTATTTCAAGAAATTTATTCAGCTCACACTATATTCTATGGTATTCCCAAATTATGTGAACCAAATGGTTTCAATCAAGAAAATTTAGTGCCTTTGAGCAAACAAATGACTAACATAATTAAAGATATTTACAGAATAATCTTTAGATAATAATCATGACCTATTCGAAACCAGGGATCAAGCTTGTTCATTTTTGTCTCTCCTCAATGTCTAGCCTAGCATTGCACATAGCAGATGCTCAAAAAAAGCTTATCAAAAGAATAACTGTTACCCTTGTAAAAACTTAAAACAAATGTCTGGCTGCCTGGCTATATAGGTATACCTATGCATGAATATATAGATAAATATACTGGGAAACGATCATTCATTGGTTATTTAATTCTAAACAAAACCCCTTCGTTCCTTGCAAAGATATTTATTGTCTTTAAGTTAATTGGATCAGTAAGACAGTCTCTGCCTCGAAGAGGTTTGTAGTTTCTTTGAAGAATACAATATACATTATGATATTGAAGGCTTGTTTATTACTGTAATATTTGTCAACATACCTCTTTTAAATGTCAAATAAAGCTGAAATTTATAAGGTTTTATAACATTATTTTTTTATATTTATTACCTACTTTCATTCAAAATAGTTGATGTAGTTTGCAAACTCTGAAGAACACATTTTACTTCTGTTAATTATTTTCTGTTTTAAAAGGATAAAATCTTTGTAAAAGAGATAAAATGTGACTTGCCAAAGTTTATAAAGTCAATGGGGGCGGGTCAATCTGAAATTAAAGAATATATTTCAGAATTTTACATTCAGAATTAAATTTCTATTGTTTACTAAATTCATTTATACATTCATTCATTCAGTGCACTGATCATTCCAGAGTATCATTTACTAATGAGAAATTTGTGCCTAAATTTCTTTCATTAACATTGTATGCTTTGATTTTGTGAATAACTTGGTTCAAAAGCTTTGTTTATTTATTCTAAGCTATTGAATGTCTGATTGCCAGGATAAGTCCACTGCTCACAAGGGTCTGTTTTTAAAATAATTTAGGCAAAATACACAAAAGTTTACTTCTTTAAGATATATTGTCTGAGAAACTATTATCAAAATGAATTAAGTAACTTACTTTATTCATTACCTGGAAACTAATAAATCAGTGGATGACAGTTGTACCTTCCCATAATATTTCCCCAAACATAGCGTTAATCAAACTTGCAATCTCTTGTTTAATAAGTATATTCACTGCTAGACTCTAAACACCCCAGGAGCTGGGATGCATTAGTATTGTCTGTCACTTAATGTCCAATGCCACACAAAAGTATATGACACATAATGATCAACCCAACACATATCAGTTGAAAAGAACAAAATTGAACAGATAAAGTAATACAGAACTTCTTCTAATCATTTACTGAAAATATAATGAGACATTTCTACATGCAAGGGAAATTAAAATTATGTCAAAGGAAATTAACTAAAATCTTTCATATATTTAATGTATGTGTTGTGTTTGGTTCTGATTTTGATATATAAGTATGAATGTGCATGTGTCCATTTTGATGTCATGTCTAGATTGTCATAGAATGCTTAGAATGTAATAATAATAATAATAGCTATAATAAAAAATATAGGTAAACATTTATCAAGTCCTTAACTACGTGCCAGGAGCTATGTGCTTTACATATATTAATTCATTTAAGTCTCACAACTGCTCTAGTAGTTAAATACAGTTTTATCCCTTTTGACAGAGAAAGAAACAGCCTAATTCTATAGGCACTATAAAGTAAATGGAAAGCAATGTCACCCTTACAGTTTGGCCAGCTTCTCATATACTATGGAAAAGATAAAAAAAAAGAAAGAGAGAGAGAAGAAAGAAAGGTAATTAATTAATTAGTTCTTGATCAGAACCTGTTAAATACACATCAATGTAGACCACTCAGCTAGAAATTAGGTCATGTCCCCTGTTGCAGGAAGAAAAAGCAGTTTAACTGGGTGTGGTTCTGCAGTATGTACACTGCAGTATATTCCATAGGTCACTGATTCTTTTTCACTTCAGGCTTGCTTTTTGTATTGTACAGAATAGACAGAAATGACTGAGTAAACAGAAAATGGCAAATTGCACTAAGTAATTCCAAGATTTCACATATGCTAAAGAATTCCACAGAATCAAGATAAATTTAGCAATAACTGGTGGAAAATAAAAGATTGTATCACAGGGAAAGATAACACAAGGTGGACATTTCCATTGCCCTTTATGAAGTGAAAAGTCAGTTTCTCTTGATGTAAAATGGAAATTGAGTCCTGAAGACTCCTAACATATAAGCCAAATAAGTTTAGTCAATGTTGTAAGTCTGTCAGCAACAGCTTTGTACGCCACCTTGAGGAGAGAGTGACGTTTAGTTAATAAATGTAATTTATACATATATATTTAAATGTGTGTTTATATATAATATAAATTCATGTTCATGTAAAATATAATTTATTAATCTCTTTACATAAGCCAGGTATCACATGGAGTACTTTTCACTGGATTATCTCATGTATGGCTCCTAATTTTGAGGGTGTTATTACTTCCTCACTGTGAGGATGAGGAAGGAGAAATCAATAACCTATCCCAGTTTACACAGAGTAAGTGGTAGAGTTCATCTGAACATAGGCGGGCTGACTCTACTGCTCACACTGTGTCACTGTGTGACTCTTTGGAAGCCAAGTTGCATTTGATAAGGGCACACCAGCAACTGGCCCAAGCGCAATTACTGTAAACGTGGAGGTGGAAGCAGAGAAATAAGTCTGCAGGTTACTACTGACCTTGGTCAGACTTGAGCTAGTAAGAGTCCCGACTGTGGCTGTGTGTGACCGTTGGGTTGAAGAGGAAGAGGCAGACACAGGAGCTACTTAGGAGACTGCTTGGCCAGAACTTAGCATCCATTAGATGGAAAGGTAATGGGGGAAAGAGGAGAATCCTTAGGTTCCTGGTTAAGTGATGAGAAAGTGTGCCCCCCAAATACATAAAGATTTAGGAAAGCAGTTTGTTAATTATTTTCAGTAGAAAAGTGTTGTATTTGAGGTAACTGCCCTTCTGTTGGAGATACTCAGAAGGCAGATAAATACGTAGGAGTGAAACTCAAGAGAGATTAACCCTAGAGAAAAAGATATTGGGAATTGTTAGCTTGGGGGTGAGGCAGTTATTAAATGTGATTAAACCCTCAAAATTATACATAGATTAGAAAAAAAGATAGGAAATCAAGGAGAGGAACCCTAGAAATAACCAGCATTTGAAGAGTTCTGCCATGCTTCCCAAGATCAAGGCTTGATTTCTTCAAGAGATTCTTTAATATTTAGTCTCAGTTATTAAACAATTTTTATACTAATAAATTATGCTTAGATTACAGTAAACATCATTTGAATAAAATAGTAAACAAATACAATAGAAATTTTAAAGTAAAATAATATATCATAACTATAAATAGAAAAAAGTATAAATAAATATAATGAAATAAATAAAATAAAAATATAATATAGTATAGATATATAATATAATATAAATAAATAATAATAATATATAAGTACTGTCAATAAATAACACTAAATAAAATAAATATAAAATAGGATATCAAAAATTACAAATACCATAGACTACAATAGTGATTGCACTATTTATTAAGTGACTTTATTATAATGAATGAAGAGTAGAAAATATTGGAAGTGTAAATAAACAAAAATATCAATGACTTTATCACTTGACAATAACCTTTTTTTATAAATCAGTTTATTTACTTCTAGTAATTTGTCTGTGGAAAACATAAAGCAGGCTCACATTATTTAAAATAAAATTAAAACAAGGCTGTATATTTAGTTTGTGTTATTATTTTTATTTCCTTATTAAGGTAAAACTAATATACACTAAAATTCACACATTTTAAAAACACAGTTCAATGAGTTTGGGCACATAAGTATACCCATGTACCCAACAAGATATGGGATGGCTCCATCATCCCAGAAATGTTTCTTATGTTTCTTTCTAATCAATACCTCCAACTCGTGGAAATCCCCTTTTTGATTTCTATGGCCATGGATTAGTTTTGCCTGTTCTAGAACTTTCTATAAATGGAAGCCCACAGAATGTATTCTTTTTTGTCCTACTTCTTTTGATACCACAGTGTTTTGGAGATGTAGCTACGTGTATCAATAGTTTACTTTACTGAGTAGTATCGCAACTTGCTTATCCATTCACCTACTGATAAATATTTGGGGTGTTTTCAGTTTGGGGCTATTATGAAAAGCTTTCTCTGACCATGTTTTTACAAATTTCATGAACATATGTTTTCACTTCTGGCTTTCAGAACTCTAAAATAATAAATTTATGTTGCTTCCTGCCACTGAATTTAATTTGTTACAGTGGCATTAGCAACTAATACATTTTCTTTTATTATTTTCAGAATTGGCTTATTCTAATGGCCATTAGCAGCACATCAAAACCTCTCTAAACTCATTCCAAATTGCCACCGAAACTCATATTAATTTAACTAAAATTCCCAAATACAAGTACCTTAAGTCAGACATCTCTTCTAAATGCAGAGTTCTTAAATAAAAAGGGCAAAAAAGATGTGTATATGCATGTATGATGAGAGGCATCCATGAAAACCTACTAGCAAGTATATTTTTGCCTAAAACGAACACCTGTTATTGACACAACTATTTTCAGTAACTTGAGAATATTTATCATTATGCAATGTGCTCAATTTTGTCAAAGGACACAATTGACATGGTGATAAAATTGTCTTCTTATTCCACTGCTCTTCAGACAAATCTAAGCAGTACCAGAAGCTTCCCCTCCTGCTGACACTGAACACCACACCCGTTACTTGGCATCCACATCTAATTCTCTCTTGTGACAGCTTTCATTTATTCCCACTTTTAAATGCCGTGAAAAGATAACCCACAAACATTTCTGCATTGCTCCTTTCCCCATTTACACTAAAACCTTACCTGTGTGCATAGGTGTAGTTAGCATCTCCATTGAATCAATAGCATGGCTGATAACAGAATATGTAAGATGAAAGAGGAAGTTTTTTTATCTTTGATCTCAAATGCCAACATAAGCAGTAAGGTACATGTCCTTATAGTGTCCTAACAGTGCAAGAGGGCTCCCTTTTCTCCACACCTTCTCCAGCATTTATTGTTTGTAGATTTTTTGATTATGGCTATTCTGACTGGTGTGAGGTGATACCTCATTGTAGTTTTGATTTGCATTTCTCTAATGATTAGTGATGTTGAGCATCCTTTCATGTGTTTGTTTACAATCTGTATATCTTCTTTGGAGAAATGTCTATTTAGGTCTTCTGCCCATTTTTGGATTGGGTTGTTTGTTTTTCTGATATTGAGCTGCATGAGCTGCTTGTATATTCTGGAGATTAATCCTCTGTCAGTTGCTTCGTTTGCAAATATTTTCTCACGTTCTGAGGGTTGTCTTTTCGTCTTGTTTATGGTTTCCTTTGCTATGCAAAAGCTTTTAAGCTTCACTAGGAACCATTTGTTTATTTTTTGTTTTTATTTCCTTTTCTCTAGGAAGTGGGTCAAAAAGGGTCTTGCTGTGATTTATGTCATAGAGTGTTCTGCCTATGTTTTCCTCTAAGAGTTTGATAGTGTCTGGCCTTATATTTAGGTCTTTAATCCATTTTGAGTTTATTTTTGTGTATGGTGTTAGAGAGTCTTCTAATTTCATTCTTTTACATGTAGCTGTCCAATTTTCCCAGCACCACTTATTGAGGAGGCTGTCTTTTCTCCATTGTATATTCTTGCCTTCTTTATCAAAGATAAGGTGACCATATGTGTGTTGGTTTATCTCTGGGCTTTCTATCCTGTTCCATTGATCTATATTTCTGTTTTTGTGGCAGTACCATACTGTCTTGATTACTGTAGCTTTGTAGTATAGATTGAAGTCCTCAATTTTATTATTAAAAATAAAAAATGACACTTGTTTGTTCCCATGCTGGGATAGAGTATCTGTGCTTGATTGTCTCACAGACATCTCAAATTTAACAGGTCTTAAAGAGAACTGCTGTCTTGAAGGGAATTCCCTGGTGGTCCAGTAGCATTTCCACTGAAGGGGGCAGGCGTTTGATCTCTGGTCAGGGAATTAAGATCCTGTATCTCACATGCTGCAGGCCCAGCCAAAAAAAACAAAAAAGAAAAAAGAACTGCTGACTTGATTTGGTTATTTCCCAATTCTGTCCCCCTTCCTGCTCCTATTGTCTTCTATCCTCTCCTCAGCAGTGTTAATGGCATGACCGCCTCACCCAGTGAACCAGCCAGAATCCTAGGTTGTAATCATGAGTCCCACTTTCTCCTCTCCATTCTCTCACACCAACTGTCATCAAATACTCTTTATTCTGTCAGAAGTACATGTGGAATCCATGTCCTTACCTCCATCTTCACTCCAGCTACCTTAGACCAGACCACCATTGCTTCCTCCCTGTATCACTCAGCAGGCCCCTAACCAGGCACTCTCACTCTTATTAACTCTAAATCCATTCAACATTGAAAGTATACTTAAAACATACCTTGGGGTCACTTAACCTATCTATTTCAGAACCCTGCAATAGCTCTCTGTTGTGCTTGGAACAAAATCCAAATTTCTAACCCTGGCCTGTAATACCCTGAACAATCTGGCTTTGCCTATCATTTCAGACTTATTCTCTGCAGCTCATTGACACACTGTTGGCTTCATCTCCATGGATTCTGTCCTAGTCTATTCAGGATGCTGTAACAAAAACACCATGAATTGGATAGCATGTGAACAACAGAAATTTATTTCTCACAGTTCTGGAGGCTATGAAGTCCAAGATCAAGGCTCCAGCAGATTCCACGTCTGGTGAGAGTCTACTTCCTTGTTCAAATACAGCTGTCTTTTCACCATGTCCTTACATGGCAGAAGGGATGAGCAAGCTCTCTGGGGTCTCTTTTACAAGGGCCCAATTCCATTCATGAGGGCTCCATCCTCATGGTCTAATCACCTCCTAAAGGCCCCCGCCTCTAAATACCATCACATTGAGGGTTAGTTGTCAACATGTGAATTTGAGGATGGACGTATTCCATCTATAGCAGGTTCCACAAAGAAGACAAATCTCTCCCTGGTTTTAGGATCCTCACACAAATATTCCCTCTTCCACCAAAGATTCCCCGTCTTCTTTCATTGTTTAAATGTCACCTCCTCAGAGATGTTTCTCTTGGCTACTGTGCTCAGAATGGGATAGTTACTTTCCTTCTGGCACTTATCATGGCTTGTAATCATTTGCTTATTTGCCTCTGAACTGTGTTTGGTGTCTTTCCACCACAAAAATGTAAGCTCCATGAAGCCAGAGGTTGGGTGTCTTGTCCACTTTCTATTTCTAGCACCTAGAGCAAGGTCTATAACAAAATGAGCATCTGTTGCAGAGTAGGTAATTAGTGACTTTTTGTTAATGAAGATAAAACATTTTAGATCTTATATAATTACATCATAGTGAGAGATAATTACTATTCGTAGCAACATTTTACAGATAAGAAAACTGAAACTTAAACTTTCTAGCTGTGTTGCTTTCCTGTGTCGTCACACAGGTAGAAAGTGGTGACATTAGAATTGAACCACATTAGTCTGCTCAGTTAACCAGGTTATTCGTGGCCCTGGGACTCTGTGGGAGCTGGGGAAAATCAAATGTAATCCCTAAAGGCCCTTCTTCTACCTAATTAGGAATTATAAAATTGTGATTTCTCTAATTTACCATTTTTTCTACATTTCTTAGCTGGAATTCTTCTATTACAAAGGGGGCTTAATACTGCATATGTTTCATATGCAGTTTATTGTGAGTTATTGAAATTACTAAATAACATGGATTCCAAAACTCAGATAGGAATTTTGAATAGACTTAACAAAAACTATTCTGAGAGTAACAGAGGGGGAAAAACGGGTGCTTCTGGTTTCCCTCCCTGCCATTTTTGGTCAGGACTCTTGTCTAGGCAATAGAGCAATTAATGAAACCAAATCCAGCCTCTGTACCCTGACACTGAATTAAATCTCAGAGACAGAGTTTTGGGTGAAGTAGAAAAGAATAGCTTTATTGCTTTGCCAGGCAAAGGGGGCCACAGCAGGCTAATGCCCTCGAAAACTGTGTGTCCCAACCTGGAGGGTGTAGTGAGGCGTTTTACAGTAATGGTTCAAAGAGGGTGTGATCAGCGTGTCGACTTTCTTCTGACTGGTTGGTGATGAGGTAAGTGGGAGTCAGCAGCATCAACCTTCTGGTTCCAACCGGTCTGGGGTCTACATGCTTGTGGGCGCCATACCTTTAACTTCTCCCACCTGGTGGGGTTTCAGTATCTGCAAAACAGCTCAAAGATATTGTTATGTATAATCACTTGATGGGGAACAAGGACCCTGCCCCAAAGCTGCACTACTTTCTCTTTTGACTGTTCCTCCCTTGTCTCCACATTCCCCCGGTTCCCTAACTAGCATTTGTTTGAACCTGCCTGTTGGAACTCAGGGAAGGTCATGGAGGCTGAATGAAGTTTATTTCCTGTAATCAAGAAATGGGGAACAGAGAAAGGCTTTTGTGCCCTGGAGCCCCACAGTGTCCTGCTCAGTATCATCAGTATCGTAAGTTCAGTAACAAGAGATGGTGCATTTTCTACTAGAAAAAGTCAGTTATTAGAAAATTCCCTACAGAGCTATTATATTGAAATATCATACTTTTTCACATTTAAGTCTTAAGAGTGATGGGTTTAAGGTGATTTTTAGAAATCATCGGTAGACTCTCCACAAGTTAAAACTTCCCAAAACAGCAAAAGTGATTCACTCACCCACCCACACAACTTTACACTCTCTCCTTCATATCCTTTCTGGATGGTCTCAAAACAGAAATTTGGGGACAATATTATTGAGAAAGAACTAAAGGAGAGGTTTCTTTCCCACCTAAATCCTATTATCATATCCATAAATTAACCATAAAAAGAAACAGGAACAGCAATGAACATAAACACAGCTCCACAGGAGATCCAGATGAGTCAACTGGCTTCAAGCCATGGATCAGGGAGAACCAGTGAAAACCAGAGATCACTCAGGATGGAGAAGAGGAAAGATGGCAAAAGAAAAAAACCCTCAAGATTTAGAAAGAAGTACATAAAAATGGCTCCCTCTATCCCATTGGTTTGGGATTGGTGTCTGCTTATAGGGGGACTTTTAGTAGATTTGGCTGGAAAGAACTGGGCATATAAGGGAAGTGCTGATTCTCCTGGTTGGTAGGTAGATTGGAAGAGAGATATGAAGGGAAATCCTAGATTTTGATTATGGAATTTTTAGCATGGGGACCAGTTTATTCATAGGTCTACAATGGTTGATATCCCCAACAAGATATTTTTGTATAATAAGGAACAATCTGCTAGGAAATAATCTGCTAAGACAAAAGGAGAATTGACCCACATGAGAAGCACAGAATGCTACTCGGTGCATCTCTAGAGAGAAAATTTTCTCAGCATGGAACATAGAGTGAATTTTCCCATTGTAGACTGCAGAAAATCCAATGAAGCTTTGGTACTCTTAGGATTCCATCCCCTTACTGCCATCAGTATCCATAGGGGAACCATTATTGTATTCAAAAAGAATGGCTACAGAATCTGAAGGAGAGAGGACCAAAGGAAAGAGGTAGCATTATTCTCGAAGAAACAGGAAAAAGCATACTTGGTATTTGTAGTCTTCTCCTTAATGGATGGCACCTGCAGCCAAAGTCACTAAGAGAATATACAAAATACCTTCAGGGACTCCCAGAAATAATGGGAGAGTTCAAGGTCCTGAAAAAGGAATGGGACAAAAGAAAATTTTTTTTTTTTTTTTTGCGGCACGCGGGCCTCTCACTGTTGTGGCCTCTCCCGTTGCGGAGCACAGGCTTCGGACGCGCAGGCCCAGCGGCCGTGGCTCACAGGCCTAGCTGCTCCGCGGCATGTGGGATCCTCCCGGACCGGGGCATGAACCCGCGTCCCCTGCATCGGCAGGCAGACTCTCGACCACTGCGCCACCAGGGAAGCCCCAAATCTGTTGTTTTTTATAGTTAATGTGACCACATTAGCATCTCACAGACTGGTATGGTCTAGGAAAATAATGGATCGTGATAGTGCATATGTATGTAAATATTTTAAATCCCCTGTCATAAAGAATATTATGCTTCAATAGGGGGATGAAGAATAAGAAAAATAAAAGGAACTTGAAAATTATGTCAATGTCTCATATCACACAGAAGTACATATTGAAGGCAAGTATTAAAGGAGAATAAATAAGATAAAGATGTGTGTGTGTGTCTGTGTGTGTGTGTTTTATGATGGGAAATAAATCAAGTATGCCACCTTTCCTGGTGTTATCTTCTTTCGTTAGTTTTATTCCTATTCATTTTGACTTTATAGTATGCCATGCTAAGATTCTAAACTCCCTTGCTCTTTTGTTCTTCCATTGCTCCTCCATGGCAAATAGCCAACCAGTAGCCAAGAATCCAGCTCTTCATCTCTTTTGTGACTACCCCTAGGTTGATGAGTACTGCTGGGAAAGTCCCATTGTTGGGCAAATTGACATCACTATCAATATGTGCTCAGCATTCTCAACTGAGCCGTTAGTGTGGATTGAAAGGACTACCCTGTTATGAAAGTCATTGTGCATACCTCCTTACAATAATTCTTTTTCTACTCTTCTCAAGCATTTCTTGTCTCCTTCCCCACTCCCTCTCATCAGACGACCTCAAGTTATCTTCCAAATTATCAGAAAAATAGAAGCAATCAGATGAAATTTGTCTCAACTTCCAGTCTAGAAATCTATAAAAATACTCAAGTCTACTCCAAAATTTTTCTCTTTTAATCCTTTTAATGACCTTCTTAGGACCCTCGCAAGTTTAGTTATTTCTCCATCATCAGCCAAATATGTTCACCTGTTCTTTACATGTATGTTTGTGTTCATATGCATGTATTATGTATATATTCCTCCATTAAGACTAACTACCCTTCTAGTTACTATCTTAACTTCTTTCCTTTCCACAACAAAATTTCACAGAGTTGTCTATATTCATTCCCTGTGGTTTCTCACTTTTCATTCCCTATTTAGCATTCTTCTTTTACCATTTCACTCATATTGTTCTTGCCAAGTCACTAATAATTTAAACATTACTAAAAGTATACTTTTAAAAGTAAACATTACTAAAGTATACTATTCAGTCCTCATTTCATCTTATTTCTTAGCCTCATTCAACAGAAACGTTTTTGGTTCTGATTTTCTTGAAACAATCATTTCATTTGGCTTCCCTGATACCTCTGCTTTTCATTTGTTTCTTCTATTTCTCTGACCACACTATTTCCGTTATTGGGTCACACGCCTCCAAGCAGCAATAGGGTATTGGAGTTCCTTGTGGTTCTGTCCAGTACTCTCTGTCCACTCTCCTCCTAGACAAGCCCTAACATGTTCGAGGCTTCCATTACTATGTGTGTCTCCAGTCCAAATCTATGCCTGAGTCCATGATTCATAGATCCAACTTCCCACGCAGGCTTTCCATTTGGCCTTCTTACAGCACCCAAAACTCTACTTTCCCAGAGAAGAATTCCTGCTCCTCCTTTGTTTCTCGTGATCATTCATGAGAATATGTGTTCATCCTTGACACCTACTTTCCCTTTATCACATCATATAGCCAGCCATCCATCTTGGCCAATTCTACCTCTAAAGCCCCCCGAATCCATCGCCTCCCTTCTGTCTCTGGTGGCACCACCCTAGTGTATGTCTCCATCATCCTCTGTCTGGAATAATACAATGAATACATAATGGTCTTCTAATTGGTCTCCTGCATCTAATATTGCCTCTCTCATGTTAACCACTGATCTATTATCTTCATAGTAGTAGGGTCTCCTGAAAACTGTAATTATGATTCATGAAGTTCCTCTGCTAAGGCCCTTTATTAACTTTCTATTATCTTTAGGATAAAGCCCAAACTCCTTAATATTCTTTTAAGACCTTGTAAGAATTGGCCTAGACTTACTTCTTGCTCCTCTCATACATTGTCTTCTTTTCAGCCCACTTAAGCTTTCTTGAGACCCTTGAACATACAAAGCTCTTTTCGTTGAGTCATCACATGGGCAGTTCTGCCTATCAGGCTCTTGCTCTTTTCTGTGCCAACACACTCTTCCTGTCCCAGATTAGTGATCTCCTCCTCAGGGAAGTTTTCTTCACCATCACCACTCCCTCAGATCAGGCCTTATGTACCCCTGTATCACAGCCTGGTACATAATCAGGGCTCAAAAATATTTGTTCACCGACTTTTTAACTCTCTCCCAGTTCATGAAGACCTGAAAGCTACTAAAACTTGATGTGATTCACGAGCAGTGGAGGACCTTTCACCATAACATTTGCCCACAGTCAGTCTTATTAAAAGGAGATATGGTAGGTGAAAACGGAAAACTCCCTACCACCCAGCTGTCAAAAAAGGCCCTGGTAATTTGCTTCATGGCCAATTGCTGTCAAAACTCACAGTTTCTCCTTCTATTGGGATGTGGTAGCTAGGCAACTTCAATAACATTTGGAATCCAACCCACAAATATCACACTCCAAAACAGGATAAAGTGCCAACACTGGTTGGTTTCCCTTGAGAGATACTTTTCCTAAGGCCATGAATATGGGCCGAATGTCTGAGAAGAAATTTTTATAAATACCTAGACGTCAAGCATGCACAGGTGTGACGTTTTATCGACTTAATTTTGTGACACAAGAGCGTTTGATCCCGTATATGGAAGGCTTGGATTTCCCTACTATAAGATGAAGCGCACATGGGAGTAATTATCCTGTTAATACGCCTTTATTGAGAAACTGACTGCATATGGCAGCACTGTAAATTAAGCAAAATACACCGTTATTTTCAAGAGGACTTTTCCAAGCATGAAATCCTTACTGCAAGATTTGTCCTGTAAATAACAAATTTAAATGAAGTAATAGATCAAATGTCTTGTGCATACATTCTTGGGCTGAAGAAAAAGACCTCAGCAGACAACCTTACCAGATCATGATTTTAAGATGGAAGCAACTATTGCAACAGGATTATTCAGAAAAACCTTTATCTTTTCACAGATTCAAATTAGCTGAGGATTGAACATATCCACTAAGGGATTCTGTGAATGTCACCATCATTAATATTGAGTTAATACAAATTTTAAAGATTGATAATGGCTGCTTAATGCCCTGCCTCCTTCAAAAATTCTCTTGTGTAAAGTGACTAACTGCTTCCTTTCATTTTTTCAACTTGTAAATGTGTATATAAAACAATAATGAGAAGATGTTAAGCCTAATGATATTCATTCCCTGCTACAGACAGTGTTTTAATACATAATTAAAACTTCCTATTTGGAGAAAAGAAGTGATATGGTGTAATTGGTTGACTAGAGAAGAATTTTTTTCTAGTTGTTCATTAAACAACCCAACTATTTTTCTATTTCCCAATTTTTTACTTGCCTGAAATTATAAGCACATTTTAACTTTCCTTAATACTTTTGATTAAGCCAGAAAAGTACTTTAGTTTTACCAAAGGTGTATTATTTTGTTCTTTCCCAAATCTATCCATCAATTAAAATAAAACAATCTCAATATCCTATGTGATTATCCCTTCCCCCTAATGAATTTTTAGCCAGAGATTTGACCAATAAAACAAACACATTGCTATAAAAATAATGACTATATATCTCTCAGATTCACAAAAATATATATTCATGATGAATATTTAGACCTCTAAAATGTAATGAAACCTCTTTAAAATGTAATAAAATATCCAAATATTTAAATACAAATTAAATTGCTAAACATTCTTCTTCAACCTAGTTATACAAAATTAACAAGCAAAAGTTCTACTCTACTTTAGTACACTTGAGCTGTTGTAGAATAAATATATTTTGCTACATCTGTTTAACACAGACAAATAGTAGTAGTTAATCTACCAGTTAGAAACTGGGGCATGTCTGTCAGTTATCTGACAGCAGAATCAGATCCAAGAAAAGTTTGGTGCCAGGTTATAGAGAAACTGCTTGAATGCATTTTGGCCTTTGATTTCTGAACAATTTTCAAGAAGTTCAGTCCTGGGCCAATTATGCAGTATCATGCTTGGAAAACAGGAAACTACCTTAAGTGGAAGTTGGTAGTGTCACTTGTAAGATATGTCGGACAGCTCATTCAAAGACAGATAAGGTATTTTGCTGGGAAGCAGCTGTATTGTACTGGAAAGCAAAATAGTCACAAGAAACAAAACAAACGAACAAACGAAACAAAATGAAAACAGACTCTTAGATACAGAAAACAAACTGGTGGTTGACAGAGGGGAGGGGCTTGGGGGGTTGAGGGAAATAAGTAAAGGGGATCACAAGGTACAAACTAACTTCCAGTTATAAAATAACTCACGGGGTTTAATATTCAGCATCAAGAATATGGTCAATAATACTGTAGTAACTTTGTATGGGGACAGATGGTTACTAGACTTATCATGGCATCATTTTATAATGCATTTAAATGTCAAGTCACTACGCGTACACCTGAAACTAACATAATATTGTATGTCAGCTATACTTTAGTTAAAAAAAAAAAGACTAATGGATGTGGATCCTGGCTCTCCCATGTACTACTTTCATGTATATTCTTGGGCAAGTCTTTTAATGTTCTAGTCTCAATTTTATCATGCTTAAAAAGGCTATGATACCTGCTTCAAAGGATTGCAATAAGGCTCATGTAAGGTTATAAATGGAAAATGCTTTCTGTTATAAAGAACACTCATTGAAGAATGGTGGTTATTATTTTCCATACAATAGTTCTTGCCATAGTATTAATGAATCTACAACTTTGGATGTTGAGTTCTAAAGCCCCATCTAAAGACATTACAACCTTTTCCTCTTGATTGTAGGTATGAGTGAATCTGAGAACTGTTAAAATGGTAAAGTGTGTTTATCTCATCTGCAGTGAGGTGGGTCTCTGTTCAACCTTTGAACTCTCATATTTCATCTACCACAGGCTAGACCTTGCAAGATTAAATACACTGGACAATTTATTGTGCTTATAAGTTTGCCTTTCTTCATGTAAGAGATGTATCCTGAGATGTTACATACAAACTGACTCATATTTAACTATGTTGGAAAGAGATTTTTATTTAGATTAAAGAAATGCTGTGATAAATCTTTTGCAGAGTAAAGAATCCCTTCAGTATAGAAAAATGATGGTCTTGTAAATTTAGATTTTTCCATGCCTAATATTCTCAAAGTGGGAATAAAACTTCATTATGACTTTTTTCTTGACCTGAGAGCCTCACTCGTGACCTAGAAGGACCTACGCTGAGCCAAGAGACAATAAAAATGAAGGATTAGCACTCTGTCATTTGACTATTGTCTTACTGAAATTATTATCTTAGGTGGATAACAGTCTGTCCATGTTCATATCATCAACTTAACAGCAAACGCTCTTTCCTTCACAACTGGAGTCACGGTCACCCTTTGATTGGAGTACTGGCCTCTTTGTATCAGTACCTGAACATCAGCATCTGTATAGTAGATATTGTCTCTCAGTTACCCATCTCAAATCTCCATTTAGTTATGTCCAGTCACAGACTCTGATTCTCTTTGTTTGTTGTGTGTGCTTGTTATTTATTTATTTATTTTGGGGGGCTACGTTGGGTCTTCTTTGCTGCGCGTGAGGTATTCTCTAGTTGCAGCAAGCGGGGGCTACTCTTCGTTGTGGTGCACGCGGGCTTCTCATTGCGGTGGCTTCCCTTGTTGCAAAGCACGGGCTCTAGGTGCACGGGCTTCAGTAGTTGCAGCATACAGGTTCAGTAGTTGGGGCATGTGGGCCCTAGAGCTCCTGGGCTTCAGTAGTTGTGGTGTGTGGGCTCTAGAGCGCAGGCTCAGGAGTTGTGACACACAGGCTTAGTTGCTCCACGGCATGTGGGATCTTCCCAGACTAGGAATAAAACCCATGTCCCCTGCATTGGCAGGCGGATTCTTAACCATTGCACCACCAGGGAAATCCCTGTTATTTTTCTTGTTTACTCTGTAGTTGGGATCATAGGGTTAGAATATTAATTTGGATGGTCTCTTAGTTCCCAGTTTCTCCTTTGCCCCTATCTTGAATCCCTTGCAATTTAGTTCTGCTTAGAGCCAGCCAAGAGCTACATCTACTCCTCAATCTGCCCCAACCTCAGGATCTCCTGTCTGGGCAAATTCTCAGACCTCCTATCGGCCCTGGAGTAAAAGTTTATGTAGTCTTGATTTTTTAAAAAAGAATTTCCTAAGTGAGGTTTATTTCTCGTTGAAAGTGACAGCAAGCCAACAAGAAACTAGTTGAGCCAAAAGATGGAAATTTATTGGAAGACTTGTAACTACTAAAAGAGCAAATATGGCCCAGGGACCGATTGGGAATAGAAACTGCAACATCTCCAGAACATACTACATGTCCTTTATTCACATGTTGGCTTCATTTTCTTAGGAAATATTTTCCCACCAGCAGGAAACATGGAATCTGGCAGCAACTCCATCTTCAATCTTCTATTGCCATCACCAGAAAATGACTCCTGCTGTCTCTTTGCCCAAATCAAAAAATCAGGAAAAAGACCTCTAGTTTGTCCAGGGTGAGTGAAAGGTTCCTTCCCAGACCAATCAGCTAAGGTCAGGTAGAGTGTGATGTCACTCACAATTTACTGATGCACCTTGATCATTCTGTGTGTCTGGGAGTGGTAGCTCCCATTCAAACTAGATGGCTAATATGAGATAAATGCCATTTCCCAGGAGGGAATAAGGAAGGAGAAACAATTTCCAGAAGGAAGGAAGGATGACTGGACAGACAAGGCAATGACTGTTCATTGGGGTAGATATCCATTTGGCATATTATCTTGAGATCTTTCGGTTTTCCTATATTCCCCATTAACCCTTGCCTTTTGTTTATATCAAAATTTTCTTAAGGTCGAGGTGACTATAGGAAAAGGAAATTAATCTGAAAAAGTTTTGTAGGAGAATTAACACTTTCTGAGTACCAGCTAAGCTCCAAAAATATCTTCTATAATCTTTTATTCCTCCCCCAAACAACTCTAAAGTGAGCTATCTCCATTCCCAGATAAACAAATTAATACTCAGGGATAATATAACTGCTTCAAACTGACAAAACTAGTAAAGACTAAGCTGGAATTGAAGACCTGTATATACTCAGTTAGAAAAGGGAAAATGCAGAGGGACTGGTGCAGATTCAATTCATGATATTTGCAAGGAAGTAGCATTTGGTGTCCAAGGCTCATCTTTACACATCATCCCACAAAAGATCTGTTGCTTTACAGGGATCAAGTATGAGAACAACCTAGGCCATATTACTGAATCATTAGTATAAGAAGTATAAACAAATAATTGCTCTCCTTTCTTTTCTTTGGGATCTGTTTTACTCATCATCACAGCATTAAGATGGAAAGTTGAGAGTAGGGTGCAGACCTAGAGAAATGAGGCCAAAGAGACCAGCTGAACTGCTGACTATAGCCCATGCTAAAGGCTTTCTCATGGCATTGTATGATAAGAAGACTCTATTGGGATTTGATGGAAAGTCTTTAAAAAATAAATAAATTTAAAAAATGATTTTTTTCCCCGAGAGTATCCCTTTGGCATAATGCTTTCTTGAATCTGTGGAGGTGTAGGCCAGCTCCTGGAGGATTCCCGGATCTTGGGCTCTCGTCAAATGCCATTGAATCTCAAATAAGAATTGATAAGAGATGTCTATACATACAGAACATGAAAGATGATAGGTTATGCACTCTGTATCCACAGAATATGGTTTAAATTCTTCTTTTTTCATCTAATTACATTTAACACTCACTACATATAGGTATTGTGCTTGGCACCAGACATGCAAAGATAGAGCCCTTCCCTCAAATGCACAGTATTCTGGATGCACTTTGATGTATTTCTGAGCTCAGAACTTGAAATGAATTATCAAGATAATTTTGTGATGTGAGTACCAAGTGTGGTTAGTACTTGACATAGATCACAGGCTGCTCAGACAACAGATCTATGAAGCAGCTAATATCACTCCCATGTTGTAGATGAAGGAAGCATCTGAAAACCTGAAAGATACATAGAGTGAATAACTGCTGAAGTTCGGATTTGAGTCCATCTGCCTGGCCCTGGAGCTCAAATACATATCCCATTCCTCCATGCTCCTATGCTGAAACTGTAAGTTGAAGTCTTGTCTTTCTCTTTCCCCTCTCTAACCTTTACACATTTGGCAGAGTACTGGGAAATAAATCTAGGATGTGCTCCCTGATCTGAGCACTGACACCAAATAATTAACTTGCTCTTGACACTGCACTCCATATTTGTTTAAGTGTATATTTAATTTATGATAAAATTGTAAAAAGGCATGGTCTGGAAAGTTGAGATGAAATTAGAAAGTTTTTCCCTACCTAATTTCCAAGCCTAGAATTACAACCAAATCTAAAGAGTCAATTTGGTTATTAAAAGAGCTCTTAGATGGAAAAATATTGCTCAATTAAACAGTAATATGCAAAGAAATGGCTCTGATCTGAGAACAATTTCCTAATTTTATTCTTGAACTTGAGTACATTTTATTTTAACAAAGAACTTCTCAGATTACATTGACTAAGTTTTCATTTTACCTTCCAATGTTTTTTATTACATATTTCCCATCTCTGACTATCATTTAGTCAGGCAAAATGCCATCTACCACCAATATCATTTTAGCTATAGTCTAAATCCACAGGAAGACCCTAATGAAAATAATATTTACCTAACTAACATATAATGAATGTATGGACATTCGGGGAAACTCTTTGATTTTATGCTTAAATTATTAACTTATTTAATCCTGAGACCATTTTGGTGGATGATATTATTATCACTATTATACAGATGAGGAAATGAATTGGCTGAACCATCTGGTCGAGGAACACAGCCTTCTAAATGGTGGAGTAGGGATGTCTTGGCATTCCCAGGCTTCATTGATTTTACTGCCACTCATCCTTGGTCCATTGTAGATACGAAGCAATTTTTTCCTCATCCTCTGTGCAATATTTTTAACAGTTCACTGGACATTCATTTAATATTCAGTAATTATTACTTGAACACCTATTTTATGAAAGACACTAAGCCAGGCACTGTTGGGGCCAGAGATCAACAAGACCCAAGCTCTGCCCTGTGGAGTTTAAACTCTAGTCTGGGAAGAGATACAAATACCCCAATATGCAGAATTCCAGGAAATAGATTGTTTTTAAAATCCCACACGAGAGGCATGTTTTAAATGCCATGGATTTAACAGAAAAGGAAGGTCACGTCTAGGGGGTAGTAAGATGATATCACAGAGAACTGCATCCGGAAAGGTTTTTGAGCCCTCAAGTGTTGGGGGGGATTTCAGCAGGAAGGAGTGGGAATGCCAGAAGAGGATGTTGCAGGATGAAGAGCATAAAAGTGGGAACGTACTAGAGAGTTCAGGAAATTGTGAGGTGTCCAGTTCAATTTGGAATGTATAAGAAGGTTGTGAAAGGTAAAATCCAAAGACTGAATTAGAAGCCAGATAATAAGGGCTGGAATTTAACTCTAAGAAACCCATTGTTGGGTCCATATATGTTCTATGTTAACTAAATTGATAAGTTCATTCTTCATGAGCATTGTTATGTGCAGATAAGCTTACTGAATTTAGAACAATCTGTTGGTTAAAAAACATATAAATAAAAAGGAGATCAGTATAAGCGGCTGTTGCTACTCTGACACTTTTTTTTTTTTTTGCGGTACGCGGGCCTCTCACCGCTGCGGCCTCTCCCGTTGCGGAGCACAGGCTCCGGACGCGCAGGCTCAGCGGCCATGGCTCACGGGCCCAGCCGCTCCGCGGCACGTGGGATCCTCCCGGACCGGGGCACGAACCCGTGTCCCCTGCATCGGCAGGCAGACTCTCAACCACTGCGCCACCAGGGAAGCCCGACACTGACACTTTTTATGAAGTATTCTCATAATTACTTATCTAAAGATGATCTAGGTCTTTTGTTGCGATCAGGTTAATCTTTAATCCTTTGTCTACCCAGGAGATAAGGACAATGTACTCTTGGAAGAAATTTCTTTTCGTATTACCAGTCTCCTCAGATGTAATCATATTTTGAAATAAAATGCAAAGTTTTAATATATGGTACTAAGGGAAAAATATGTATGTGAACAGACTGAATAAACTCAAAAAACTTTGTGACTGTTTGCTTTAGATACTGTGATTTATTTAGTGTTTTAACCTTCAGGTTTTTGGACTGAAGGATTCATGTCCTAGCCAGTCCTAAGTTTGTTAGTAGCTTTGATGAGATCCTTAATGGAAAAACAGAATTCAGTGAGGGCTAGATCAGAAAAATGTCTGTGTCAATGGCACAAGTTCCCTACAGAATAGCCTTATTGGTAACAAATATTTTAAAAGATGAGAGGCCTTGATTCATTAAAACTTTTCTGATATATTGTTAATTAGCATCATTTATCTCAAATAATCTAATAGTCTCGAAAAGAACAGAAGGTCACAGAGTATGAATTACTTAGAAAAGAATAAATGTAGATGCAGATTATCAGAAAAATAACTTAGAATGTATATGGAACTCTGGTAAATCAACAAGATGATAGGCATGGAACCAAGCAGGAGGAAAAAAAGGCAAAGATAGGAATAAGCAATATTCAGAAGAGGATCCCCAAATGGACCATAAACATATGAAGAGATGCTTCAGTCCACTAGTAGTATGAATAATACAGCTTAAAATAATAATGGGAACTACTTTATATCCACTGGGTTGGTGAAAATGAAAAATTTGATAATTCCAAACGAAGCTATAGACCTGGAGAAAAGAAACAGGGACTCCTGGCACTATTTGTTGGAGTACATTTTAGTATAGTTTCTTTGAAGAGAAATCTGACAACCCAGTGGAATTAAATTTGCAGTCTCATTTGTTGGTACCATCCCCAGAGACAAAAGTCATCCATAGTTCCATAAGGGAACATGACAAGGATATTAATTGTAGCAGGGAGTTGAAGGCAACCTGGGTATCCATCACCAGATGCAAGGGTATGCTGTGCGACAGTTAAAAGCAATGCCCTGGAGACATATCTGGCAACATGAAAATATGTTAAAAACATAATGTTGAGTGAAAAATAGAGAAAAAGATGTATCTCGCCAAACAACATTATGCATTTTTATAGACACAAATATATCTGAAAACATAAGCAAATGTATTTGAAAAGGTGCCAAATAGGGAGAGAAGGAAACAGTAATGGAGATCCGAAATAATGGGAAAATGTTAAAATAATATTTTTAAAAAGTAAGATCTCCCATAGACCAATAATGAGAGGGTGCCATGAATTGTGCAAGAGATCCAGAGGGGGAGGGAAAGAAGGAAGGAAGGAAGGAAGGAAGGACGGGAGTAGGGGTGGGGGAAGAGAGGGAGAGCTGAGGTATAATTATAAAGAAATGATACTTTCGTTTCATTCAACTAGTTTATATTGAATGCTTACCAAGTATCAGGCCCTGTACAGTACCACTTATTCAATAAACAGGGTAGAAACTAAACATTCAAAAGATTGTTATTCTTTAGAGTAATCACCTTGGGAAACTATGTGCTCATTTTTTCAAGCTGTCATTGCTCAGAATATTTGTGGAATTGCCATACTTTGAAATCTGATGACTTCTAAGCATAGTTGAGTGTCATTAAGAAAAAGGAAAAAAAAAGCTATTTCATTATTTTGTAATCACACCTTGTTTATATATATATTATACATATATACTGTGTATATATTTATAAGTACATACATATATACACATATAAAATATATACAAATATATATATTATACTGCCTACTTGGATCATTCACCTTACATACAAAACGTGACTCTGTATAACATTTACCAGTTTCAAAACACTTAAATTCTTTCCCAAAGGATTAAGATTTGCCACTAAGAGAATGTGTGGTTGACTCTAAAAGGGGTATACAAACAGCAGTAGCATTGTTGAAATGTCTTTACCTACTACTCACCCTGACCCCAAGACGATTACTTTAAGGGAAAACACTCTTTTACCTGGACACATTCTTGTACATCTACTTAAAAATAAAAACGTGCAGAAATACAAAGAAAGTTATTCTAATTTACTTTTGCCTGTATTCTTATTCTTTTAGTCCCGAATTTGCTCATTCATTAAATAAATGTTTACTGAGTCTTTATGTTAGGGCCTGAGCTATGTGCTGAAGACGAAACAAAAAATAAATAATAGCTCATGCCTAAGGTAATTCAAAGCCTGATGGTCTTGCTTTAATAGTTTGCAGATTTGTGTAAATATTCGTGTGGATTGAAGTGACTTAAGCCAAATTTCTGGCAAAAGTTTAACTCCCCTGTTTGAATTAAACTGCTTTATATTCTAGTGAGCTTCCACTCTCCACTGAAGGAAAACAACAGAAAAGGAAGATAAGCAATGTTTCCCGCCCATTTTGTATTCATATTTGGGAGACTGTCAGGGCCATGGTGCCTCAGCGTATCTGGCAGAAACCCCCCGAGGTGGCATCAAAAGAAGAAATATCTAAATGTCTAGTGCCTTACTGTGCCCAGCTCTTCAAAGGGCTATTGAAGGGGGCATCTTGTTACAAATTCTTTTTTCAGCCACCACATATGTCAAATTCCAATTATCCTTCAAGCATGCAGCCTACTTACACACTTCATTCTCATCTAAAATGTATTCTTTGATTTTAGAGAAAGCCACACCGTTTGGGATGACCTTTTCTAATCCTGTAGATCTGGGTGGTGTTTTAGACCTTCACACATTGCTTCAGCCCTGTTAGTGGTTGTATTAAGCACAGCGATGCTGCAAATTAACCTCCAAACTTCAGAGGCTTAACCCAGCAACGGTTTATTGTAGGTCAGCAGAAGGTGACCTTCACCTGGTAATTTAGGGACTGTGCAATCTGGGTGTCATTGGCATACGGGGAAACATTTGAGAACAGATGAAGAAAGGAACCATTTTTATAAGATGTCGGTAAGGTGAGGGAAAGCACAAAGATACAGGGCTTGAGAAAATAACCAGTGCTGAACACCGAGTTGACCAAGGCTCTGCTGTCTGGTATCTGCCCCTTTGTTGACTTCATTTTGTTGTCACCTCTTTGTTGCACTTGGTGTCATGTGCATTCTTTGAAGCAGACTCTATTGTTGTATGTTGAATCCCCTACACTCAACAGTGCCTGGTATATGACAGGAGTTCTATAAATACACATTTCATGCCCACTGAATTAATTATTTAGCACTTGTGTTTTGAGATAGGCACAGAATAGTTACACAGTAAATTTATACCAAACTCACTCATTTGAGTGAATTCCTGAGCATGGACTCAGGTCCAGAGAAGCACACCTCTGACTAAGCTCCATTCACAATCCCAACCTCCAGGTATAGATGTTCACAGCTAGTCCTTTCTACTTTTGATGTGCTCCAGAAGAAGAGGTTGAATAATAGCAAGCGATCCACAGCTCTAGTTATTTGCAGTGACTCTCAGTGCGTCTTGTAAATAGGTGGCTTTCAACAAATACTGCGTTTGATAAAATTGAATAGAAAGTTCCATTAAACTTGCACAGTGTTACACGTACAGTAAACGTGGGTCCTGAGACCCCCTCACCCTCTGTCTCATTTCTGGAATGGTAAAGAAGGAAATTGCAAGTGGGCCTTTTGCAATGAGAGTCTGAACATCAGCGCTTCCCTCAATAATAAAAAAGATATTACTCTGTGGTAAAGCACCTTGCATGAGATGAGACACAGCAGATTCCCTTACCTTTGGCATTATTCATTTGCCTTGTAAACTTGGTCTCTTAATGTTTAGAAATACAACTAAATACACCAGAATAAAACATCTTAGGCATTTACACCTTCAAATGTTTACAATGAGAAATGTACCAGTCATGTTTTTAGTCTCATAAGACTAGATCAATAACCTTATAACAAAAGCCCTGAGCTCTCAGTTAGCACATTCAAGTTGCAACTAAGACAGTGATACATTTACCATTGTTATTATTCAAAACCCACCAGTCATATTTTTGCTAGACCTTGTTTGATTCTGCAAAATGGTTCTGCCCTTGGGTGTCTGTAGCCTCCTGATTCCTGACTGCTCACCCAGGTATGTTCCATGTCTTCTTCATACTGTGCCCAGCTCTGGGCTGCTCATGCTACAGTGTCCCAGCTTCACTCTGTCCCCGCCAAGCCCCAATCTGTCAAGCACCGCCCACAGCCTGCAGAACCCAGTTTCCTCCCAGTTGCCAAGAGCCTGTAGGGCTCTCCAATCCAAGGCCTGCCAGTCCTTTTTATCATACCCTTAACAAGAGACATCTTCAGAAACTGTTCTGTTTACTACAGCTCCCACCACCAGGCATGTAAAAAGATATTGCCTTATTTTTCCAAATTAAGTCATAAAGAGTTTCATGATGTGACACTAATGCTCTTTGTTTTGATTAAGGACTTTGGATTCGATTAGACCCAGTTACTTCTTACAAACTGAATACACAGACAGTAAAATCTGGTTTATGAGTAGATTCGGTCCAAGAATATAGACACAGAATCACAAGGCTAAGAGATTTCTGAATGGCCTTTTAGCCTGCTTTTTATCTTCAGGTAGGAACATGGCTAAGGTGTATGGAGGGTGAGGGGTGAAGGAGGGAGGGAGGGAGAGAGAGAATACGAATCACAGTTTTACAAAAAACTTCAGGGGATCATCTATTTAGGACATTCTTCACCTCAGGCCATTCATACCTGAGATTTAAGAAGCCAGATTTAAGAAAGAGAGTCTTAGCTACAAAGAAAACAGGGTTTGAGTAATTTTTATAAAGGGAGAGAGTCTTTCCAGTGGCAGTTACCTAATGTGTAAAATTCGGTATGTAATGGCCAAAACTACAGGGCATAGTTCTGGTTCACTATTTTTTTCAAAGATGGATAACTTTTTAACGAATAATAATGTGTTTTCTGATCCAAGGTAAGATATTAATGATCAAGTCTCCTGCTTCAGGCTACAGAATAATTACTGCAGAGAACAGAGTTCCTTTGCCTGTGTTTAAACAAGACAGAGAGAGAGCCACAATGCATACTGTGTAAACCCATCTTCCCTCCCTGGAGCCCTCACTGAGCCACTCCCATTTCCCAACCATGATGCCCTGACTTTGAAACAGAGGTGATATAGCTTTAGCCACAGTATACAAAGCTCTGATTTTTTTTGCCAGTCCTTTCAAAGTCTTTCTTTGCTTTGCCAAGGTTAACCTCCTCCCTCTAATTAAAACAAAAGCATTGTTTTGCTAGTTAATATAAAGAAAAGAACGCAATACCTGTGTTAGTACAGGAGTTTTTTAGGTAATGGAAGTGTGGTACAGAGGCTCTTGTTTAAAATTGGTTGTAATGAACTCACAGCAGGGCAGGCACTTTGACAGGTGGCATTACTTGGAACCCATGTTTAACTTAGATTTGTTATAGTAATCATGGTAATCCAATACATAGTAAGTTCATTTGGGTTTTTTTCTCCTTAGTATAGCATTGAAACTAAAATACTAAAGCAAAACAACAAACACAAACACTGTAGTATCAGGATTTGAATTGGACAAACCTGGATATAGGTAAAGGCTTTGCCAATTATTAGCTGGATGGCATCAAGCAAGTAATTTAATCCGAGTTTCTGTTGGAGAGATTAAAATATGAAATATAAAAAAGTAAAAATAATGCTATTGGCTTCCCAGGGTTAATGTCAAGAAATAGGTAGTGTCCAGCATATAAAATTTGTTTTCAGCAAATGACAATTTATCCTTATTTACTAGTTCTATGTTTTTCTCATACTTGCACCTGGATTTAGGAATTTAAAAAAAACCTACATTATTTCCACCTAAAATACATACTTTTGTGGGTGGTATATCCAGTAAGGCTCCTATTTGTAGCCTCAATATAGAAATTCCAGAATGGGTCTGCTTATCATTATGCAGTTACTTAAAAAGGAAACCTTCTTATGCCATTGAAATTGGACTCCTTGACTGAAAGTAAGGTTTCTAGGCCCTTGCTATTCAAACTGAGGTCAGAATATCAGCATCAATACCAGCACTTAGGAGCTTGTCAAAAATTTAGTATCTCAGACGTTACCCAGACTACAGAATCAGAAAATGCACTGAGAAGGATTGCTGTAGTAAAACGGTTCTCTGACATTAGCATGTACCTGAGTACCTGTTAAAACGCAGATCGCTGGGCCTCAGTCCCACAGTTTCTGATTCAGTAGGTCTAGTATGGGCCTAAGATTTTTTTTTTTTTTTACATCTTTATTGGAGTATAATTGCTTTACAATGGTGTGTTAGTTTCTGCTTTATAACAAAGTGAATCAGTTATACATATACATACGTTCCCATATTCCCTCCCTCTTGCGTCTCCCTCCCTCCCACCCTCCCTATCCCACCCCTCTAGGTGGTCACAAAGCACCGAGCTGATCTCCCTGTGCTATGCGGCTGCTTCCCACTAGCCATCTATTTTACGTTTGGTAGTGTATATATGTCCATGCCACTCTCTCGCTTTGTCACAGCTTACCCTTCCCCCTCCCCATATCCTCAAGTCCATTCTCTAGTAGATCTGTGTCTTTATTCCTGTCTTACCCCTAGGTTCTTCATGACATTTTTTCTTTCTTAAATTCCATATATACAGAGTGAAATAAGTCAGAAAGAGAAAGACAAATACCGTATGCTAACACATATATATGGGCCTAAGATTTTGCATTACGAATAAGATGATGCCCATGTTGCTAGTCCAAGGGACCACACTATGATAATGACTAGGGCATTCAGTGGAGACTCCAGAAGGGTCATATTTGAGTTGTAAGATAAAAGTAGGACTAGAGTAAAGGCTACTCTAGACTCACTCTAGCAAGACTTATGAATATCCCTGAAAAGTAACAAGTCCATCCACAATTAACAGAATTACCTGTCGCAAAACACAGGAGAAAAACAAAATCTAGGCGGTGATATAACATTGACAATGTTCACCAACCAGGCAAAAATTATTAGCCATACCAAGAAGCAGAAAAATGTAACCCATAAGCTGGTGTCTCTCAACTGAAACAAACACAGAAATGAAAAAGATGATGAAATTAGCAGAGAAGGGTATTACAAGAGCTATTGTAGATATGTTCAGTATGCTCAAAGACTAAAGGAAAAAACATCAATGTAAAAGAAGAAAAGTGGGAAATATATTAAAGAACTAAATGGAATTTCTAGAGATGAAAGATACAAATGAAAAATTCACCAAAACCCAAGAGAATTAAAAATATATATCCACGTTAAAACCTGTATACAAATGTTCATAGGAATGTTACTCATAATAGACAAAGAGTGGAAACAACTCAAATGTTTATCACCTTATGAATAAATACACAGTATGTGGTGTATTTCCATACAATGGAATAGTATCCAGTGATATAAACAAACGAAGTACTAATATATGCTACCACATGACTGAAGCTTGAAGATATTATGTTAAATTAAAGATGTCAGTTGCAAAGTCCATATTGATGACTCCATTTTTCTGCAATATCCAGACTAGGTAAATATATAGAGACAAGAAAATAGATCAGTGGTTGTCTCGGGCTGGGCAGGGAGGCCTGGGGCATGTGGAGGATGATGGCTTATGGGTATTCTTTTTGAGGCAATGAAAATGGTCTAAAAGTGATTGTGGTGATGACTGAATCATTGCACTTATACTTGAAGTAGGTAAAATGTGTGATATATGATTTATATATTAAGAAAGCTGTTATATTGAAATAGAAAAAAAAAACAAGAAAAATGTTAGCATTAGATTTCATACCTAGATGGTAGTTAGTGACCTTGGCTTGAACAATTTCAATCTGAGTTGGGAAAAAGCCAAAAAAAGGAAAGTGGTAATGTGTAAACAATGTGTATAGATCACTCTTTTTAAAAAAGTCAGCTGTAAAGAGAAAAAAAGCACAACATCATTTAGAGGTGTTTGTGCTAAAGGGAATGAGATGATAGGAGGTGAAAGAAAGAGAAAGATACAAAAGAACGTGTGTGGGAAAAAACTGGCTGAGCAAGGTGTGAGAGGAGACGGGACTAGAGAAATAAAAGGGATTATCTTTCCATATGAGATTACCAGTCTTCAACTGATATAGGAAGGAAGAAATAAAAAACAAATGCTCTGCCCTTGCGTTTCTCACAATCTAGGGGCAGCAGTTGGGCTGTCTGGCTGAGAAGACACTGTTCAGAGATCCCTAAACCTCTCCAGCATTGCAGTACTATCCATCTTGACACCTGGTGTGGTGGTGGTGGTGGTGGAGGTGTGTGTGTGTGTGTGTGAGTGTGTGTGTGTGTCTGTGTGTGTGTTTGTCTGTTTGCATGTGGTGGGGGAAGACCACCCTCCTCAATGAGGTTCTACTGAGAAGAAAGTGACAATTCCCACAAGGAAATCTTCAATCTGTTTTGAAGGCACAGCGTCCATGGAGGATGCACAAACCAAATTTAGAGATTCTAAAGCAAGGCTGCAGACTCAACTGTCTACATGACCAGGCAGTTAATAATGACACCCAATGTTTATTAAGCACCTATTATGTGCAGGCACCAGTCTAAACACTTTACAAAATGTACACTTAGTGTTCCCAGGTCATAAAACATTTTTTTTGAAAGGGAAGCTGAAATCTGAACTTGTAAATAAAATCTCACAATTTTTAAGTATTGGTGATTTCCTTTTAAAAGTTTACATATTTGGCAAACATGTCTATTGGCCAGTTATGGCTCATGATAAGCTAGTGTGTGACCTCCGCTTTAAAGAGACCTCTAGGGACTTCCCAGGTGGTCCAGTGGCTAAGACTCCACGTTCCCAATGCAGGGGGCCCAGGTTTGATCCCTGGTCAGGGAACTAGATCCCACATGCTGCAACTAAGAGTTTGCATGCTGCAACTAAAGATCCCCATGCTGCAACTAAAGATCCTGCACACGGCAACAAAGATCCCGCGTGCTGCAACTAAGACCCAGCACAGCCAAATAAATAAATATTAAAAAATAAATAAATAAAGAGACCTATTGACTTCTAAGGTATCCAATACATCTCTTCTTTAGCTTCATACCAAATATGAAACTTGATAAGGTCAGAAGTTCGGTATGTCTACAAGTGGCATTTTTAAATGTACAGTGTAAAGGGGAAATGTACACACATTAAGAAATAAGCAGTCAAATATGCATCAAGAAGAAAATCAAGTAATACCAGGCAAAATGCAAAGAGAAGAGGAAGACATTTTGTAACAACAGTAACGAAAACTTTGGGCTACTGTCATTGACAAGGACTTTGGGATGAGACATCATTCTCCAGCAAAGAAAAATGTGGCCTAGAAGAATAAATCTCTTGCTGTAAAAATCCTGTCCCACTTACATCAGGCATACTGTATTCACTGAGATATTAACAAGGAGAAAATCCATCACTACCTCACAAGGTTACTGGAAAAAGAAAAAATAAAGAGCAGATATGTGTGGGCCAGACGCACCCAATACAAATAAGTGCAACCCTAAATACATCACTTCTTTAGCTTAAATAATCACTTAAAACTGTATCAGACTTTCTCTTAGGCAGATACAGCCATGAAAAGTAAATGTTTCTAAAAACCTTGACCTCAAAATAGTTTAGAAATCAGTATAATTTTAATTTTTGTTACTAATAAGGGTGAATATTTTTCATCTGTTTATTAGACCTTTTGTCCTTACTTTATGAATCATTTCTTCTTACCCTTTGCCATTCATCTATTTAAAATACCATTTTGACTATCAGGCAATTTTTAAAAATGGCACCATGAAATACTAGTTAGCAAGCAGTGAAACTGGCATTCTCCTCCAGGATTGGTGAGAGTACATAACACTTTGGGAAGCAATCTGATTTATGTATCAAGACACTTTCATATCCTTTTACTTAATAATATCACTTTTAGGAATATATGCTAAGAAATTCACCTGAAGCACATAAAAATATTTAATGAACAGAGGTATTCAAAATATGAAGTATTTACAAGAATGCAATACTGAAAACAGTCTACAAAGCCACAATAGGCAAAGTAACCTCCCATGAGTTTTCTAAATACTATGAGAAATGCTTATATTTTCTAAAAGAAGAAAGAAGTTCTTTAGATGCTATTATCACCACTGTGGAAATAAGCATAGGAAAGTGACTGGGAAGAAAAAATACAAGCATTGGCTGATAGGATTATGGATGATTTTTTTCCCCTCTCTAATGTGTTTTCCATATTGCCTGCAAATGAACGTGTATCTTTTTTTTTTTAATCTTCATAAGTTTCTTTAATTGGCAAAATATACACAACATAAAATTTGCCATTTTAACAATTTTTAAATAATGTACAGTTAAGTGTCATTAAGTGTATTCACATTGTTGTACAACCATCACCACCATCCATGTCCAGAACTTTTTCATTATCCCATACTGAAAATCTGTACTTGTTAAACACTAACTCCCCATTCCCTTCTTTTTTTTTTTTTTAACATCTTTATTTGAGATAATTGCTTTAAAATGGTGTGTCAGTTTCTGCTTTATAACAAAGTGAATCAGCTATACGTATACATACATCCCCATATCTCCTCCCTCTTGCCTCTCCTTCCCACCCTCCCTATTCCACCCCTCTAGGTGGTCACAAATCAGTGAGCTGATCTCCCTGTGCTATGTGGCTGCTTCACACCAGCTATCTACTTTACATTTGGTAGTGTATATATGTCCATGCCACATTCTTACTTCATCCCAGCTTACCCTTCCCCCTCCCCGTGTCCTCAAGTCCATTCTCTACATCTGCGTCTTTATTCCTGTCCTGCCCCTAGGTTCTTCAGAGCCATTTATGTGTATCATTTTTACTGAAACACATTTTCTATCATGAAACCTGAGATGCCATCATTAGAATTGCATTTCTTTAGATCTTGAAGTATTGGATAAACAACTCCCATATAAAGATAGCTTAGTGATTGATGGATGGACGCATGACTAATACCAATGGCAAGTGGAAAGTGGTAGGTAATAGGTTGGTTGTAGAAATTTTGTGTTAGAGGATGTATCAATTAAGGATCCTGTGTGCAATTGAGAGAAACATACTTTGACTATTTTAAACATAAAATTATTTTCTTAAAGGATACTGAGTAGCTCACTGAATCTCCAGGAGAACCCAAGAATAAAGGTAGTAAGTGATGCACCCGAAAATGACACTGAAAATCATTCTAAATCCCTGATGAAGACATCTCTGCTGCCTCCTCTGGGCTGCTTCACTGCCCTTTGCTTCACAGATAATGAAAGCTACCACTGCAGCCACTGCAAATTCAGTATTTATGCTACAGAGACAGTCACTCTCATCAGGATAGAGTCTGTGGTCTCAGCTTCATTTTAACACTAGTTCTATGTCAAAGTTGGAAATGAGTGCATGTAATAGGTGGTACCTATGTAACTTGCTCCATCCCATCTACAAGGGAGATTAGAAAGTATCTAAGTACCACATCTTCTTTATCCATTCATCTGTCAATGGACATTTAGGTTGCTTCCCTGTCCTGACTATTGTAAATAGTGCTGCAATGAACATTGTGGTGCATGTGTCTTTTTGAATTATGGTTTTCTCGAAGTATATGAGTGGGATTTCTGGGTCCTATGGTAGTTCTATTTTTGGTTTTTTAAGGAACCTCCATGCTGTTCTCCATAGTGGCCAGTGGGAACTGGCTGTATAGCACAGGGAGCTCAGCTCGGTGCTCTGTGGTGACCTTGATGGGTGGAATGGGGGGTGTGGGGGAGGGAGATCCAAGAGGGAGGGGATATATGTATACATATAGCTGATTCACTTCGTTGTATAGCAGAAACTAACACAACATTGTAAAGCAACTATTCCCCAATTAAAAACAAAAGAAAAGAAAGAAAGAAAGAATCTAGCATTTTTAGCTTATACAATGGGAGGTGGGCTGTTTCTCAATGAGGTATGAAGTCCTGAAACTTAGGAAGGCGATTTCTGTACTGTTGACAAAAATGAGAACAAATGTCCACAGCAGTGATGTATCACTCAGGACTTATGAGGGAACAGCTCCATCATGGTGCCCTAGAGACCTAGCATGCATCTATAGAGGCAAAGGCTTGAACCACAGCTTATCTGAGTCTTGGCAGAAGAACATGTGATTCCCCAGGTACACGAGGGGATGAAAGGTCTCTACGAAACAGCTACTAGGCCATCGACCATTTGCCTTCCCATCTCCCTCCTTGCCTCCTGGGTTTCTAATGAAGTGTAGGACTTTTGCTCCACCCTCCTCAGAACTGAGATGCAGAATAGAAAACTCATTAGCTGTCACCTAGAGCTGGCTCTTCAGCAACAGTGTATGTCACAGCGTGGGTTTCTTTCATCTGCTCCTTTTGTTTTGATGTCATCCTTTTTGGTGTGTGGGACAAAGACCTGGGGAGCTGATACCTTTGGCTTACTCTTCTGACTGTTCTCTGTGTAAGTAATAAACTGTCTAAATCTAAGAGTGGTTTATTGTATCTTTACGTGTCATATCAGTTAGTCACCATCCTTGGCTTTCCCTTGTGGTATATGTGCGCCCAACCCAAACCTACTCAAAGAAGAGGAAATGAATTGACCCTTTTAACTGAAAACTGGATCCAAGTGTTCAAATTAAATTATGATGCATTCTCTCTCCTCATTTCAGACTGTTTACCTCTGTTTGTTATTGCTTTTACACTATCTAGTGCCACAAGATGGTCCCAGGGACATCCAGGTTCACAAAATCTTTAGAGGAAATAATCCAGTGGAAACAGAATTTCTCTTTCCCAAACATTCCAATAGGGGCCACAAGATTGAACCTCACAGGACTGATTTGAATTATGAATGAAATATGAAGATAGGCTAAGCCTCTGCCATGTTCTTACCTTTGTAGGCGAGAATGGTACTATCCCTGCCCAAGCTACATGGACTGAGATTGGGGAAGTATAGCTCATTAAAGGAAATATAACTGCCTATTACTAGAGGCGGAAAAGGGATGCTAAAGGGATCTAGGTGGCAAACAGCACTATTTACAATAGCCAAGATATGGAAACAACCCAAATGTCCATTGACAGAGGAATGGATAAAGAAGATGTGGTATATATGTATACAATGGAATATTACTCAGCCATAAAAAAGAATGAAATAATGCCATTTGCAGCAACATGGATGGACCTAGAGATTATCATACTAAGCGAAGTAAATCAGAAATAGAAAGACAAATGCCATATGATATCCTTTATATGTGGAATCTGAAATACAAGACAAATCAACATGTCTGTGAAACAAAAACATACTCACAGTTATAGAGAACAGACTTGTAGTTGCCAAGGGGTAGGGGGAGGTGAGGGGAGGGACGGGTTGGGAGTTTGGGATTAGCAGAGGCAAACTATTATATATAGGATGGATAAACAACAAGGTCCTACTGTATAGCACAGGGAACTATATTCAATATTCTGTGAAAAACAATAATGGAAAAGAATTTTAAAAAGAGTATATATGTATAACTGAGTCACTTTGCTGTACAGAAGTTAACACAACATTGTAAATCAACTGTACTTCAGTAGAATTTAAAGAAAGGATCTAGGTGGCAGAAACTGATGGTGATCTAGTCATAGCTTCACTGACAATGGAAATCAAATCCTCCTTTTTGTTGCTGGCTTTGGTCTCTATGCCAGGGAGCACACATCTGATTGGGCAATCGTGGATCACATGGTCACTCCTCAGCCAAGGAACATTAACCTTTGTATCAATGAGAGAAAGGCAGTTCCTTAAAAGCAAAATGAGGCTGCTGGTACCAGGAGGAGGGACAACGGATGCTGAATGGTCCTGCAAAGACCTGGGTAGTAAGGTGCTCAGGTAGAATCTGTCTCTGCCACAGCTGTCCGGGATCCCCGTACCTAGGGTGATGCATGTAGAACAGTGCCGCACAACCTCTTCACAGCCTGTTTTCAAACACTTCTGTTTGCATTGAAAGGATTAAAAGGCACAAACCAAGGTTAAAGTGTCCAGAAATCATTACGACAGGATCAGAGGTACCACACCCTTTCCTGGCCTGTCCCTCAGGCCCCGGCCCGCATCTGGGTGAGACTGTTTACTTCCCCGAGAGAGTGCCCTTTTATTCTCACAAGATAACGTTGACTTTTGTCCCAGTACAGAAACTTTTTGTGGGTTTAACCCTATGCTACACCTCCTCCCTCTTACGCACAGCTCTTCATCAAATCCCACGACCTTCTCAACCCAAGGTTCCATTTGGCAGAATTGCTAAGACTAGGGAATGATTCCTTGTATTCCTTGTGTGTGTTATGTGTAGGTGCTGCTCTAAGACTTCACGTGTATTATCTCATTTACCGCACAACGTGGGATTTTGTGCTGGTCAATTTTAGCTAAGCTGGAACTTCATTTCCTAGAGTCCTTTACTTATAGAGTTCCAGGTCAAGATTGGCCACAAGAAAGATTTGGGTGAGATTTGGTGAGGTCCAAGTGAAGCGGCAGCCACTGTGCTCTGTCATCATTGATTAGAGGTGATAAGGGGCAGAGGCAGAGGTGCTGGTGGATTCCAGTCTCTTCTTGATTTTTCGTCTTCCATGCCAGCTCTCCATCCCAACTGCTGGCCCTACTGACCAAAAGGGACCACAGGCTAGGGTTGCCAGATTTAGCAAATAAAAATACAGGGAGGTCGAGCTAAATTTGGATTTCATATAAGCAGCCGTTTTTTAAAAAGGTTTAAGTATCGGTATGTCCCATACAATATTTGGGACATACTTATACCAAAAAATTATTTGTTGCTTATCTGAAATTCAAATTTAACTGGGCATCCTGCAGTTTATCTGGTAAACTGTCATAGGCCCTACCTCAAGGGTCACTCCTAGAACTCATAGAGGCAGCAGCCACAAAGAGCCAACAACCTCCCATAGACTTTTACCAGCTGGAGGTGCCCAGCTTCTGGAAAATTCCTCCTCATTCACCCAAGCTGGGGAAGCTGGTTAACAACTTTTTTCTGATCTTTTCTGACCTTTATTCCCCTGATTCTTCCCACGGTGTGTAAGAGTTCCTGCAATGCAGTCTTTATTCCATGGCACTCACTGGTATCTACTCCCTGATTAAATGTTAACACTCATTCTGACATTAGGAGGAAGGTTCCTTTTCAACAGGAAGAGAAACTGTGACATGACGCAAAGAGGTAAAGGTACTTGCCCAAAGTCACACACCTGCTAAGCAGTGGAACTGCGATTTAAACCCAGGCATTTTGATTGAGTAGCTGCCTTAATTACCATAATTTATTGTCATAGCAGAATTTATATATATAGAGAAGTATTATATAATTTCCTTAAAGGTATATATACAGACAGATACAATATACATTATGTACATTTAGTATACATAATATATACATACAAAATATAGAATATATAGCCTATATGACAGATAGCATGCATTTCAAATATTATATTTCACATGCATACAAACCATGTAACTAATTAGATATAGATACAGATATTCAGCTTATATAGAGAATTTAGCTCCAAAACTTCATAGAAACTGATTTTTCAACTCTTTTCACTGGTGGATATCAAAATGCCACCTGTGTGCAATTGAAAACATTGAACCACCCACTTCTCTTGCCTCTTCCTGAATGGCGGGAGAGAAGCAGTGTTGTTCTGGAATCAGTGGTGTGCTGGGGCCAGCCTATACCTGCTCATCAGAGCTGACTGCCAATTTGTTAAGAAACTTGCAGGCTGCTTATTACATATAGCTATAATTAAAATTTAACTTATATAAACTTACAGGTAGATAAATTATGCTAGAAATACAGGTAACAAATACTCAACAATTCCTAATTATTTTGCTATTTTTTATTATCTGTGCTCTTGAGATTACCTCCACCTATCATACCTGTACAGGGAATATACAATGTGCTGCACACCTCTTTTTAACTCCACTTTCAGTGATTTCACATTGGTAATTTGAAGTTGACCCCGGCAGAAATAGTTGCACCGTGGAAATCAACATGGGCTACAAATCAGAGCTCCCCTCTGCCCTGGATGGTTGTTAAACACTTACCAGCACACTGGCTAGAGGCCATTCTGGGAACTAAGTCATGCTGAAAAAAGCCTGCGTTTGGAGGGTGGCACTCTGGTTGCTGTGTGGAGAGGAAGAAAGTGATAACAGGTGAGTCTGCAGAAGAAATCAGATGTGATCTAAATAGGTTGTCATTCTGCGGAAGCTAGGCAGAGAGCAATCGGAATCCTGGCTGGGAGCTGTTGAGGTGAGAACTTAGAAAAGCAAAAAAAGCAAGAAGCTCTAAAGAACTGGGTGGGTGGTGAAACCACAGAGAAATGATTGAACTAAGTAGATTAGCAGGTTTTACAAGGTAGATCCTAGGCACAGACAGGGAAGAAGCATTAAAGGGCAGGGAACAGTGATCTCCACATTTACCCTACATCATTTGGAACAAAACCCTATTTTTCTGAAAGTCTCTCTTCTTTCTCTATTCAAAGCTCTTAAACCTTCAGTGTTTGACCTCACATTAAAAAAGAAAGAAGCCAGATTAAAACAATGAAGGTGTAATTAACATTCTTTAATACTAGAGCAGATGTTACACGCACACACTCATGCATACACACCTCTGTACTCACACACACCCCACATACAGGTCAGCTAGAAAGCATTCACTGGGAAAAACTATTGGATATAGAATTAGTGGCCTATAAGTAGGTTCCCAGTTGTTTATTCATTCCAACAAGCCCAGATATGACTCAGACGACCCTAAACCTTGAGCCGTGAACTTGTAAGCTGCATGAATAGCACTGGCTCTTACACATTTTTAACTTTTAAGCACTGATTCTTCCCTGGTATGTTTCCCCGCTGCAGTGGTGCAGAAACTTAGCTTCAACAGTATCCTGCCTGTTTAGTATTTAGGGGGGGTGGGAAACAGTCTCTGCTCTGGGTGCTGGGGTCCAGACCTTACAGTTCCAGGTATATGATACACCAAACTAGCAGCAGGAGTTTCAACATCAGGTTTATGCCTGGGAAAGCATCAGTCAGTCCTTCAACCAAAGGTTGAAGCCCAAGCCTTGCATTTGACTAGGATTGCTCACCCTAAGGACTGAGGTGTCACCAGCTACTATGGAGCTCGCAGGGGGCCAGCTCCTTCCCTGGGAGGCTAGTCTGTAGAGTACTGTTCTTAGACTCATTTATCCTTATTTCTCGTTGCCATATAGCCTGGAATGTGAGAGATTCTGGGAATGTAAAAGATGAGTTCATCAACACATTAATTAGCCTCTATTATATGGAAATTCAAGGATTTTTTTTAAAGAAGAAAGGTCTTCTGCTATTTCCTAGTCATTTTAGAATATCTCATCCTCCTACCAGAACGATTATTAGCAAATTAATACCCTTTTATGAACACCTAGAACAAGAATAAAAGATTTTTTTCCCCAAGTGCCAACTTCTGATTTATCACTGATGTCTGTCATGGGCACCAGGTAGTAGGTAGTATAACACATGCCAAATATTTGTCATGTTACCTAACTTTTCTGTCAATTGTTTTTCCTCACTTCAAAAAAGTGTGTTTTTTAGGCATCTGTTTGTCTCCTTAAATACCGCAAGCTACAGATTTCTACTATAATCTTTCAAAGGGCTATGCCTTCATATGTGCAATAATTAGAGGAAAATTAGCTTAATAGGCTGTATCTATCCTTGGATAATTTTTTAGTAAGGTCAGATCTGATTATGTCTAAGATTTGAAGAACATTGATGGTACAAATTCCCTGGGGAAAGATTCCTTTCCCACTTCCAGTGTACTGAATTGCTCAATGCAAAACTGGCCGTTCAAAATGGGTTTATTGGGGTTTTTTTCTCTAAAATATTGGCAACCCTGCTCTCTCTTGTCTTTGTAAACATTAACCCATTTCTCTACTTTATGGACTGTAAAGTCATTTTCTATTGGAGAAATTTAAACAATTACCAAAATGAAGAACCAACATTATATATATATATATATATATATATTTCGGGAATAATTTCTATGATGCATACATTATTACTAACGATGTTTAGTACTTAATAGTGGCTTACTGTGTGTCAAGTACTACAATAAATGCTGTACATATATCAGTCAATCTGCAGAATACTACTGCCTCCCTATAGAAGTGTAGTTAAAAACATAGAGACCAGGGACTAATGATAATAAATGACATTCTGTAAAATGTAAAATTAGAATATTTTCCTATAAGTTTAATAAATTTGTATACCCTCCACCATGCTTAGCAAAATAATTGAGCGCTCACTCGCTCACTAAATATTTATTAGAACTTCATATTTGTAAGCATTCTACAGTTAGAAATCATATCTTCTATTTCATTTTACCTCACAGTAACCTCAAAGGTAGATAAATACAGGAAAATCACCCACATTTTATGGATGAGGAATGAGCCTCAGGAAAGTTAATTGATTTGTCCAAGATAAGCAAGTCTTTTCACTCCAAAGTTTGCTAATTTTACGTCCTCACCCCACTGCTTGCCCATGTATTGTTGGATGCTTTCAACATTTGAGGGTCAATTTATTCTTCACCTAGAGCCCTGAGTTATCTCTTTAAAGCTGTGCTTCATAAGTTTAGTCCTGTGCTCTAACCTTGCACTGTCTTTATAGAGTTATTAGGATAAAGTTCATAGACTTAAGCACGGCCTAGAAGGGCCTGGAAAGAAACCAGACCTTTCCCTAACTCCCTGGCTTCACCTCAAAGTCCGTGGATTTCACTCAGTTTCTGAACCCCAACTGCTGCTTGAAGGAGGGTCTTCACATATGCTCTTCCCTTTGTTTCTAACAACATTTTTCTCCTCCACCCATAGGTCAAGCCAGCTTTTATTCAGCTTTCAGGTTTATGATTATGTCACTTACTCATCAAAGATTTCCCCAACTTCCCACATTAGAAGACTCTGTAATTTACTTGCATACACTCAATACATAAAGAAAACATTTGTCAAGGTCTTTTGGGCTGTGCTGTAGATGAACCAATTCCCTATTTGGTCAATTTCCTGAAGTATGAATTATAGTGAGAGAGAAGCCCACCTCCCACTATGGAACCCTCACGTTCTTAGATTTCCTTTCAGCTGGAGTGCAGATGAATGGACTAGGTTTAGCAAATTATATACACCTGCTTCCAGGTTCAAATGAGAAGCTAGTAACCCAAAGAAGCATAAACAAAAGAGGATTTATTCCAAAGTGGCGAGAGTGGCTATGCTGACATCCAGTTTTGAGGGATCACAGAGGCATCAAGAGCATTGGTGCTGATGGTAGAATCCTTGATCCAGTTCTGCCAATGTAAGGCGTGCCAAGTCATGGATTCCAGCGATTAATGGAGTCGCAAGTAGTGCCCTCACTGGACTAGGTCTGCAGCTTAATTTGGGGCATGGCTTTGGCTATGCCTCCACCTTTATTCCCATCCACTTTCTGAGAGTGGTTTCCCAAAACTTCCTGCCAGATCTATAAACTATCACATCTTTTCAAAAAATTCTATTTCTGTTTAACTCAGCCAGGTTCATTTTCTGTTGCTTGCAACTTAGGACCCTGAAAAAACATTCTTGTTCTTTATAGCCTTATGATTTAAAATAAATACTTATTTCAGTGATGTCTGCCTCCTCCACTGAACTCAAAGTTTGAAGAAGACTTGTATTCCATCTATTGTATGTGCCACTGTATCTCTAGTGCCTAGCATGGGTTGCTCACATAGTAAATAGAAAATAAATTTGCTGAATGAAAGAGTGAATTAACATGTGCAAAGCATTGTGCCTAAATGATAGAGAGGGTAGGAGACAGTAGGGCATTACAAAGGAAAATCACAAACATGATCCTCGATAGGAAAGATATATTTATAATGAATTAATGTGTGTGCATACACAGACATCTATGAATGTGCGTGTGTGCATATGTATGTGTATATGAACTAATGAATGACGATTACATAAGATAGAACATGAAAGATGTTGGAAAGATAGGTCAAAAGGAGAACTGAAGGCATTGTGAAAGAGCTGACTTTCAGGAAGAAGCTTGAAGCATAGATTCAAAGGTTGTAGGAGGGATTATTCAAGGGACTGGACAATTGGAGGTGTGAACAAAGGCACAGAGGTTGGAATATACAGAGTTATAAGCAATTTGCCATTTACCTGAACTTGCATCACTTATTTTTAAAACTTTGTTATACGGTGCACAAATATTTAGGAGTTTTAAGTCCTCATGATAAATCGACCCTTCTATCATTGTGAAATAACCCTCTTTAGTTCTGATAACTTTTTTGGCATTGAAACCTATTAAATCTGATATTAATATAGCCCCTCAGGTTTTCTTCTGATTACTCTTACTGTGGTGTGCTTACTATACAATATTATTGGAAAGCATTTTTACTGCAAATAGAATTTTAGGTTGACAGTGTTGTTTTTTTTCCCTATCTCTTTTTTTCTTTTAGTAGCTTACGGATGGTGTTCTACTCTCTTCTTGCTTGCATTGCTTCCAATGAGAAGTCTGTTTCCATTCTTTCTCTGTATGTCATGTGTCTTTTATGCTGGTTACTTTGAAGATTTTCTCTTTTTTAAAAAAATTTATTTTTATTTTATTTATTTTTGGCTGCGTTGGGTCTTCATTGTTGTGCTTGGGCTTTCTCTAGGTGCAGCGAACGGGGATACTCTTCGTTGCAGTGCGCAGGCTCCTCATTGCGGTGGCTTCTCTTGTTGCGAAGCATGGGCTGTAGGCACGCAAACTTCAGTAGTTGCGGCACGCGTGCTCAGTAGCTGTGGCTCTCGGGCTCTAGAGCGCAGGCTCAGTAGCTGTGGTGCATGGGCTTAGTTGTTCCGCGGCATGTGGGATCTTCCCAGACCAGGGCTCGAACCTGTGTCCCCTGCATTGGTAGGTGGATTCTTAACCACTGTGCCACTAGGGAAGCCCTGAAGATTTTCTCTTTATTATTGTTTTTAAGAAATTTGATTTTTTTTTGTAGATTTTTTTCATGTTTCTAATTCCTAGGGTTCACTGAATTTATTAGATTGAATTTATTAGATCTGAAACTAATTACAAATATATTAAAACATTTGAGAATATCCCATGGCTCACTATGCTGTCCATTTTTTAGTCTTTTTTTTTACTCAGTGTGTTTCATTTTATGTTCTATTTCTATGTCCTCATATAAACTGATATTCCCTTCTGTGCCTGAACTGCTGCTGACCCTCTGCAAAGTATTTTTCATCGCAGACACTGTAGTTGCCGTATCTAGAAGTTCAGTTTGGGTCCTTTTTACATGACATGCTCAATCTCACTCTATTTTTTTAAATACGGAATACATTTATAATAACCGTCGTAATGTTCTTTCTACTAATATAATCATGTGTATCATTTCTTGGTCTGTTTATCATGGTTGATTCTTATCCTAGAATCTAGCTAAGGGGTATGAGACAAGTGAAAATATAATATCAATTGAGTGAAGCAAGTGTTCTACGTGGAGTGAGCACATCCGGTTAGGGAAACACGTTGGGTGGGAGGGAACCCTACATAATCTTCAGTAGCCAGAGAAATGCTGCCATAATGAGTTTGCCTTTAGGACCCAAAGGAATTATCCAGAAAATAGATACGGGGTAGGGTGGTAAGAAGAAAGCATGTTCCATTAGAGGGAAGACAATGTGTAACGGTCTGGAGGCAGGAGAGTTATTGGAACTGTAGGTGGATTAATAGGTCTGGTGGAGGTAAGAGAGTGCATCAGAAGCTATACCCCAGAAATACCTTGAATGCACTCCAGGGTGTTTGAAATAGATCCTGAGACAGTAGGGAATCCTAGAGGAGTTTTAAGTAGAGGTGTGACTGCAATCAACTTTGTGTTTAGAAATCATTCTGAGAGCAGTGTAGAAAATACAAGAGAGGGAAACAAGACTGCTAAAGTATTCATCGTGAGAAGGGATAGCATCCTGAGATAGAGTGAGAACATGGGAGTGGAGAGATCCCAATGGATATATCCTGGAGAATAAGATGGTAGGACTGCCAGACCTTATAACTGGTTAAATATGTGACTATCAAGGGAAACACCCAGATGTTTGTGTTGGATAACTGGATTGATGGTCCTGTTTTCAATGAAACAGGATCATTGTTAGATATCCTAAAACGCCTTGTAAAGTAAGAGAAAGTAGGGAAGGTTGGAATGGCTTAGATTTGTTTTCATACATTGAACATCTTGTCTACTTGTGCCAAGCACAAAGACAGGCACAGTGAAAGAAGGTATGGGTTCATAAGTGGGAAAAATAGCGGGGAGGGGTGGTGGAGGAAATTGATACCTCAGAATCCCTAAGTCAAGATTAGATAACATGAATTAATAATGGAAACAAAGGTCTTAATTATGACATTTTTTCAGCCCCCCTGGGCGGTGTGAGAGTAGAATCGAAGAGCAGATGCAGACGATGGATTGAATCCACGCTGCAGAACGTGGGGCAGTGCGGATACATTTATAGTAAAGTATAAAATGGGAGGCAATATCTGGGACTATTACAAGTATCTCTAAAATGCATTCTCATAAGCACGGGATGGATAGAAACCAGAAAAGCCAGAATGGGGCCAATGAGAGAATTAGGAGGGAATGAAAGGCTGGAGGCCAATGGACTGAGAAAGGAAGAAGAGTTAGATGGACAGAAGACGTCAGCATTCAAGGGAATAGTGCTGGTGAAGTGCCAGGCAATAAGGTGGGTCCAGATGTGATTTCAGCTCATTGAAGGTAGCAAGTGGTTGTAAGGCAAAATTGTTGAAAGTGTCATGAATAGGAATGATGACGTTCCAAAAAATGGGGTCCAAAGGAAGTCTGTGAGCAAGATAAATGTCATGTTGAAAGTCAGTGAACCATGGAAACAGGATGGGGAAAGAGCAGAAAAGTGAAGCTGTGAAGAGCTCACAGTCGACTGTGTGGAGGAAGAGAGAGATATGGGATGAGTGCTTTTCTTTCTTTGATTCCAGAGCTGTTGCCCTCCATTAGAAGGAAATTGGTATCATCAAGAGTAAGCAGGTTTTGGGGGCTTCCCTGGTGGCACAGTGGTTGAGAATCTGCCTGCCAATGCAGGGGACACGGGTTCGAGCCCTGGTCTGGGAAGATCCCACACGCCACGGATCCACTGGGCCCATGAGCCACAACTACCGAGCCTGAGCGTCTGGAGCTTGTGCTCCGCAACAAGAGAGGCCGCGATAGTGAGAGGCCCGTGCACCGCAATGAACAGTGGCCCCTGCTCGCTGCAACTAGAGAAAGCCCTCGCACAGAAATGAAGACCCAACACAGCTAAAAATAAATTTAAAAAAAAAGAGTAAACGGGTTTTGGTAGTGGTCATGAGAGTGGAAAATCATTCTAGAGAGGAATGCATTTTTATTATTGTAACATTTTAAAATAATATGTTACAATAATAGGAGAGGCTTCAACGATATTTTTTTTATTCCACTGGTCATTGTGGAAGCAGGTAGAAAGCAGGTATAGAGTCGGGGATGGTGGGGGATGCATGGTGCAGCAAGGAGGGTGCTGGAAGGGACACAGTGAAGTTTTCCCCTTGGTGGTAATTTTTAAGACAAGCACAGTTGAGGCTTTTCTGAGTCACTGAGCACTTCTGGGAACTTCAAAGTCATTGTAGGCTTATTCATTGAAATTCTGGGGGTCCATCACTATAGCTGAGCATTTTCAGGGTAAAGAACTTGAAGAGGTCTTCCTTTTGGATGTACTTTGTTTATTGAGAACTGTTGGGCAGAAAATAAAATAAAACAATCACGAAAGATCATTCCCTGACAATCTGGATCTAAACACAGAGAGGGTTCACTGATCAACAAATGAAATTTCCTATTAAATAAATACCACACATTGAATGTCAAGAAGTAATGATTTTTAGAGGTGGGGAAGATCAGAGATTTACACAAAACGTTTCACTCACACCCTGTTTTGTGGTATCTACCCTGATGCTGCCACCACACCTATGAGTTTCGCTTATTAAAATAATAAAGAGGTAGAATGACTAAAATCTGATGACCAACGCATACAGCTAAACACAGTTCCTCAAAGGCTAAACCTGATAGACAAGATTATTATTCAACTTGGAGAATGTCTGGTGATGTTGCCTAATATTTTTCCAACCTGCTCTACATGTGTATGCTGCTGTGTGTAGTTTTGCTTATTTTCAGCTGATCTTTGAGAAAATTAATCTCATCTCCTTTATTTCACTTATTAAATGTTGACGTTAAAACCAAATATAAAATGGGGATGAACTGGGGCAGGGAATCCAAACCATACACAGAATCCTTTAAAAAAAAAAAAAATCTGCCTTTTAAGCGTTTAAAAGACGACAGCAATTCATAAGTTTCAGACAGGTGAAATCAATAAGTTTTATGTGGAAAATATAACCTATGCAACATCATGTGTACACAACAGTGTGATGTGTGCATGTGTAAAAATCAGAAAAATAGTAGTCATCATATCACTACCATTTGAGGAGCACTTCCTATGAGTTTCCTCTTTTTATGTTATATCATGTAATTCGGGTATCCGTACGGAGTAGATAACCTCAGCCCCATTTCACAGATGAGCACACCACTGGCGCGCACAGCGTTTGGTTACCTGCCCGGCATATACTGCCAATAGATGTTGGAGCTGACCCATCTGACTTCAGTAGGCGACACTGTTCTAGTGGTGTTTTTAAAATCCCACAAGAGTCCCATTTTAAGCTGATCCACTCCACTTTTTAGGTGTGACTGATGACCTTGATTTCACCTTCTGAGTCACAGCTCCAAGACCAGTCTTGCAGTTAAATTGAGGGAAGTGGGGTAGGGGAGCTGTGAGAGTTGGGGGGGAGGACAGGTGGAAGAGAATAGGTGGAAACCAGGGGAGGGAAAGAAGGAAAAAATAAAGAGCGGAGCGGTGAGCCGGGCGTCGAGACGCTCCAGGAGCGCTGGCCGCTGGCCGGTAAAGGGCACCAGAAGAACAGAGAAGGAAGGACCGGGCCAGGTGGCCGCCGCACCTGTGCACGTGACCCGCGCGGGCGCCGGGGCGGAGGCGCGCTCACCTGGGCCCACGTGACGGGGCGGGGCCCCGCCTGGCCGAAGACAGCGCTGCCACGCCCCCCTCCCGGGCGGCGCGCCCGGAGCCCGCGGACCCGAGCAGGGGCGGCGGCGGCGGCTGCGGCGGCGGCGGCGGGAGCCCGGGAGGCGGAGGCAGGCGGAGGCGGGCGGAGGGAGGTGGCGGCGGCGCGCGGAGACGCAGTAGCGACAGCGGCAGCATGTCGGCCGGCGGAGCGCCCGTCCCGCCGCCCCCGAACCCCGCCGTGTCCTTCCCGGCGCCACGGGTCACCCTGCCCGTCGGCCCCGACATCCTGCGGACCTACTCGGGCGCCTTCGTCTGCCTGGAGATTGTAAGTGGGGCAGCCTGGGCGAGGGTCGCGCCCCGGGTGGCGAGAACTGGCAGCGGCATCCTGCCCCCCGGGCTGCGTCCTTCTGCGCGGCCCCCAGCTCCCGTCCCCCCGGCGTGGCCTTCTCCTGCGCCCCTCCCGGGGTCCTCCCGATGCCCAGCGCAGCCCGCACCCGGGCGACGGCGCCACCGCCCTGGCCCTCTCGCCTGGCACCTGTTACGCTGGCACCTGCTCCTCCGCTGGCGACAGAAATGGTCCCGGGAGAGCGAGCAGGAGGCCCCGCGGGCCGAGGATTGGGGACTTTAAGAGGAGAAGGCTCTTTGGAGTTGAGGTACTGTCAGAGACCCCCGGCGGTTTGGCCGGGGGCCACGCTGGGCTGGAGCGGGTGCCGGCGCTCTCGGCCTCGCCTGATGCTACCTGCCATTTTGTTGGGTGCTGCAAGGTGGAGCCAACGACCGGGTGACCAGGAGGCCGCCAGGATGTGGAAGGAGGGGGCAGGAGGTACCAGGAAGCGGAGGAAGAGGGCTAGAAGACGTGGGCTTTTTTTTTTTTCCTTTTACCATTATGAGCGCCCTTTGGATTGGGGAGAGGAGCGGGGCTCAGGAGGCAGGGCAGGGAAAAGGTGAAGCCCATACGGTGCCCTGGGCAGTGTCTAATCAAGTGGGCTGAGAATGGTAGGGTAAAAGTACAAACGTGGCTGTCAAGCTCCTCGCCGCCTGCGTTTGCGCCTTCTCCCTTCCGAGTCTACCTTTGCAACTCCAAACCCTCTCAGCGCACTTGGTTGGGCCTAGGTGACCGTCGGGTCACCCGGCCTGTCGTGCAGGCTTCTTGGGCTGCAGACATGAACTTTTAAAAAGGCACTTTAATGGAGTTGGGAGGTTTTGAAGCTCGCTGGGGAAAATGTGCAAATATAAATTGGGCAACCTGAGGTTGCATCATGCCCTGAGAATGGCAAATACAGAGTGAAACGTTTGCCAGTCAGTGCCTTTCCTGCCGGCTGGCTTTGTTTGCTCGGTTTGGGGTTTTCATATCGTCCCCCTCACCCACACCCACACCTTTGAGTTTGCATAACCTGGATTTGGGTCGCTTCGGTTTCACTTTTGTGCTTGTGGGGCTGGAACGCCTTGTGAGCATTGGTTTTCCGCCCTATTTTGCTAAGGCACCCTAAGTTAAGTTTAGCTCAGATTTGAATCTGAAAAAGGAGACAAGTGAGTTACCGGCTATGACATCAGTAATCGGATGGTGACTGCGAGGCTAGGAGAAACTGGTTTGAGTCTGAGCCCAGTTCGGAAGCATCTGAATGCTTGGGATGAGGTGCGGGCATCCAGGTGAGAAGAGCGGGGAGAGGGTGGCCTTGGGTGGGCAGCCCCACTGTGGGGAGGGGGACAGCCTGAGAGCAGTGAAGCCTGGGAAGAAAGATTTTATAGGCTCTGGGCTACTTTAGTTCCGTGTTCCTCAGACTCCAGTTGTTTGCCTACCTCTGTTAGAAGCTTTTGCCTGCCATATTCACCTGTTCTAGAATTGACAGATTGTGCACTTTAAATGCACTCACTTTCTGAGCTTCAGTACCTTACCTTAGCCTCACCCTAAGCAATAAAAACATGAATTCTCAAATTTGATATGCTGTCATATTTTTCTAATATTTATTCAAATAGATACTTATATGTTTACATATATATGTAAAAACTGTGACATACATATATGTATATATATGCAAAGAAGGCCTAGCCATGTGCTATCAAATCAAATGCCATCTCAAGAGCCTCCGGTGATCATGTGACACTTTTGGAAACTCCACCTAATTCTGAGAAAAAAAGTGGAAAGTGGTTTATTCTATTTCCTCCCTCCCACCCCCATATCTCTTTATTTATCTAGCCCATTGGTTAGTTCTCAACTCCTGCTATACTTAATTGCTTGGGCAGATTTTTAAAATACTGTCGTTAGGCCAGACTAATTAAATCAGACTCTCTGGGGAGCTACCGAGTCCATTAGGTTTTTTAAAAAGCTCCCGGGAGGTTCTAATGTACGGTCATGTCTGGGAACCACCAAGGGAGGCCTTTTCGGGGCTCTGTGGACAAGACAGCTCTCTCTTGCAAATGTGAATCCTCTCCCTCTGCTAGAACTTCTGCCACGCCCCATCCCAGGGGAAATCCCAGGCTCACAGAAGTATCCAATCCCTTCCTCTCGTCTCTTCATTTCCTCTGGCTTCTTAGCCCCAAAACGCTTCCAGGATCCTTATCTAGATAGAACAGCATCACTTCTGAAAGCCATTTCCGTTTAATTTTCACTTTCTTTGGCCAAATATCTCGATAGGTTTAAATCATAGGCCTCCATTACCTTTTACTTGATATCAACCTCCTTCCTCCCCAACCCAACCTGCAAAAAATAAAAGGCCCAGAATATTCCGGTGAAACTGGTGACCTCAGAGAAACAAGAGACCACATTAGAGCCAAACTATAGCTCCTTCTTGGCCCTCATCCTGCCGTGCCACTTAGAGCTATTGGATCATGTGCTTTAAGAGAGCAGATGTGGAGGCCACCTTGGTCCCCTCTCTCTACCTAGAACATCCACACCGGAGGAGATGCACAGATATAAGCAAAGTAGACACTTTTGAAGCACTTTGGTCCCGGATTTCTTAATATCCCTCTGATTTTCTGATCCCTTGAAATTGTTCAGTCTCCCATGGCTCCTCTTCAGAAATTTCTCTCTGTAAATTAAACGTGAGAATTCACCAGAAGCAGTTCTAAGCTCTGGGTGATGTCCTTTCTGGGGACCCCTTTGTTTTAGCCTCTGCCAGTGTTTCTGAACATGCCCAAACTCCTTAATTTTGACTTTCTATCGAATCCATTTGTCTTTGCAATTTCTTTATGTCCCGTTGCTGTCTAAAACTGAACACCTGAAAGCTGCATCTGACAAAGATGCTGGGCTATCTATAGTTGACTAAGCTAATGAAACCATGATCTTGGAATTCACTTCTCGCACTAACCAGTAACTTTGCTCAATGATTTAATTTCGATTTGCCTTGTTGTACCACATTCACAATCTCTCAAGTGTCAGGCATTTGTTGGGGAGATAATTCAAAAGATACAGATATTGCCAGCCTCCAAACACCAGGCAAAGTAGTTTATAGCGCTGGCTTTATAGGTGGAGGTATTGCAACTTCACATGCATGGTGTGGTTTTCTTGAGATAGGTATGTTGTACTGCTAGACACCTAAGTTGTCTACCTCTGGGTTTTTGCACTCAGCTATACTTACCAATGTGTGCTTGCTCTGAAGAGTTTAATACTAAGTTAGTTTTGCAAAGTGAAACCTTTTAGTTTAAGATGGAAAACGTTGCCTTCCAAAGTTATCGTTTTCAAAATCTAATGTTTGATTCAGTGTTTCCTGAGTTAATGTTTTGTAAATCATTCATCAGGTGTTTATTGAATACCTGTTGTACGGCAGACACTATTCTGGGAACAAAGATATTTAAACTCTGCCTCACTTGAAAGAGCTTATAACCTAGTTGAGAGGATATGCCCCCAAAACAACTACCATTCAGGGAATAAAGACACAACAATGGAAAGTGAGCTATAGCTAAAGCACTTTCCAGGCAGGTGTATTATAAGAAAATGACATTGGAACATCTGTACTATTGGGCTAAACAAGCTATTTCTGGTCCTTTGTCCTCAGTGAGTATTATGCACAAGAAGATTGGAAGTAACAGTATTAAACATGGAAAAGAATAAAGGTCATTATTGAATTCAGTGTGTTTCACAGTTTCAGTATTTAGGAAACTGTTTACATTCCCCATGATATTCCTGAACATTTCTCTTTATGGGAGATGGTCTAGGACTCTTATTCACAGGCTTCTAACTGCAGTGTTTTCTAACTGCAGTGTTTTGGATGTGATAATAATTTTCATTTTTTCAACAAATAATTAATAACCTGCTATGCATCAGGCCTTATCTTATGCCCTGGAAATAGGATAATTAACATAACTCCTGCCCTTAAAAGAAAGTCCTATACAGTAAAGTATAAATCCAAGAAAGAATTACAGTGCTGCATTTGAAGTGATAAAATTGGTTTATGGGCTTCCCTGGTGGCACAGTGGTTGAGAGTCCGCCTGCCGATGCAGGGGACACGGGTTCGTGCCCCGGTCCGGGAGGATCCCACGTGCCGCGGAGCGACTGGGCCCGTGAGCCATGGCCGCTGAGCCTGCGCGTCCAGAGCCTGTGCTCCGCAACGGGAGAGGCCACAACAGTGAGAGGCCCGCGTACCGCAAAAAAAAAAAAAAAAAAATTGATTTATGAAAAGTACTATTGAAAAACAGGGTGGAGTACATCTGGCCACTGGGAAGGCCAGGACAGGCAGCTTTAATGGGATGGTGACATTTGAATTTAGCCTGAAATGATGAGTAGAGGTTCAGTAGACAAAAGTGGGCAAGAGAATTCCAGGTAGAAACAAGGGCATGTGCAAACCCCAGAGACAAGAAAGACCATGGCATGAAGTTCTGGCAATGGTTGGTGTTTTTCTGTGTGTGTTTTTCTACATGACTTATGGGGAGGTGGCAGGAGGAGGAAAAAGAGCAGGTAGGGTTCAAGGTGTGGTTTGCTGAGGAATGATAGGCCAAGGCATAGCATTTGTTTTTGTCTGTGATGGGGAGCTGCTGAAGGACAGGGATAACTTGATCAGACTTGCAGAAATCTTTGAGTAATGAAGTTTGGTTATAAAGCAGAGAGATTGAAGGCAGGAAGGTCAGCTAAAGGGCTTATTGCAGTGGTTTGGATGAGGGGTGATGAGAACTAGAAGTGGGACAAAGAAAAGAAGCAGAGAAGAGGCACAGATTTGATATTTACAAGGTCAACCACATATGTAAAGTGTTTTTTGTTTTTTGTTTTTTTTTTTGCGGTATGCGGGCCTCTCACTGTTGTGGCCTCTCCCGTTGCGGAGCACAGGCTTTGCACGCGCAGGCTCAGCGGCCAGCGGCCATGGCTCACAGGACCAGCCGCTCCACATCATGTGGGATCTTCCCGGACCGGGGAACGAACCTGTGTCCCCTGCATCGGCAGGTGGACTCTCAACCACTGCGCCACCGGGGAAGCCCCATGTAAAGTTTTGACATGGCCTGAAGTGACCGTAGACCAAACTTAAGTATAAGATGTAACACAGAGGACTTACGCCAGAAAAATGAAATGTTAATGAAAGGATGATGGGGAAGGAGGGGCTGTGCAGCAGGCATGTGCAGTCATGCAGATAATTCTATGGAAGGGATTTCAGGTTATTTTCAACCTGCAGCTTTGACTGTAGATGGACTAACACATAAATGTTCAGCTGTATAGAGTTCTCTCTTCTCACCCAGAAAATAGATTTCGGTTGCAAAGGGACATTGTGTGTCTGCAGTGGTGAAGGAGGGGCTACCTGTGGGTGTGTTTTCCCTGCTTCAAAGGGGTTTTAATTCTATAGGTAAAATTTTTACTTTGCATCTGGGTTAAAAATCTCCATCCATGTGAAAAAAAAGTCTTTAAAACTTCATAAGAAAAAAAAGTGCCCCTGCCAGAGATTATTTTCAGCAATCGTTTTCCCTGGCTGGCAGTTCTGTAAGAATTAGAAAGAACTGAAACATGGAAAACTTCAAACCAAGTTGCTGAAAACCTTGACCTTGAGCTCCAAAGGAAAAGGTTAAGGAGAGGAGATTTGTCTTGTGCTGCCTGATAGAAATGTCTCGTACCGGTGGTAGGAGCCATGGGTGTGGCATATCTGCATAGATACAGCTGAATAGGAAAGACTGTGTAATGACATGGGACAGGAACCAGGCAGGTGTAGCCAATACCACGCACGTTCAGTACTTAACAAATGCTGTGTGATTGTTCTGTAGGACAAACTGAACAGTGTGAAAATATTCTAGAGAAGCTGACTGGAGCGGGGAAGAGCAGCTTTGAAGTACGCCCTCTTATGTCTTTCCCAACTTTTTTTTTTTTTTTTTTTTTTTTTGCGGTACGTGGGCCTCTCACTGCTGTGGCCTCTCCCGTTGCGGACCACAGGCTCCGGACGCGCAGGCTCAGCGGCCATGGCTCACGGGCCCAGCCGCTCCGCGGCACGTGGGATCTTCCCGGACCGGGGCACGAACCCGTGTCCCCTGCATCGGCAGGCGGACTCTCAACCACTGCGCCACCAGGGAAGCCCTCAACTTTTTTTTTTTCTTCTAGCATTTTATTTTATTTTTTAACTTTTTATTGAAATATAGTTGATTTGCAATGTTGTGTTAGTTTCACATGTACAGCACAGTTCATTCATTTACAGCAGATTCAATTATTCATATATATGTATATATATGTATTCTTTTTTTTTTTACACTCTCTTCCATTATACGTTATTACATGATACTGAGTATAGTTCCCTCTGCTATACAGTAGGTCCTTGCTGGTTCTCTATTTTATATATAGTAGTGTATATATTTTAATCCCAAGCTCCTAATTTATCCCTCTGCCCTTTCCCCTTTGGTAACCATAAGTTTATATTCTATTTCTGTGAGTCTATTTCTGTTTTGTAAATAAGTTCATTTGTATCATTTTTAGATTAGACGTATAAGCTGTCTCGTATAATATTTGTCTTAGTCTGGCTTAACCTCACTTAGTGTGATAATCTCTGGGTCCATCCATGTTGCTGCAAATGGCATTATTTCATTCTTTTTTATGGCTGAGTAATATTCCATGTGTGTATATACTACATCTTCTTTATCCATTCATCTGTCAGTGGACACAGGTGGCTTCCATGTCTTAGCTATCGTAAATAGTGCTGGTATGAACATTGGGGTGCATATATCTTTTCGAATTATGCATTATGTATTATGTATCTTTTCTCTGGATATGTGCCCAGGAGTGGGATTGCTGGATTATATTGTAGCTCTATTTATTTTTTTAAAGAACCTCCATGTTGTTCTCCATAGTGGTTATACCAATTTACATTCCCACCAACAGTGTAGGAGGGTTCCTTTTTCTCCACACCCTCTCCAGCATTTATTATTGCCCAACTTTTAAAATGTCATGACTCCTCTCCAGGAGTTTAAAGTTTGACCTGAATTTCCTCTGTCATATTTTATATGAAAAGGGCCATGCCCTTTCGTAGTCACCATAGATGACATCCCTAACTTTCGTATAATAGCTTTCAGAAGAAGGAAGGTAAAAAGAAAGAAAAAAGGCAATGACTTGTACAGTCCTTGTTGATACTGAAGCATGGGCATGCGTGAACATTTTTAACCTAGGTGATAACTAGTTACCTGTAAACATGAAAAGACGATTTTAAAAATCAAGGGAAATTATAAATAAGAATAAAAGAGGGCCAGAGCATACTTCTCCCCTATAATATGGGCTTTCCATTTTAAGATTACTATCAGCTTGGTAGCCATGGAAGCACCAAGAGATGGCATCCAGCCAGAGAAGTCTTTCTGGAAGACAGAGTACTGGAGTTTAGTTATCCAGCGAAAATTCTGATGGCAGCATGCTGAGCAGAAGCATGGACCAGCGTAATAGACGCTTTGTGTGCAGGGGATGAGGGACAGAGGCTGCAGTGCAGAGACAGGGTGGCAGGGAAAGGAGCATTGCAGGGGAGAGGGTGAGCTTGGAGAGGCAGGCAGGAGTATTCACCAGTGCTGTAACCACTGGACTGCAGTCACATCATGAGTGACTTTACACTTTTATGGGCTGCCTTGTAAACACAGCTATCAGGTATTGTATCTGTTGACTGAAGTATGTTCCCACTTAAAAACATTCTTTGGAATACAAGTTGTGTGTAAAATGGAGTTATAGGTAATCTATTCACTAGAAGATAAATAGTCTGAGCATGTTTAACATCCTTTAATCCTATTGTTCCATTTGTAGCACCCATTGAAATCGGAGGGGTTATCAAGAAGATAAGGTATTCTGAACTTCTGGAGGGCCACAAACCACTTTGTGATTCTGGTGAACAGTGTAGACTGTGCCCTCAGAAAAATGTATATGCACTTATCTACCCAATTTGATATGATTTTGGAGAATCAACCCTGCCCCTGCCCCAAACCAATCCATGGCAAAAGTATAGAAACCCTGCTCTAGAATAAACACGAAACTTTGATGGGGGCGACCTAACATAATGTTAAGAGCATAAGCTCTGGTAGCCAGTTGCCGGGTTCAAATCCCAGGTCTAACATTTATTAACTGCATAACTTAGAACAATTTATTAATGGCTCTCTACCTTGATTAACTTCTCTATAAAATGGTAATAATAATAGTACTTAGCTCTCAGTGTTTAATCTCTCAGTGTTAATCTCAGAGGATTAAATTGGTACAAATAAAACCCTTAGAATAGTGCTTGAACACAAGACCTAGATAAATGCTAGCTCGTATTTCTGTTACCCTCACCAGCTTCGACCTCTTACTCAGATTAACTCCGTAAGCCAGGTTGGGAGACATTTTTTCCTCTAGTCTTTCTGATTTGTTCGTTCTCACTGATTTAAAGTGATGAAAAGCCCAGTATGTAAGCAGTAGGAGAACTGGAAAGAGAGGGTCATATGTTATACACAGAAAGTTCTAAGTATTGAAATGTTTCTCCTTAGGGCAGTCTAACCAGTCCTTTATACCTTCAGCTTCACTTACCTTTCCCTGGTTTCATTCCAAACACTGACTGAAAATAGGTCAGGGTAGGAATTGGCCTGTTTACTTAGTGAATAATAAGAGTATACTAAGATGAAGGTGTCCAAGTGGTTTGAAAATTATTAGCCAAGATGTCGGAGGGCATGTTTTAAAAGCACGCTATTAGGAAATAAGTGACATTTGAAAAGAAAAAGGGTGTTTGCAAAAGGAATCCTTTGGGGACATAGGAAGACCGTCCAAATAGGACTCAATCTGGGAAGTCTGTAATCCACACAGCCAGAATCGCTGCTTGCTAAAGACCATGGTTTCCCGCGGGGTTACATATTCTTGCCAGTCCACAGTTCCTAGTGAAAACATGTTTTAGCTCCAGCTCTGAGGGTTCAGTTCGGTGTGACGTGTGGATGAATAATACTTCCATGGCTTTCTTATGGGAAGGCTTCAGCCAAGGTACACCCTTCTGCCCTGCAGGAGCTAAACTGAAGGGATGAGCATACGCTACAGTCAGCCACAAAGGAGAGCCGCGGGTCTTGGAATGGGTAGCAACTTAATCACGGCAACTCGGGATATATTTGAGCACTTGAGGTGTGTGCCAGGTTCACCTAAATTTGAGCTCAGGAGGTGAGGGGTCGCAGGGGAAGACCGATATCTACGTGAAGACGTGTTTGCCTGTGCATTACCTGGAAGTCGGGTTGTCTTTTTGTCAGAGCTTGAGATTCAGAGTCATGAGCCCTGACTTGGTTCCTTAAAGAACTTTCAAAAGGTGGTGCATTTGGGAGTTTTGTGTATAATTATCAGACTTTTTAGGACACCAGAGAGTGGTGGAAGGCCGTGATAGACAAGGGGTCAGAATGTGGATTCAGTTCACCGTGGGTGAACAGGAATTCCAGCCTTCTTCAGGGTGTGTGCACTCTGCAGTTGCTACGAAACGATATCAACTATTCTCCCTCAGATTTTAACCATTTCTGTGCTCTGCATTTCACTTCTAAAAACAGGCTACCTCCAGAGCCACCTCTACTGAACAGCGATGCTGATAATTAACATGAGTGGTAAATACTCTGAGCTTTGTAATGTGCAGAATTAGGTGAACGGAATATACTAAGCATTGGTAATGTTGTTAAAAGCTCAGTTTTTAAAGTTGGAGCTAGATTGGGAAGCTCAGGAGAAAAGGTAGCTTTTGGCCAAAAGAAAAGGTAGCTTATCGTGAAGTCAGGAGAAATAACTGTGTCAAGGCCCTAGGGACCCATTCACCAATGTGACAGTCTTGCAACGAGGAAGGTGGATCTCCAGTGTGGGACTATTTCTCTTCTCTGGGCCATCCTCTATGTTCCAAAGCTCCTGTGGTAAGGATGACTTAAATCTGTATTTCACGGAATCTCTGATCTAGGGATGTAGTGTGTGTGTGTATATTTGGGACGGGGGAGGCATCCATACACCTTCCTGCCTCCCCTGCCCCCTTTCCAGCCACACACACACCACAAATGGGGAGGCAAGTCTGTTCTCTTTTCATATACACACTTAGTTCCCTTTCCAAGCCTTTGAGGTTTGGGAAGGGCTGTAGTTTTGAGTCCGACAAGAAGAGTTCATCTCTACTGTTTCACATTAGCATCCGCTGTCACAGCCCTCGTCTGCCTTGAGAGCCCGCTTCAAAAAAAAAAAAAAACAGGTCATGAAGAACCTAGGGGTAAGACGGGAATAAAGACACAGACCTACTAGAGAATGGACTTGAGGACATGGGGAGGGGGAAGGGTAAGCTGTGACAAAGTGAGAGAGTGGCATGGACACATATGCACTACCAAACGTAAAATAGATAACTAGTGGGAAGTAGCCGCATAGCATAGGGAGATAAGCTCGGTGCTTTGTGACCACCTAGAAGGGTGGGATAGGGAGGGTGGGAGGGAGGGAGATGCAAGAGGGAAGAGATATGGGAACATATGTATATGTATAACTGATTCACTTTGTTATAAAGCAGAAACTAACACACCATTGTAAAGCAATTATACTCCACTAAAGATGTTTAAAAAAAAAAAAACCTGCCTCCCCTGCCTACTGTCTAGATTCCTCCCATTCTGTTTCTTCTTCCCTCTGGCAATCTCTCGGAGCACACAGTGTTGAGCCCTTTTTATAGCACTGGCCACAATCTGCTCCTGAATCAGATTTGATGGTGTCTATTTCTCCCTTATTAGAGCTCCTGGAGATTGAACCTTGCCTTTTTTTTTTTTTTCTCAGTGTCCTTCTACAGTGCCTGGCAGCAGATTTGAGGCTGACCAGTTTGAGGTCCAGTCCAGGTTTATTACATGTTATGTTTAATTCCAAGGGATCGGATAGCCTCTTCTTCAGAGGTGTGAAATTATCATAATCTCGATATCATATAATTATGCTTATCTATCTGAGTCTGCCTGTCCCTAATAAACAGTGGCCAATTGTTCTTTATTACTCTTTATACCGGCACCTAGAGTTTCTATAAATGATTCTTGAATTAATAGATATGTAATAATGATATATATTTCTTAAACAGTATTTAATGTAGCTTATTTGTGATGGGAGAGTAAGAAAAGTCTACCAAGAGGAGGCTGAGAAAAAAAGAAAAAATGGAAGATCTTATCACCTTCAAATATTTATTAAACAGTATGAAAGAGTATAGAATCTTTTACCAGGGACACTGTTTCTTTCATACCTACTAATAAGGTTGTGGTTACATTTTTTTAATATGCATTATTACCCATGACCTAGATTTACTTCCTAAAACTTTCTGGGTTGATTGTTCATATTTGATTTGGAATAAGGACTTGAGATATACCACCACTATTATCAATTTATTAGATTGGGGCTTCTGTTATCATTGCTCAAGTGATAATTTATTAGACTTTCCAAAATGTTTTTCAAAGTACTAATGAATTGTATGGGCCTTTTTTAAAGACGCAAGTTAATACTTGTATTTTTAACTTTTAGTGACTTACACAGTTTGGATATTATCTAGCAAGAGTCACATGATTATTGGTTTTTAATATTTGCTGCTCCAACTGTTCTCATATGGGAACTAGGAGTTTGTTCACTCAGCAAATAGCTGAGAGCCTTCCGTATGCCAGGCGTACCTGCTTCTATGATATCGCCTATATTGTGGGGGGGGATGGGGGCCGGGGGGGAATTGATTCCCATTAGCCTGTCGGTGTCTCCAGGCAGGTGTACCGTAGCCTAGGTTTTTGTGTTGCCAAATGTAGCACAGTGCCTGACTGAGAGTTTGGAAAGAATTATTATGTAGATTAATAAATGATATAGGATGCAAGCCGTTATAAGGCAGCATGCTGCCAAGAAGATCTGACAGTACAGTTGGACTGAAAGCCAGGGGCATCAACTACAATGTTTCCCATCAACGTAACAAATCCATAGTAGGGAGCTTGCCCAGAGGGCAGAGGGGGGCCTGAGCATGGGGTGGAACTCAGGAGGGACCTTTAGGCTGATGTGCTCTTCAGGATGAGCTGTGCATGGGAGTTTCTCAGATACACATGGGGAGGGAACGACGCTCTGGGCCAGCATATGTCAGGCCACTCAGATGTGAAAGAGCTTTGTCTCTGGACTGTTCATTTCTTTTTCTATAATGTGAGATGTGAGGGGTTTAGTGGCAAGAGACAAGTATGCAAAAGGCAGGTCTGCTCATAAAGGTCCTGGAATGCTATGCAGGGCGTGTGTAGCCTTTATCTCTCTAGTGGTAGTATGCACGAGGCTGTTGCTGTCAGATCGTAAAACTGCCTGTCTTCACCACCAACCATTTCTCCTCCTGTGTCTTTTCACTCCCTCCCAGCTGTCCCAGCCAGAAATCTGGGTATTTTCCTTATCTGTTCTTCTGCCGTCATGTCCCACATCTGATCAGCCACCAGCCACCCTCACGTCTACTTCACAGTTTCTCTCTGAGCCACTCACCTCTGTCTGTCCTCAGCTCCTTGAGTCTACTTTACACTCTGTTACCGTAACGGTCTCCGCTGTGGTCCCCCAGTCCTCCGCCTGTTCCCCTCCAGCCCATCGTCACACTCCAGCCAGAGACAAACTCCTAAATACAAACCTGAGCCCACTCATTCCTGCTCAAGGTGATCTGGGGCTTCCCGTTGCCCTTGGGTGAAGTTCCTCTCCTTGACCTGACCTTCAGAACCCCCCACAGCTGCGTGTCCAGTGCACACCTCTGGCCATTCTGCACATGGTGCCTGCTGCTCCTGTCACCCTGAGCTCTGCCCTTCAGCTCTGCCAGGTGTTTCTCAGCTTCCCCAAACCATCTTAAGACTCAACTCACCCCCCCGCCCTGGAACAGCCTTCTCTGCCCTCTGCTACTCTCCCTGGCCCTGTCCTTTGGGTTGTTGCTTCTAGGGAGTGTTTCCTGACTTTTCAGATCTGGATTTAGAGCCCTCATTGTGTGGACTTTGCCCAGTGTTTGCCCAGTTGTGACTTGTGTGAAGCAGCATCTTAGTGACTTGCTTAATTTTCTCTTTTCTGTAAGAGACTGTGAATTATGTGATGGTTGAGACCACTGTTTACCGTTTTATTCCTAGCACCTGGCACAATGCCCGACAGTAGGTATTTATTGAATATTAGATCTGTGAATATCTCAAGTATCTATTCTCATGCCCAGCACATAGAAGAGTGTCAGTAAATGATGGAAGATTTTATTGTTTACTGTCATGTACAGTAGCTGCTATGCTATATATAGGCAATAATCTCACCTGTACAAATCGGTCACGATAAGGACTGAAACATGGCCATTAGAAGTGACAAGTTAGGAAGTCATGGCTGATCGTTGTTAATAGCCTCTCAGAAATGGTGAGAGCAGAAGCCAGTGGTCAGTGGTTTGAAGAGTAACAGCAAGGAGAGAAGATGGAGGCCTAGCAAAGATGAATTTGTAAAAATGGTGTACTGAAAAGGGAAATCCTCAGAGAGGGCAGTAGTTCGAGAGGCAGCAGGGTCAACGGAAAATACTTTCATTTATTTATTTATTTTAATTTTTATTTTGTATCAGAGCATAGTTGATTAACAATGTTGTGTTAGTTTCAGGTGTACAGCAAAGTGATTCAGTTATACATATACATGTACCTATTCTTCTTCAAGTTCTTTTAAAGGAAAATACTTTTAGATGGTGAAAGAATACTGCGCCTGGTCATGGGCTGAGGATGAGGGTCCAACAGGAAGGCAGGTGCAGAAATAGGCGTGGAGTCAGATCAGGTCCCAGAGTAGAAGTGCTGGCCTACACCTGAGAGAAGAAAGCTCTCCAGTAATGATAGAGATGAGTCGCTGGCGGGGTTGCAGGAACACGTGCAGGAGTCTGGGGGGGAGCAAAGGCAGTGGTGAGCCTGACGCAAGCATGTTCAGTTCTATGGCCCAAACCTATTACCGTGTTTCGTTTTCCCTTTAGGTGCTTGGGGGACTCGTGTGGATCCTGGTCGCCTCCTCCAATGTTCCTCTACCTCTGCTGCAAGGATGGGTCATGTTCGTGTCTGTGACGGCTTTCATCTGTTCCCTCCTCTTCCTGGGCGTGTTCCTCTCTGGCGTGGTGACTCAGATTAATGCCAATTGGAACTTCCTGGTAAGGGATATTTAAGTCTCTTTCAGGAAAACGTGAGAAACTTATAAATATCTCATCCTGTCCTGAAATGCTGGATGCCCTGTTCTATCTGTTGCCTCTGGTGGGAGAGAAAAGGCCAGAGCACAGAGGCTTCTGTGCTGCTGTGTGGCTGGCCTTGCTGGACAGCAGGGTCCCAGCTTGCTCAGGTCCTGTGGTGACAGAGCTGAGCCATCTCTCTGTTATTCCTTTATGAGTTAGATGACCTTTCCGCAAAGACTGTTTTGTTTCATACAACGAATGAATCACGTTACAGTTATTGAACTATTGGAGAGATGGATGCTGTGCCATGTATCTTAAAATTTTCCATTGAATCCTGCTTCAGATATTAAATACATATATTCTTTTCAGAAAACAAGTAGCTCTATATGTTACTCTCCAAATACTTAGAAAAGGAAAGGGGATATTTTATATTTATTTTCAATGCCTGTCCTAGACTAGCAAGAACTGATACGTTTTAAGAAATGAATTTCCCATCGACACCATTTTAAAAATTATGACACCATTAAATTGGGTCAACTTACTTTCCCTTTTTCTCATATAATATAGGGAGCCTCTTTCATGTTTGTGGTTATTCATTCTCTGGGACTGTCTCAAAATGGGCCCCAGTGGAGCATGAATTCCAATGCATGGTGGACAGTGCTTTAATGAAGTTCATGAAGAACCACCATTAGGTTTCCTTCACGCTTTGGTGGTTAGGAACTTAAATCAGACCTTTAGTCGGGCTTTATATATGTTCCTTTCCAGTGTGGTAGTATTTTATTCAGCAGCAAGGAAAATATTTGTTCTTGTCTTATTTATAGACCGTAAAGAGAGCCATCATCCCAGATGTTATCAGCAGTGAAGTCTAAGCAAATGTGGCTGTCCATTCAGTCAGCCCGGGGCAGACGGCACGGGTTAGTGTAAAGCTAAGGAGGAAGAGTGCAGTGTGGTGGTTATAGTAATGCACAGGCTTTGAGATTAGTCTGGCTTGCTTACTAACCATGTAGCCTTGGGCAAAATATTGAACCTCATTTCTTCCTCTGTAAAAGCACTAATAATAATACCGACCTCACCAGATGCTGTCAAGGAATAATGGAACTCATGTAGTATACAGTGCTCAGCTTTGTGTCTGATTTATGGTAAGTGATCAGTAATCACCATAAGTCCTTAAACACGCTGAGGCGTGCACTTTGAAACTTTGAAAGTCCTATTTCTTAGGTTGCTGATACAACGTATTTCTGCATTTTTGCCTTGATTTCTCATTAACGATGAGAAAATATTGCTAATAATTACTCAAGTGATGAAGATCAAAAATCCCTATTTAAGTTACAAATAGATGCTTAATCTCCTTTTTCTAAATGCCTGGCTTTCCTAAAATAATTCATGAATGAATCAGTCAATCCCTAATGTTGGTGAGTGCCACCAGGCTCTTTTAATATCAGGCTTGAAGATGGTATTTGGCCAGTATGTACCAGTAGTATGGCCCTACTGGTGCTTTGGTACTGGTTAATACATAGCCATTTCCCCAGTCTACTGCCTCTTCCTAAGTGCTGTGCTCCCTTTCACCCTGGCCCTTTCCTGGACCTCCTAATAGCCCAGCAACTAAAGAGTTAATATCTGGAAAAGTAGTGAGTCTCCAGGATCCTGCAGTGCTCAGCGTTCTGTCTAACTGGTTGATGCACACGCCTTACCAATGTTTACATATTTTTCCAATATCACTCCTGGTTTTATTAGACATAACGTCCATACCCTTTTGTTTCCTTTCTTTTATATTGAGTCTTATCTTAGGTATTGAGTATAAGCATTAATATTAGGTTTCCTAAATTTGTTAGGTTTGATTAGGTTTTCTAAATTTGTATTTCTTTCCAATTTGTAGCATTGTATCTGATGTTCAGATACAATAAAACGTTGGTTTTTTTTTTTTTTTTAATTAAACCACTTTATGGAAGGGACAATTGAAACTGCCAATCTGTTTCATAGGTCACCTGCAAAGTTTATCTTACGGCTTTCTAGCTGGAGTAGGCCACTCTTACTGAGGGGAAAATGGGGACAGCCACACACAGGACACAGTGCAGTGGTTGTTAGTACACAATCTTGTCATATGGTGGACATACTTTGTGATTTTCTACATACTTAGTCATTTTTGACCGCATGGCTGCTTTTGATAGATTTTTAAATTTATCTTGTATACTCTCAGCCAGGTAAATTTTTGAGCCATGCATATCATGGAGTTGTCACCAGATGGTAACAATTTTTAATTGCTGCATTCTGGAATTGTTAGACATTAATTGCTCAAAAAAGTATTGCTTTCCACCCACCCTGTGATAACAGTTTAATGTCGCCTGTATGCCATGCGTGAAGGAAGAATGTGCGTTGATAAAGAATTTATTCTCTAGAAGTATTCATTGTGAGATATTACCTACAGTATGTATAGCTTCTGGTTTTTATTGATCATGAGATTAAATTAATATTCATGGCTGATGTCCTCAGTATTTTTTCCCAAGCTTTCTAGTGTGGGTGTAAATGGTGAAATAAAAATATGATATGTAATAACATATATTAAGTGCTAAAAACTTGCCTCCTTCTAATTTGAGGAAAGCAGCAGATTTTAATTTTGGGATGCTTTTTCTTCATTGTTTTTATATGGACTGGCAATAATACCATTTCACCTAACTTTAAACAGATGTCATATTTATTTTTCCCTTTTTGGAAGATGGAGTGTTAAGGAAAGATATATGTTAGAGAAATAAAAGACACCAAAAAAAAAAAAAAGGCCTTGTACAATTAAACATGTTTCTTCCCCCAAAATGTAGCTGGCACACGTGACCATCTGCCCAGTGTGGAAATCACTTAATATTTTTTAAATGTCCTGAGCTATGTTTTCTTTCCCCACATTCATTCCCCTATTTGACCTTACAGAAAATGATGGTTGTCCTTTTTTTTTAAGAAGATGTTGGGGGTAGGAGTTTAGTAATTAATTTATTTATTTTTTCCGTGTTGGGTCTTTGTTTCTGTGCGAGGGCTTTCTCTAGTTGCGGCAAGCGAGGGCCACTCTTCATCGTGGTGTGCGGACCTCTCACTGTCGTGGCCTCTCTTGTTGCAGAGCACAGGTTCCAGACGCGCAGGCTCAGTAGTTGTGGCTCACGGGCCCAGTTGCTCTGCGGCATGTGGGATCCTCCCAGACCAGGGCTCGAACCCGTGTCCCCTGCATCGGCAGGCGGACTCTCAACCACTGCGCCACCAGGGAAGCCCTGTCCTCATTTTTACAAATGAGAAAACTACAGCCCAGATTGACTATTATCCCTTTTTCATGCTGCCATTGTGTAAAACAGGATCCCCCTATATACAGCGTGGCTTTTTTTTTTTTTTAATAGTTAGTGAAAGTTTGACCTTGAGCTGAGAAGCAGAACATGGGCTGGAGATAAGAATGTGGGAAAGAGTTACCTGCTCCTGAAAATATTCAAGGCATGCTTGAGGCTGGGTTTACTTGAGGTGACGACAGGTGAGCTGCGCTCTGGGGTGCGTGAGTGTTGGGAAGACTGGCAGAAAAGCAAGAGCATGTGACGGAGACTCAGAAAGGGGATGGGGTCCTCTGCTAATGGGGGAGGGCCAAGGGCTTCGGACAGGTGGTCCATAAAGGGTGGTTCCCTCCCCTGCAGCTCCAGCATCGCCTGGGAACTTGTTAAGAATGCAGATTCTCAGATTCCACCCAGACACACAGAGTCAGAAACTCTGGGGCTGGTGCCCAGTAGTCTGTGTTTTAACAAGCTCTTCAGGTGCTTCTGATACACACTAACCTTTGAGAACCTCTGGCTTAGAGCAAATAATCTGTATTGTCCAAAACCATGAGTGAAATTGTGAGTGAGGAAGACCTTTGTGCACACATCCCACACATAGCAGGAATTAGAATAAGATGTCCAGGGTGGCCAAATATAAATGTGGGTGTAGCTCTCCAGTGGTGGGGGATATTTAATGAGCACCTAGTATATGCTTGATCCTATGTTAAGACCTAGAAATACAATGGTGTACAAGACAGGCCTGGTAGTGGCTCTCAAAGAGTTTGTTGGAGTAGACAGTGGCAGTGAGGAAACGATTACACAACTGACAGAACAATTACAATTATGTTAATGGCCAAGAAGGGAATAAGAAGAGTGTACGTATCCTCTCTGGGCCACTGGGAGGCAGACTCTAAGATGGATTTAGAAGTATAAGAGATTTTTTTTTTTTTTTTTTTTGAGGGAAAGGGGAGGAGATAACACCTTCAAAAGAGGGAGGATGTAGGATAAAGCAGAAAAGTCTTAGAGAGTGATAAAGTCTTGGCCAAATTAGTGAGAAGCTCCAGAGCACAGCCTTCCCTTTAAGACTCTTGTGTTGGGGGAAGGTGGCCAGGCACCAGTATCTGCTCTGGGCCATCATTGGCTGAGGGCGGCCCAGGAAGAATGTGACCTTAGTTCACACACAGCAGCAGATCTCAAATCCACTGAAGCCAAAGCTGTCAGCTAACTATGCTCCTCACAGCAGAACGTCAGGTTCTTTCTGGAAGGGACACGTGTGCAGCGCGTGCCGTGGGTGCTCCAGACCTTTTCTTGCACCATGTGGTTCCACTTCTCCATCCGTGTTTGGGGCCCCGCTCCTCCGGGGTTCCAGTGTGCCTCTCTTCCTGAAGCAGAACTTAAAAGAGAGAGGGTAGAGGGACAAACTGCAGCCCCTCTGACTGGAGTTGGTCTCAGAGCCACAGCTGGTCTTGGTCACCTCCCCCCTCCACTGACCATTTTAAACTCCCCTTGTTCAGCACTCATGTCTGCTGCTCTCCGAGGTTTACCTGGTGGTGGAATGCAAACCCTCCCTGGTAACTTTATCCTTTCAGGCCAGTATTGCTGCAGTTCTCCATTTTAGTCACAGTTGGGCAAGAGAGTTCTAACAGGGCCCCAAGTAAATCACCCGAGTTCCACGTAGACTCCTTCCTGCCCTCCTGTGTGTCAGCAACCCTACCTTCTCTTGTCAAGATGGTGATTCCTCCTCTTGCCTTTTGATCCCTGAGCACAAAGAATCCAAAGTACACAGGCAGCAGCCATAGCTCATAGTGCAATGGGATGCTTGCTGTATCCTCTAGCAAGAGTACATGTCCTGGGGACCAGGACCTCTGATCATGCAGAGCCCAGAGTTGTGGGGACAGCAGTCACAGTCTTTCATCAGGTAAGTGGGAGTGATGATGGTAAGAGGAGAAACTCCTTCCCGCCTTGGTTCTCACTCTTCCAATGAGGACACAACACCGTATTGAAAACTCCTTTTCACCGTGTCTATCGCATCCCGAAAGATGGCCACACACCCTTACAGGGTAGTGCCTCCAGGTGTGCCTTCAGCCAGCCATCCTGTCATGCTCTCAGGCCAGCGAGTTCTAGATGGTGCAGCATACAAGACAACTCATGGTCGTGGGCCCATTCCCACTCCTCTGCTGAGAAGTTGGTCCCTTGGTCAGATGCTGTGTTGAGTAGATGCCTATAAATCAGGCATTCTGTAAGTCCCTGGATAGTCTTGGTGGCTGAGGTTCTGCAGGGAAGAAAAGCAAATCCATACTCAGAATGAGTGTCTGTTTTGTGAGAATGAACCATATGTCTCCCAGGGAGGTAGGAACTGAGTTTCGTCAATTTGGTACCAGGTGCGAATAGCGCCATATCAGGGTCTCAGAGTCAGTCTCTGTTGCTGGCAGGTTCCGCCTTAAGAAAAGGCGGCAGCTGGGTCAGCTTTGGCAATTGAGAGTCCATGCTGTTGGGCCTTGACATAGCCTCCTCCTCCCAGCCGTGGCGACTCTGTTCTTGTACCCACAATGCCTCTAACCAGGTAGCTGGTGACAAAGGCTGGTTGCATCAGCTGGCCAGGTCATTTTCTATACGCGCCATCCCATGGTGGATGCTTCTGGTGGGCGTGACCACGTAACAGAAAGGTCACACTTCACACTGTATGCTTAATCCCATATGTCCGTCTTCCTGCCCCACACTTCCTTGTCTCTAAACCTGTAGCCTTTTATCCTCTACGGCCCCGACTACCCTGCCAGACCATTCACCACTGACCACAAGTCTCTGTATGTTCTTACCTTGGGCTGCTTTGCTTTCTTAACAAAGTGTATGACATGCAGCACCACTCATCGTTGCATCCATTCGGAAAATATTCCCTAACCTCTGTCTTTCCAAGCCAGCCCTGAGTGTGGCTATAATGCACGTGTAATGCAGCTGCTGTCCCTTTTCACCTTGCAACAGCGTAGCATGCCATCAGAAACAAGCACAGGTGTTTTCTTTCTCCTTCATCTGGACCTAAGGGCTCCCCTCCCCCATGTGGCGATAGGTGTGGGCTGAGGAAGGAGGGCAGTCCCGTCCTTGGGGGTGACATGGGGGCCTGCGCTACCTGCTCACGCAGCAGACTTGTGCCCTGTAGCCCAGCTCAGCTTGATCGCTGATGTGCCCTTCCCATCTGAAGAAGCGGTGCTATGTGTGACTTTATGAGTTGGTGGCTTTGATAGAACTCCATTCTTAATGAGCAGTTCCAGATACTAGTCACTTGGTGTCTCAAGATCAAGTGTTTCTTCTCTCCGATGGCCCAGGATGACACCGGGAGCTGCTTTTCCAAGACGTGTAATTCCCCAGTACAACTTACACGCCTGACTTTAGAACCCTAGGAGCCTATGTCGTGATTTTGTCACCACCATTGCCATGAGTTCCTTACTACGTCTTTTCCTCCATCACTCTAGAGTGCATAGGACCCTAAGGCCAGTACGGATAGCTGGATAGTATGACCCAAGCCATACAGAGTTGGGCGTGTAAGAAGTTTATCGGATGGTAACACCTATGAAAGCTGAAGGGGGAGGAAACAGGACTGGACAGGGAAAGTCTTCAGCACAACTCAGTTCTGATACTCCTGTATGATACTCCTGTAAAGGAGGAAGGAGGCAAAATTAAGCAGGAGTAGAAAGGTGGTATTACTGGGGGGAAGGGTGTGGAGGGCTGGGGGACAGGCGCAAGCAATTGGTTGTGGGAAGACTCTTTCCGGTCAGAGATGCTACCACGCGTAAAGAGCATCAACCCTGATGTATAGAGTGATTCCTAGGGACCAAGATGAGACCAGAGTGGCTGACGTTCAAAGAGGAAAGAGGGTGGCATCAGATGAGGCTGGTGAAGGAAGCATATCGTACCAAGAGTCGCAGGCCATGTCACCAAACGTTTCCCGTTCCTTTTAAGATGAAAACTTCAAATGGAAATAACAAATGGTGATTGTAAGGTGTATAATAATAAATGGTAAGTACCTGCTGTAGGAACTGTTAACAAAAATACACAGCGATGTGTTGATGGTATATTAACTCACCTGAGATGATGTGAATTTTAAGAGTCGCGTGTCACTTCAATGCAGCGAGAGATAAATAACTTAATCACAACTGAGTTTTGTATGAAAATTTCCTCTGCTTTTTTGTAGAAGTATATGTTTGTTTTGTTTTTTAGAATATCGGGAGATAGGGTATGGAATTCAGTGATTTCATAGGCCCATAGTGTATGGGATGACAATCTAATGGATAAAAATAATAATTGCTCAAAAATAAAATGATTATAGAATGTGTATATAATTATATAACTATATAATATACAATAATAAAATAGATTTATATAATAACCCTAACAAGATGTAATTTAAATGCTGTTTTACTTGAATTTTAAGGATAGGAATTCTACGGTACCTTAATCGAAACTGAAATTATGTATTTTATTCTAAAATTCAGTGGATCTGAAGGTTTGCCACTGGGCCAGTTGCAACGGGTCAGTTGATTTTCACTGGGATTCTAACAGCTTGACATTGCTGAGGGAGCCAAAAGAAATGGCAAATGCAGTTAAAGACTGTCTCAGTGTTCTAATTTTCCTGAACGTAAACTTCATTTGAAATAAGGAACGGAAGAAAAAATCTCTTCTTTTTCATTGTAGCTGTCTCCCTTTTCCACCCTCTTTCAGGATCTCGCTTACCATTTTACAGTGTTCGTCTTCTACTTTGGAGCCTTCTTGCTGGAAGCAGCTGCCACATCGCTGCACGATCTACGTTGCAATCGAACCGTGGCTGTGCAGCCGCTCTTGAACGATAACCAGTATAACATCAACGTGGCAGCCACAGTAAGTGTTTGATGAATACAGTTTACCAGCGCTTCCCCTCCCCTGTCAAGGTCTCCAAGAAAGTCTTTCGGCAACAATAGTTTTCTTTAGTAATAACCGTCAGCATTAGACATATAATAGCTGTTTATCTGTACAGTAGCCTTATGAGCCAAGTTGTTACCCCAGTGCTGTGGATGAAGAAACTGAAGCACGAGGAGGCTGACATTCATGTAAGATCATACCTGTCAGCGGTAGTAGTTGACCTTGCGCCACAAAGTCTACTTTGTGAAAAGAACTAATTGTGCTTTCTACCTGGTGTAACTTCAGACATGGTTAGGGAGATTTGTCCTTCCCTTTCTCTCTCTAAGTGAAGCTGCCCTAGTAAACCTCTACATGCTTCAAGTTCTACATTAATCCCCATTTCATCCATACACTCCAGTAGACGTAAATCTTTAGTTTCTGAGTTTTAATGACAGAAGCTAAATGCATGAGCCGTTCATTTGTGGCATTCCACTGAGTCCCTCACTTTTCTTTTTATTTCAATATACCTTAGAGAGAGGAAAACTCCTTTTCCCTAGTAAGAGGTATCAAAAGTGGTCATTCATGCAGGGGCCAGGTAGCCCAGTGTGGGTGAGTGAAATCAGCTGAGCCTGACTCACAACAGGGGAACAACCTCGCTGATCAGATCATCGGATGAACAAAAGCATAAGCGAATTCCTAGTCAAAACAGAAACCCTCTCCTTTCAGGTGTATACTCAACATATAATTAAAAATGCACCAGGCTTTCTTTTTCTTTTTTTGATGGGAGTCATTAGAGGTAGAATTTATCAGAATTCCTGTGCTTATAAGGCACAAACAAGAGCAGTACTATAAACAGAACCGGGGGGGAGCCACGTGTATGCAGCCCCCCCAGGATTCTGATATCAATGAGGATAACATAAATTCATAACCTGCCACTGCAAAGAGGACATGGAGGACAATTGTAACTACATGTGAGCAACTCAGAGTGTAGTTAAGATTTACACTTTGAGATTTATCATTTAAGAGTATCATTGCTGGGCTTCCCTGGTGGCGCAGTGGTTGAGAATCTGCCTGCTAATGCAGGGGACACGGGTTCGAGCCCTGGTCTGGGAAGATCCCACATGCCGCGGAGCAAGTAGGCCCGTGAGCCACAACTACTGAGCCTGCGCGTCTGGAGCCTGTGCTCCGCAACAAGAGAGGCCACGATAGTGAGAGGCCCGTGTGCCGCGATGAAGTGTGGCCCCCACTTGCCACAACTAGAGAAAGCCCTCGCGCAGAAACGAAGACCCAACACAGCCAAAAATAAATAAATTAAAAAAAAAAAAGTAACAAATGTTCAAGTACAATTGGTGTCTTTAAAAAAAACAAAAAGAGTATCTTTGCTCAAGAAATTTTGAAATGTCCTGAAATTTTATAAATCGTGTATGAAATGTGATAGAGCAGTTCCCAAATTTGACAAACCTACACTGTTTGCATGTCATTACAAATACGGTATAAAACTGAAATAAACTTTTCTAAGTTATTGAAATAAAACAAATTTTGATCAACCATGCAAGAGGAAATACTAGATTTTCTCCAAGATTACAAAATCTCTCTAATGCCGTTGTCTTATGAAGAGCACACTGTCTTGTGAAAAGGATATCAAAGAAAGTGGGTTTCCAAAAATAAGATGTATCAGGCAGGTAATAAAACAAGAATATTGTTGTTTTAGATTTGGGAATATTTGTGACATTTGTCAGCTTTTCAGAATCCATGGTTGTTGTGATTTCTTGTTCTAATTAAACATTCACATTTGTACTTTAAAATAAAGTGGTCATTCTCATTCAACAGAAAATGCCTAGATCAGAGATGTATCAGAGAGACAACCAGCAGAAGAAGGGTGGGGAAAATAGCAGAATGGTAATTTTGCTGTAAAAATGTTCTGTAGGTGGATCTGGTATTCCTTCTCAGAGCTCTGGTGTCCTTGTAAAGGATTCCTGTACTACATATAATGTTTTAACATTTTTAACTGCTTTGGTAGTTTTCTATGAATCATAACCCCGAAAGGGTGAGGACAATACCTATTATCTGTTTATATGTACCAAATGTACTGATGGATACATAGTTGGTGCTAAAGAAATCCTTGTTGAATGCAAAGAACAGTGATTCAGAGCTAAGTACAGACTTGAGGACTATCTCCCACGCCAATCTGATGATTCATTTCTGTGGGTTTTCTCTCTTCAGCTCTAAGGTCACTTTCCATTGTCACAGAAATGATTTGCTACATCCTCAAGTCCTGATAGCTGCCCTTTGCTTGGCTGTGAGATCACTGTGCAAATAGACATCTCCTCGTGAATATGTACCATGTTAGGGGTCTCACCACTGCTTACCAAGTGAGTCCAGTACGTGAAAAAAGGCTCACCCTAAGGCTGTCCACAAATGAGAAAATTATTAGTGGCCAGGACTTTGGAAAGAAAGGTTAATGGCGTGAGGGGATAAACTCATCAAGAAAAGAGAGGAATATAAACGATTCTCATTAGCGTTGAGGTATCTTTAAGTAGGCTGGTCAGTCTTCAGACAGTTGCTCCTTTGGACGAATGTTTTCTTAAAGTCAGGGTTATGAATCTGATGTGAATTGTTTCTTTTTTCTTAGATTTTTGCCTTTGTGACGACAGCTTGTTACGGTTGCAGTTTGGGTCTGGCCTTACGACGATGGCGACCGTAACACCCCTTACAAACTCGCTGCCTGTGTGTTAGTTTCATTTGTGTACTTTTTATGTCTCATCAATTTGGATACCATTTTGTCCAGATATAACAACATCCCCAAAGTAATTTGTTTAGTATATGGAGAGAATCTTAAGTATAAGTTTTGGTTCATTTCATGGATGGAATTTTAATTTCAGTATGATGTTAAACAGAGAAATCGCCTTTAGTTTTACATCTGTCTCTTTCTTTTTCTTATTTTAAAGAAAATTTCCCTTTACATCCATAAAATACACAGATATTGTTCATGAAAAAAAGGGGTATCTCTTGTGTTTAGTTACTGAGTCACCTGAACCTTAATTTTAATAGGTAACTAAAACTCCTGAAGAAAAACACATTTCAAATAAACTTCCCACTGAACTCTGTGTGTTAGTGTAAAACAGAGATCGACACTCTTTAAAGGTCCAGATGGTAAATATTTTAGGCTTTGTGGGCCATTCAGTCTCTGTCACAGCTACTCACCTCTGCTGTTACTACGTGAAAGCAGCCGTAGACAGTAAGTAAATGAGTGAGTGTAGCTGTGTTCCAATAAATTTTTATTTACAAAAACCGGCAGCAGGCTGGATTTGGCCTGTGGACTGCAGGCTATCGTTTGCGGACCTCTGGTGTAAAACCTTGGTTATGGGTTCTGTATTTTATGGAACTGATCCTGAAAGGTATAAAGGGAATTAGAGAAGTCACATAGTATTTAGTCTCATGCAGTAATTACATTGCCTTTAGGTTAATGGTCAAATACTTACCCTTGAAGGGGCTATAGTTTCTCAAGCTAATTCAAGCAGAGTCTTGGGTACAGGAAAAAGTAATTTATGAAGTGAACCCTAGTTGCTTAATCCATCTAAGTGTTTCCTAACAACTGAGCAAAATGCTCATCTGGTGTCCTTAAAATGAGAGCCCCAGAGACCACTAACCACTCCTGGAACTGGTATCTAGCTCCTGATGTCTTACTGTGGGTTTATTTATGCTTCAAATGCAGCTGTTTACCCTGTGCATGAATATACAGATATTAATGTGTGGATATGTGAGGCTTTATCCAGTAGAGCTCTCCAAAGGGTGAACTTTTTACTTCTAATTCTTTTACATGACTCTGAGTTAAATTTGAATAGAGTACGAAATATAACTTAAAGTTGTAGATCCTCACGTGTTTAGAGGACAGTCCTGACATCTATTGAATATGAGTAGCACAGAAAAGTATTTGAACCCTCCTCAGAGACCCTGGTCGTGGTAACATGCCAAAAATGGCTTGAAGGGGAGAACAAGTTAGAGTTAGGCCCCCAGCTCACACCACCCGTCCAGACAAGATACTTATCTCTTGCCTCAAGAGGGCTACCTCTGGGAAAAGAGGGCTTTTGAATATTTTATACTTTCAACCCTTTGCTTTTTGGCTAAATCATCCACTACAAGTGCCATGTATAAGCTGGGCTGTTAGATTTCATGGAACATAGAACAATCCTGAATGAGTAGCATAATCAATGCTCAATGATCAAATCCTGTTTATGTGATAATCCCTTGGAAAGAAGAATCTGATTAGGGTTTGGTTTGTGATGTAACTACAGAGATAAAAGGTATATTTACTATGCGGCAAGAGGATATCAGTCTTGTGACTTTATACTGATGTCATAGCTTTTCTATAATATCCAACTTCCCTGGTTTTTCTAGCTCCATGCCACACTCTTAACCCTGAATTATGAATTGTATATTACAGAGTCATATATGTGCCATAAGGATATATTGTCCATTCCGGCTAGAATTGTTAAAAGTTAGTCTGCTAGATTTAGTTGTGAGATTGTATTTTTGTTTCCAAGGTATAACAGGTCCATGCTTGGTGGCATTAAATTAAATGATTTCATGAAACTGCTTTGGTGACACTTTTGTAAATGGATTGCTTCTAGAACATTAAGAACCAAGCCTAAAACTCATCTAACTGTGAATACTTAGAATTGTAAATTAATCACGATCTAGATTTGTGAGTTGACTGACAAAGCACTTGAACAAAAATTATGGCATTTGAGAATTTCTTTATATATCTTAGCTGTAAAAATGAGGAAGTGTTGGTTGGTTTTAAAATCTGGTTAACTCCATGATGAAAAGAAATTTATTTTATAAGTGTTATGACTCTAATAAAGTATTCATTTGATAATCTTTTGGGGTCATCTATTTTTTATACAATTTACTTTGAAATTCAGTTAAAGGTTTGATATAAACTTGACAGATTTGGAGCTTCTAGACTCATAATATATAAGAGTTCGGCTTTAAACATTTCTATGTAAAAGACAGTCTCTCAGGAAATGCCAGTAAATCTTTTTTCTTTGGTGAAGGTTCAGGAGGTGAGTCTTTGGAGGTGATATTATAAAGGAAGTTTAAATTTACTCTATTTTATTTATAAAGCATTTATATAGGTATAATATATGCCAGGCAGCGTTCTAAGCATTTTTTCAAATATTAACTCATTTAATCGTCATCGTGACAACTCTATGGAATAGATATTATTGTTGCATTTTAAAGACGAGGGAACCAAAACAGAGACCTTAAGAACACCCAGGGTCATGTACCTAGCAAGTAGGAAAGCTGGGATTTAGACCTCAGCGTCTGGCTGCAAAGTCCAGGCTCTTCATGGTTGTGTATCACTCAGTTCTCCCGGATTTTACATATTTTATATATCCAAAAATATGACCCTTTTCTCCCAAAGAAGTTTTTAGAAGAATGTTGAATACACAAAACTGTTTATGACAGATGTCATCTTTTAGAACTTCTTTTTTGTCATAACCAAGGGCTCATGAGTTTAGCTGTAAGAACTTAGGCGAAACCTGCGTGATAGGGAAAAAGTTAGGCCGCTTTGGTCTGCAAAGTTCTCCAGAGCGCTTAGCTGCCTGAATTATTTCTCTGGTCCATTAATCCTGGTTATGGACTATGTGGCTTCAGTCTGCTCCATTGCCTTGCATCAAGTCAGTCCTTTCCTGAATGGGCTTGGCTTTCTGATCACCCCCCGGAACTGACATCAGAAGGGTTCTCTAGTCTGAGATATACCATTAGACCTTTACACATAGAGTATGAATTTACACCTCTTCATATGTCAGAATCTGGAATTCTGGGTCATAATCACAAAGGTTCTATCCTCAACATCATGTTTCAAGTTTGTGACTAAGTGAACCAGTGTCTTAGGTGGCAACTTAATGTATTCATGGGGGAGGGGTCCAGGGTTTTGGAGAGGTGATCATCTTTAGAACATACGTGTGTGTGTGTGTGTGCACATGTGTGTGTGTGTGTGTGTGTGTGTGTATTTTAATGTTTTGAAAGCTCAGCTTTTTAGAGTGAGCATGTATTAAGCTGTGCCCCGGGCAATAGGTCAATACAAGTTCCTCTCTCCAGAGCCCTGTTTTCTCGAGTTTTTCATGGCTTGCTTCCCCACCCTGTTTGGGTCTCAAGTCAGTTGTCACCGTTGCAGGGAGGCCCTCCCTGAGAACTGAGTTTAAACTTGAATCTCACACCAGCACTCCCTGTTCTTATTTTCTGCGCTCTCTCCATGGCACTTATATATTTTCAATATAGCATATATAGCATATATATTTTGTTTATTTTGTTTGTCCTCTTCTCCACTGGAGTGTAAGACTTACAGAAAGGAATTATTTGTTTCGTTTACAGCTTTATCCTCAGTGCCTCGAACAGAGCATGGCAAATAGCAGGTACTCAGTAATCATATATTGAATCAGAGAATGAATGAATATTAATGACAATACCTTACTCTTGTGTTCCAATCAATATATTCTATAAAAATTGATCTTATCAGCACTTGAAAAGTTCTGGTATAAAATGGCTAGGTGTTTTTCACCTAGCTCTGAATCTATTTCAAGTGAATCTTAACCTCATAGGTTGTCTACTAATTAAATATATGTATCAATATATTACAAAAATGTTATATAACCAGTCTTCTATAGCAGAGAAAATAATAACATATAAAAATTAAACATTCCATGTAAACTCATTAGGTCTTTATTCAAACATCTTCCAAGATGTCACTGTGCACTCAACTGACTTAGATAGTCCTGAAAGCATCATCAGAACGAAGGACTAATTATCAAAGACTGTCATTTTCCTATAATTATGGTGGGGGTGGAGGGCTGTGGCTAGTAGTTTTGGCCAGAAATTATGATAGTTACTGTTGTAAACCTAACAAGAGGTGGAGGTATCTGTATAATGTAGCATTCTGATTTTTCATGTCTCCCAACCCCAAGCTTTATCCTTGGATCTGTATGTATGGGAGATATTCTAGATGAAGGCCATTGTTGAATTCCCTGTATATAGTTTAATGTGCCATTCTAAATAGCCCTGATGTCCTGAGTCAAGGTACAGTTTAGCTGAAGCAATGACATTCTGATGCATCCGTATACTGGGCCGCATTGCTTTTTCATGAAATTATGCACGTTATTGATCGTTAAATGTGCCATCTTGCTGAATACATTAAAACTTCTGTGTGGAAATGTTTTGAAGTGTGAGTAAATTCATTTATTTATATACATAAGCATATAAAGTATTTAACAGTGGATGAATAAAGATTTGTTACTTTTAGGCAATTTATTTTAACAGTTGTCTCAGTTTTTGAACATAATGCCCTATTTATGTGTATGAAATGTATGAACTAGTGTCAACCTATATTAAATATTAGTAAAGCATTTTAATTTAAAACAGAGTCAAAATGTTTTCTTCCCTCATTGTGTGTAAGATGTTATCTTCAATATTTCTTAAGGTGCATACGCTCATTTTAGAGGCCACAGAAATGGATCATTGATTTGGAGGTCAGGAAAGTGGATTTATCTCCTTTCCTAGTTTGACAGACGTGTTAAATAAATGTCTTATTTAGACACTTATTTAGATAAGAGAGAGAAGGTGTGTATTTTAGGGTCTGGCAGTCATAGGCATTGACTTTTATCAATATCTTCGCTTTGGTTTCCTGGTGAGATAATAGCTACTCCATTTCTTCTGAGTGGAAAAGTTGTCTAAATATATTTTATGTCTAAAAGTAAAGTTTTATGGGGCAAATAAATTCTCGGCACATGGATATGCTACGTTCTCTCCCAATGCTAGTTGAGTATGAGTTGCCGCAGACAGTTTTTTTTATAGTTATGCTTTCAGTGTTCATTAGGAAAGTATAATTGGCACATCAAAGGCATAGTTTCATGGATATTATTCAGCATGAAACTAAATAAACAAATAGGAAAAAATATTCCATTAAGAGCTGTATGGTTTGAGGTGAGTCCATTTATCTAAGCCTACATTCTCATCGATCAATGGGGAGCATATTTACAGACCTGTGGCGGTAGGTCCTTTGGGAAGAAGAACCCAGGACAGAGTCAAAAGTACAAGCAATTTTTTGGAAGTAATGCCTATGAAATATAAAGAGGAAAGGGAAAAGGAAGTAATAGTAGGCAGGAGGAGTTCCAGACGGGGTTCCAGCTCTGAGAAAGTCTCAACCAAACGCACTACGGAGCTCCAGCACCAAGGTTGCCCATAGAGGAATCCCACACTAGCTAGAAGAGATGAGCCCTTGTACCTACTCCAGGCATGGGCTGTGGATTGCCCAGAAAGAGTAGGACCTCAGATCGCTGCCTTAAAAGCTAAAGGAAGATTGAAGGCACCTGCAGCTGGAGGCTGTCAGATACCTGCACTCCCTGTGGATGGCTCTTTGTTGGAATTCTGAACAGCACCCTTGGTGACTGCCACTTTCCACTCCTTGTGCCAAATAAATCCACCTCTCCATGCATGTCACAGGAGCCACTCCTCCAGGGTTCCTGTGGGCCTCTTGTCCTAAGGGAAGAATTAGAACAAGGAAGTCAGACAAACTACTAACCCCAGCACTGCAGGTGGTCTTGGGACCATAACCGATGCTCGTAATCTCTCTGTGATTATCCACCTTGAATTCCGCCAGCAGCTTTCACCTTCCTCTCCAGGTCTTGGTCATCTCTCCAGTATTGGGACCCAAATCCTCATCCCTGAGGGGTCTGCACCATCCCCTGGGGTTAAGGGATTCTTTCTTATCCAGTCTTATGTTCTTTTCTTGATCAAGCATCCTTCAAATCCAGTGCCATTGGTACACTGGCTCCTGCTAACACATGCTAGTTAAGTTTGCAACTGCTTTGGGGTAAAATCTCTTTATTCTTTATCAGACCCAACATGAATTCAGCTGGGCTACCCTGAGGGAGATGTCCAGGAGAAAGGTGGGGACACGTCCTCGGCCAGAGGTCTCTGCAGGGGAAAGTACTAACTCTAAATAAGGAGGGAGGAGTCACCTCTGCAGCTCCAAGTATTTCAGGGAATTCCAGAGGACCACAGACTTTGACAGTATCTGTTCAAACATGCCCATCCCATGTTTCAGTGTCCCAGGCTTTCCTCACCAGGATGCTGACCTTAGTGTTATAGATTTGCCCTAGTGGAGCCTCCTTTGAAGTTCAGTAAACCTGTCAGATCTTGAGTGTGTGCTTTTAGCTGCGTTTTTCTCCCATTGTTTCATTCCATGTGTTATTTCCTCTGTGTTTTCAAAGGCCTGAATTATCATATCGCCCAGAGTATTCCTCTCCATTGGGACATTCTCCTATGTTAGGGAGATTGTATTTACCCAATAAGATATTTGTGATTTTTATTTTATCAGCACCACTGACTATTCTTACAGAATTGAATATAAATGTATAATTGTGCTTGCTACTAATCCAAAAAAGCACTATTTCACTCTAGGGTATCATTGCTAAATTTGCTAAGATTCCAATAACTAAACATAACATGTTTTTAGTCCAGAGATTTGAGTAGCTTTGGTTTCCAAGCATAGAAAAGAAATCCAGATGAATCGCTAAAACAAAGTTGAGGAAAGATGTAAGGGCTTCCCCAAATTAGCATCAATCTCCTTCAGACAATTCTATGTCACCTGAAACCATTCACTTTTAAATCTACTTATGGTATTTGTTCATTTTGTTTTGATAGTGAACACTCTCATCTTGATAAATTATAAAAGGTCTCCTCCTGCCTCTTTCTTCTCTCTTTTCTTTCTCCTCTTCCACTTTTGAATCTATTGGTTATTTCAGGTAAGTCTGACAAGGGTATTTAAATTGTTTAAATATTTTATGGTGGCTAATTCAGGGGAATGCAAATAAATTGTTAGTATATTGAATGCATTCAGTAGCTTTTTAAAAGCTAACCTAGTTTGGTCATTTACGTCATTGACACTGGATTTCTTTTTTGTCATTTGTGTCAATGGGAAAAGTAGCAGACTGATTTAAGAGACTATTCATTCATCCACTTATTCAACACATGTTTATTGAATTCCTTTACGTGTCAGCTATGGTTCTAGATGCTACAGAGACAGGGGAGAAAGCAATGTCCCTGTCCTCATAGGGTTTACATTTTATTTATTTATTTATTTACTTTCTTTTTAAAAAACTTTTTAATTTTATTTTATTTATTTTTTTATACAGCACATTTTAATGTGAGGAGAGAGACAATAAACAAATGCAAAGAACATATATGAAATGTTAAGATATTCATGAGTGCTACGGAGATAAACAAAACAAGGTAAAGAGTATAGGAGGGTCAGAGGAAGCAGAGTTATCATTTTAATCAATAAGTTGGGTAGGGAAAGCCTAGCTTAGAGGCAATGAGCAGAATCCTGAAGCTAGGGGAGGGATACAAGCAGGTGTCTAAGGGAAAAGGCCTTAGAGATTTGAACAGTCCCTCCAAAGGACTGAGTTCAGGGCATGTCTGGTGTGATCCAGACTCAGCAAGGAGGGTAGTGGGTCCAGAGAGAAGTGAACAGGAGGAGTGGGGTGAGATGAGGCAGGAAGCAGTGCTAGAGGATGCAGCTTATATAGGGTCTCGTGTTCAAATGAAAGGACTCTACCTTTTTCTGTGTTGGTCGCGAAGCCATTGAAAGGTCATGAGCAGAAGGGTGGCATGATCTGACTGAAGTTTTAACAGGATCACGTTGGCTGCTGGGCTGAGAATGGGCTCTACAGGAACAAGGGTGGAAGCAGGGACACTCCTTAAGGGACTATTGCAATAAACCAGGTGAGAGAGATGCTGACGGTCAGACCAGAGCGGCAGCAGTGGAGGTGGTGATAAGTGGTTGGACTCCAGGCTGTGAAAGGAAAGACAGCAGAGTGTGTTGATGGATTGGGTTTGGAGTGTGAGCAAGAGAGGAAACAAAACTGAGATCAAGGATGAAGTGGCCATCTTCTGCTTTACAAGAGACTATGGGAGCAAGTGGTTTGGAAGAGAATGAAATGTGAGGTTTGGGCCACTGTATTAGTTTTCTAAGACTGCTGTATTAGAGTGCCACAGACGGGTGGCTTAAGACAGCAGAAATGTATTCACTCACATTCTGGAGGCTAGAAGCTTGAAATCAAGGCGTTGGCAGGACCCTGCCCTCTCTCAGACTCTGATAGAGTTCTTTCTTGCCTCTTCCTAGCTTCTGGTGGTGACTGGCAATCTTGAGGTTCCTTGGCTTGCAATTGCATCACTCCAATCTCTATCTCTGTCATCTCAAGGCATTCTCTCTGTATGTTTGTCTCTTCTTCTTAAAAAGACACAGTCACATACATACACGACCAAATGTAAAATAGATGGCTAGTGGGAAACAGCCGCATAGCACAGGGAGATCAGCTCTGTGCTTTGTGACCACCTAGAGGGGTGGGATAGGGAGGGTGGGAGGGAGACGCAAGAGGGAGGGGATATGGGGATATATGTATACGTATAGCTGATTCAGTTTGTTATACAGCAGAAACCAACACAACATTGTAAAGCAATTATACTCCAATAAGATGTTAAAAAAAAAAGACAGTCACACTGGATTAGGACCCACTTTAATGGCCTCGCTTCACTTGATTGCATCTGCAAAGACTCTGTTTCCAAATAAGGTCACATTCACAGGTATACTGGAGGTTACAACTTCAGCATAATTTTTTTCAGCGGGGAGGGGACACAATTTAACCCATACAGACATGTCAAGTTTGTTTTTAAGTTTGAGATTCCTTAGGTATCCATGCTGAGAAGTGGTTGGATATACACATCTGGAGTTCAGATGCAAGATCCAAGTTAGAAATGGTAAAGGGTTGTCAACTCTGGCACCCACTCGTTTACAGAATAAGTCTGGGAAAACTATAAAGCAATCCTAATTTCCTCCTCTATAAGACTGGAAAATACAATCCCTGCCTGTAAAGGGCTATTGTGAGAGTCTAATAGGACAGTGAATGTGAAGCCCTCTAAGACGTTTCAAGTACCACCGAGCAAATGAATCAAAGCCCCTCATATTTTGTGGATAGCTCTGTATGCAGCTATCACCAGTTGGAACAAGTATTTTCAGAGTATAACATGCTTTAGTATATCACTGGTTGTATTGAAAGCTAAAATGTCAGCTTGCTTCAGGGCAGCTGTTGTATACAAGTAATGATAAATTATACATTGGTGGAGATTCTTAAAAATAGAAGAAGAATTCTAGAGCAGTTGTTGACATCAGGGCTTTTAAAGTGTTGACATTTCCTTAAGCAATGCCCAAAGGGTGACCTCACCACTAAGGTAAAATCAACCACAAAGTGAACCTCTCAAGTAGAAATTCTGGATTATTCCTAAGGAAAGTAAGAGAGTCTTTTCAACCATTCAAGCTATACATTGAGAACCTATTTTAGGACAGGCATTGTACAAGAGATGAAACTATGATGATGAATAAGACCCAGCAACTGTCCATAAGCAGGAGAGTCTATAAATAAATGTGCAATAAAGATAGAAAAAGCTAATTTTAGAGATAAGCACAGGATGCTATGGAAGCACGAGAGAAGGCTAACTAACCTGGTTGTAGAGGGGAGAGGTGTTAGAATGCTTCTTGGTGGAAGTGATATGCAACGTGTCTGAAGAATGAATTGAGTTAGTCGAGAAAGTATCAAGAGAATAAGGAGAGGGGCATTCCAGGCAGAAGGACCTGAAGCCAAATATAGCTTCTGTACCCTGAAACCGAATTAAATCTTGGAGACAAGAGTTTTGGGCGAAGTAGAAAAGAATAGCTTTAATTGCTTTGCCAGGCAAAGGGGGCCCCAGCAGGCTAATGCCCTCAAAAACTGTGTGTCCCAACCTGGAGGGCGTAGTGAGTTTTACAGTAAGGGTTCAAAGAGGGTGTGATCAGCTTGTGGACAGTCTTCTGATTGGCTGATGCTGAGGTAAGTGGGAGTCAGCAGCATCAACCTTCTGGTTCCACCAGGTCTGGGGTCTACATGCTGGTGAGCACCGTACCCTTAATTTCCCCCACCTGGTGGAGGTTTCAGTACCTGCAAAACAGCTCAAAGATATCGCTATGTATATCCCTTGAGGGGGAACCAGGACCCTGACCCAAGGCTGCACTATTGTTTCTTTTGACTGTTCCTCCCCTTTTCTCTGCGTCTTCTCCCTTCCCTAGTTAGTGTCTGTTTGAACCTGCCCTTGGAACTCATGGAAGGTCATGGAGGCTGAATGAAGCCTATTTCCTGTAATCAAGAAATGGGGGATGGAGAAAGGCTTTTGTGCCCTGGAGCCCCACAGGGTCCTGCTTGGTATCAGACTCACTTGCGTAGAGGTCCAACAGAAAAAGAGATGCTGTGTTCCGGAAGCAAAGTGGTTCGGTGTGGAGGCAGCTTGGAATGTGAGATAGTGACGGATGCAAGGATGATGCTGGAGCTGTTAGCAGGCTCCCATTATGAAGGTCCTGCCGTGTCATGCTAAGGAGTTTGGGCTTTGCCCCAAGAGGCTTAAGCCCACTCTAAACCAAATTGCACCTGCCCAGCTAACTTGTCATAAAATTCTCTTTCTTCACACATAGAACTTTCTTCTGCCTCAAGCGAGTGTTGAGATTTTCCCGGTTGCCCTGGACGTTTGTCCAAAAGTCTTGGCTGTAACACGTTAGTCTGAGAATTTTAGGGCTTCATTTCGGAAACATACAGCAGTGCATCCTCTGGCAATCAGAGATAGCAGGTCCTATTTTTGAAGTCCATCTTCCTTTCTCTTTCTACTAACTCACTCTCCTAATCCCCTGATCAGCTGTCAGCTGTCCGGTGTCCTGGTATTCTAACATGGCAACCTCACCTAGCACACAACTATCCTTTTTTTTTGTTTCTGAAATGAAGAATGGCCAGAAATCCCTCTCCCTTTTCAATGTTTGCTCACAGATTCGAGAGCAAATGTGCACATCTGATATGTGGTATAGTCACGTGCCAAGTCTTCTTTAGTTTAAACGATTGGAATGATGCTAAGATGAAAGGCAAGCACATATGGGGCCAACTTCCTGTCCATGTGTATAAGTGAAGCCCTCGAGGGGTACTTATCATTGCCTGGCCATTTTTTTTTTAACGTTTTATTTTATATTGGCATATGGCCAATGAACAATGTTGTGATAGTTTCAGGTGCACAGGAAAGGGACTCAGCTGTACGTATACATGTGTCCATTCTCCCCCAAACTCTGCTCCCATCCAGGCTGCCACATAACATTGAACAGAGTTCCCTGTGCTCTACAGTAGGTCCTTGTTGGTTGTCCCTTTTTAATATAACAGTGTGTACATGTCGATTCCTAACTCCCTAACTATCCCTTCCCCCCACCCTTCCCCTCTGGTAACCATAAGTTTGTTCTCTAAGTCTGTGAGTCTGTTTCTGTTTTGTAAATAAGTTCATTTGTATCACTTCTTTTTAGCTTCTGCATATAAGGGGTATCATACAATATTTCTCTTTGTCTGACTTACTTCACTCAGTATGACAATCTCTAGGTCCATCCATGTTGCTGCAAATGGCATTATTTCATTCTTTTTAATGGCTGAGTAATATTCCATTGTGTGTGTTTGTGTGTGTGTGTGTGTGTGTGTGTGTGTGTATATATATAATACATACATACATACCACATCTTCTTTATCCATTCCTATGTTGATGAACGTTTAGATTGTTTCCATGTCTTGGCTATTGTAAACAGTGCTGCAATGAACATTGGGGTGCATGTATCCTTTTGGACCATGTTTTTCTCCGGATATATGCCCAGTAGTGGGATTGCTGGGTCATATGGTAATTCTATTTTTAGTTTTTTAAGGAACCTCCATACTGTTCTTCATAGTGGCTGTACCAATTTGAATGTGCATTTTTCTTTTTTTTTGCTGTCTGAATATTAGACACGTTAATGTCAGGGAATGATTTTATGGCTCCTCTGTGAATGAAGGTTTTAGCAGAATTTCCCTCTCTTTTGACTGTAGAATAATATTAGCAGCTAGCATTTATTGAACATTTACTATGTGCTAATCACTGATCCAAGAATATTGGATGTACCATACTTAACCCTCCAAATAACCCAAGACATACCCTTACGATCACCATTTTCCAGATGTGGAAACTGAGTTCGCTGAAACTTGGGGACTTGTGTAAAGGCATGCAGTTAGGAGCACAGCCACACCTCCAACCCAAGCGATATGGTCCAAGAAGCCAGGAAGTACTGGTACCTAAGACAGTTTACAATTCTGAATCTAGTGCAATGAGTTGAGTAAATTTATACTTTTTAGATTTTATCATGGCCATGAATTTGGTAGATAAACACTGGAGAAATGCGAGAGCATTTTAAAGTGAAACACATAACATTTTCCATGGATCTTCAGCTACCTCTGTTTTTGCACTCCAGCCCGATACCAATCTTTTCATCTGCCACCAGGGTTCAACAAAGGGCACCAGGCTATGAAGTGAACAAATGAATGAAAGCAAATGCAACATTGTCCCGAGGCTCCATTGCATCCTGTCCTACAGTTTAGGGGACCTGAGACAAATCTACTCAGAACTCAGATGAACTCTGGTCACTCACAGTCGATAGCTGTGGGACAACATGACTGATCAAATGACCCTAAAGCAAGACTTCAGTCCAACATTGGGATGCTTTTTCATGCAATTTGTTGAGTCTGGGTTTATATTTACACTGCAAAGTGACAAGTGAGAATTCTTTTTCTGTCCCATTGTTCTTCTCTCTTGACCACTTGGTAGTTTCCATTTCTATTAAATTCAGATTAATCAAAGAGCATTCAAGGCTGAAACCAATGTTCATCACTTTTCTTTTCGCTGTTCTCCCATCCAACCAGCAGAGGGCAGTCCGAGTACATTTTAGAGACGATAGGCAGCTGCTTAAGGGTGGGAAACTTCAGGAAGATTTTCCATTTTAATATGACATACTCTTGAGTCCCTTGCCTCAAGGTAACGTGTAAACTCACAGTTTCAGGCCATACTGTTCTAAGTAAGGGCTGAGAGTTAACGGCTCCTTTTAAGTCATTAAGCTAAAACTTAATCATTAAAAACATAGATGGCAATAAATGTCATCATAATGCCCGTTTCCACTTGTTGGGGGTAGGGGTGTGAGGGGAGACGCTAAAAACATCAGTGCCTTTCATGTCCTTGAGACACTCAGTATATTACAATTACAAATCATCTTTTTCAACACCTTTCAATATTTTTCGCGGTTAATCAAAATACGATTTGGGAACATAGTCCCTGGGCTCCCCGTTTGCAAATCTTGGTCATTCCTCCTACTGAGGATGGGCATTGCTCTGTCAGCCTTCACTTACAGCCTTAGCGGTGGTTGGATTATTAGTAACACATTTGAGGCCAGCACGCATGTTATGTAATAAGCAAAGTAAAAAGGAAAAGTGTTGCATCTTGTAGTAACCTTCTACTTCTGTCTTTGTCCTCTGGATTGAAGTCACAGTTATTTCCACAACCAGCTTGGTTGGGTGGTGCCATGGAAGGAACACAGAGCTGGAAGCCAGGTAGAACTTGTTTCATATTTTGGCTCAGTCGTGAGATTTGGGGCCAGTCTCGTCATTTCTGGGTCAGGTTTGTCTGCAGTCTGGAAGATGAGCAGTGCTCTGATTTTATTGAGCAGTAAGAATTGAAGCAGGGGCTGCTGTTTTTGCCACTGTTATTTGACCAGACTAGCTGGGTAAAGACCTGCGACGTCCCTCCAAGGTGTAGTGCAGCCTTTGCATTGTTCTAGTAGCACAGACATTAGCCCAAATAAATCTGGTTTTTAATCAAACAAGTCAGTTTTCAATATAAAGGAGAAAAATTCAAATTTGTTTTCATGCACCCCAAAATAGTCATATTTCTCAAATTACCTCTTCTCTATAAAATCCCTTTCTTCCGTGTGCCTTCCTTCCCTTCAGGAATACCAACAGCAGAAGCAACAAGGAATAATAATGAAAAACCTTCTCCATACTTACTTGCAGTTGACTCTGAGTGTAATGGTTACTTACATCTTAGAAAGGACCCTAATTTGGTCTTGAAGAAACAATGCTTTCAGCAAATACCACAAATATAAAGAAAATCTTTCTAACATGCTTTGCATATTACACTATGTTTTATATGTGCAAATTGCAGACAGAAACCAAACTATCAATTTAAACAAGACATTTTCACAAGTGTTATTTATTTACAATAGTCTTCTAAGAAGACAGGTATTATTCACATTCTACCAGGAAATAAACGGTTGCTAATGGATCACACCATTAGCTCTAAATAGGTCTCAGAAGACAGATTTTCAGATTCCTAGTCCAGTAGCCTTGCTTCAGTACAGCATTGTTTTTATAGCCTGATTTCAGGCAATTTAAATAAAGGTACATTTATAACCAATGAACAAGCGTCCCACCCCTGTTCTCAGCAAGTGCACCAGTGTGACATCCTTGATCACCTTAATACTACACAGCATATCCAGCAATCCCACTCCTGGGCATATATCTGGAAAAGACAAAAACTCTAACTTGCAAAGATACATGTTCATAGCAGCAATATGTACAATAGCCAAGACATGGAAGCAACCTAAATGTGCATCGACAGATGAATGAATGAAGAAGATGTGGTATAACTTCCCTGGCGGTCCAGTGGTTAAGACTCCGAGCTTCCACTACAGGGACCATGGGTTTGATCCCTGGTCAGGAAACTAAGATCTGCATGCCGAGAGGCAAGAAAAAAAAATTATGATATCGCTTATATGTGGAATCTAAAAAAAGGGCACAAATGAACTTATCTACAAAAAGAAATAGAGTTACAGATGTAGAAAACAAACTTATGGTTACCAAGGGGTAAGGGGGGGATAAATTGGGAGATTGGGATTGACATATACATACTACTATATATAAAATAGATAACTAATAAGGACCTACTGTATACCACGGGGAACTCTACTCAACACTCTGTAATGGTGTATATAGGAAAAGAATCTAAAAAGGAGTGGATATATGTATATGTATACGTATATGTATAACTGATTCACTTTGCCATAAACCTGAAACTAACATAACATTGTAAATCAACTATACTCCAATAAAAACTTCTAAAAATGTACAGCTGCAGATATGAAATAAATGTTAGCCATCCACCAAAAAAAAAAGAATATGTGGTTTTATATATATATAAATATATATATATATATATATATATATATATATATATATATACACAATGGAATATCACTCAGCCATAAAAAAGAATGAAATATTGCCATTTGCGGCAACATGGATGGACCTAGAGATGACCATCCTAAGTGAAGTAAGTCAGACAAAGACAAATATCATATGATATCACTTATATGTGGAGTCTAATAAAATGATACAAATGAACTAATTTACAGAACAGAAATAGACTTACAGACATAGCAAACAAACTTATGGCTACTAAAGTGGGAAGGGGGATAGGGATAAACTAGGAGTTTTGTATTAACAGATAAATACCCTATATATAAAACAGATAAACAACAAGGTCCTACGGTATAGCACAGGGGGTGACTATGTTCAATATCTTGTAATAACTTATAATGGATAAGAATCTAAAAAAGAATATATATGTGTATGTATACATATATGTATGTATAACTGAATCACTTTTCTGTACACCTGAAACATTGTAAATCAGCTATACTTCTATTAAAAAAAAATACTAGGGGCTTCCCTGGTGGCGCAGTGGTTGAGAGTCCGCCTGCCGATGCAGGGCACACGGGTTCGTGCCCCGGTCTGGGGAGATCCCACATGCCGCGGAGCGGCTGGGCCCGTGAGCCATGGCCGCTGAGCCTGCGCGTCCGGAGCCTGTGCTCCGCAACGGGAGAGGCCACAACAGTGAGAGGCCCGCGTACCAAAAAAAAAAAAAAAAAAAATACTACACAGCATAGTGGATTTATAACCCTCCATCCCTGGTACCTAAAAAAGGCAAATTCTTTGATCTTCAAAATAATAGTAACTTTGAGTGGCTGCTTAACTGTTGGCGGTCACAGCGAACCTCCACAAGACTGAGGACTATATCGTGCACGCCCTCATTTGAAAGATGAGACCTAGAATTATTACCACAAAGAACTAAGTTAGAACTATTTAGTTTTTCAGTATGACTGATGGGCATGTGTGTGTTTGTTACAATGTTCTTTATGCTCAGGGTATCCTAATGAGTGAGGGATGCCACTGGCACACTACACAGGCACTGATAATTAAAAAGAGATTGCTAATGAGAGTGTCATAAAGGTGTCATATGTATTTTTAACCACGTGCTACAATAGTATCAGGAGCCCAACCGTATGTCAGGGCAGTGTGCTATGGGCTTTTCATATATTGTTTCATAAAATCTTAATGACAACCCTAAGAGATAAGGACTATCATTATTAAGCCAGGACAGATAAGACACAGAAGACTCAAGGAGGACCCCTGGGCATGAGCCAAAGGCTTTCACAGGGAGATAATGAGAAAATGAGGTCACAGTGGAGGTCAGGGACAAATGATAACAGGTCTTGGATACTAAGCTACAGCTTTAATATTTTATTCTGTAAACTCTGGAGAAACACTGACACGCAGGATTATTCTAGCTGTAATGTGTAGAGATGGATTGAAGGAGGAGACACGGGATAGCCAGCAAGCTAGTGCTGTAATCCAGACCCGCAGAGGTGATGGTTAGGGTGATAGGAGCAGGGAGAGGGAGGAAGGAAGGATTCAGATGATGGGGTATGTGGTGGTCCTGGAAGGGATAGATTGGGAGTTTGGGATCGACATGTACACACTGCTATATATAGATAACCAACAGGGACCTACTGCATAGCACAGGGAACTCTGCTCAATATTCTGTAATAACCTAAATGGGAAAAGAATTTGAAAAAGAAGAGATATATGTATATGTATAACTGAATCACTTTGCTGTATACCCGAAACTAACACAACATTGTTAATCAACTCTACTCCAATATAAAATAAAAATTAAGATACAAAAACAAAACAAAACAAAAAGATGTAAAAGCTGAGAGAATCAGGGCTTCTGATGCTGATGTAGAAGAAGTCGAATAAAATAAATTTTTATTGATCTAGAAGTTGCTTTTTTTAAAAAAATCAACATGCGATATTAAACTGTGTGCTTTTCCTCATAAATCTGAAGTTCTACGTGTGGAAAAACAAACTAAATGTCTTCATATCTAAAATTCTGCTGGTCCACATACTCGAGATGTTTCACGATTTGGGCACATGGTGGGCTTGTGCTGCTTAAGACCCAGGTGGCCTCAAAGATTCCAGACTACTTTTTTTTTTTTATGATTTCACTGATTATATTTAATTTGAAAACAAGTAAATCTAGTGATATGATGACAGATCAGAACAGTAGGTGCCTCCTGGGGGTAAGAAACTGTCTTGAAAGAGACATGAGAGAACTTTTTGGGGTAATGTAGGTAATGTAAATGTTCTATTTCTTGTTTTGTGTAGTGGGCTAATGCAATTATACAACTTGCAAAATGGGGTATACAACTGTCATTGACCTGTAATTTTTGTAAGTAAATTATATTCCATTTTTTAAAGCCCTATGCAAAAGTGTTATGAATCAAAGCAAAACTTATTCAGAGGTACAGCAGTCTGTATGCTTAACTGTAGCTTCTGAAATGTTAGACAAAAAATAGAAACCCTTCTCAGACAATACACAGAAGAATGCTGAGTCATAAAAACTCAAGTGTTAACATTAAGTGAAAAAGTAAAATTGAAAATTACACATATACTGTGATTATAATTATATTAAGTATAACTGATTCACAAGCAGTGTAGTAGTTTGGGTTTTCAAAATTTCTTGATATCTATGGATTTCTGAACTCTTATTTGCTTTTTACTGCAGAATAACGCACCTACCCTGAACGATATACTAGTCATTTGAGTCATGAAAAATCAAAAAAACATTTCCTAGATTTAATGGGCCAATATTTTACATTTTAGGAAAGCAAAAGGACATATTGAATGCCTTATAGGAGCCTTAATATGTGGGGTGTGAGTGTGTGTGTGTATATGTGTGTGTATGTGTTCATTCATTCCTTCATTCAACAAAAATTTATTGAGGGATATTATGGGTCAGGCATTTTTCTACGTAATAGGATATGAACTTCTTAGCCGCTGCTCACAAAAAGCTAACAATCCCGTGAAAAACTATAGACATTATAAAGTATGTTGTAATAAGGTCATAAACAGAACACTACAGGTGTGCAGAGGAGGACCCTGATCCCAGCTGGGCATGATCAGAACAGCTTCCTGGAGGAGCAGCTGTCTGAACTGAGTCTGAATCACAAATGTAAGTTAATCAGGCATTTGAGGGGATGAGCCACTTAGAAAGTGAGGATATCCTGGACAAAGGAACAAGGCAAGATGGCTTGAGCATGTTGGAAGAACTATAAACAGTTCCTAGGATTGGGGCAAAATGTAGGAAACAGAAGTGAGTCTAGATATTAGAGGCTAGTTCATTTGGAGTATTTTCCATATAAAGAAGTTTGGGCTTGATCTTGAGGGTGAGGAAAGCCACATGATTTGAAACAAGAGTCGTGGCTTGATAAGATTTTTGCTTGAGAAGGATTTCTCTCATACTGATGGAAGTGGTAACTGGAAACAGGGAAGTGAGTTAAGAGACCCCTGAGTCATCTAGGCAGGAGATGATGAAGTTCAGAATTAAGACAGTGGCAGAGTAAATGACGGAGAAAAAGAAATATATAGGGAAGATATGAACTAGGTACACTTGATAACTTAATAGCTCTCAGGATTCTGTCTCAAGTACCTGAATGGATGGTGGTACCTTCATAAAGCAAGTTGCGTGCATGGAGGATAAGGGGAGGCAAGGTTCCTGCTGAAATTCATCTGCGCATTTGAATTTGGAAATGCCTTCTCAACTACTGGTTCTGATCTCAGAAGAACCACAGGAACTAGAGACACAGCTTTGGAGATGTGAGCATCCAAGTGGTGGGCGATGCCTTGGGTAGGTGATCTCTTAGCACACCGTTGAGAAATTCGCGAAGAAAAAGAAAGAGAAACACCAGTATGTAAGGGTGGGTGGAAGAAAAATAGCCCAAGAAAGAAATCAAGGAGGATGAACCAGAGATTTAGATACAGTGTGGCTTGACACAAGTCAGTGAAAGACAGAGCCAGGAAAAGTGATCAGCTTGTCAAATGCTGTAAGGGCATGAATCTGATGTGGTCCATTCAGTGGAGAAGTTGACGTAATGGTAAGAACACAGCCAGTGAATGGAAAGTATCCATTTCACAAAGAGTTACTGAACACCTACAAGAGACTAGGCACAGATGAAAAAGACAAGGATGTAAATTCTATCTCCCTTGATTTTAATAAGGGAAAACAATTCAATTTACTCACTAATACTCCAGATTCCATCTCTTTTCTTTATCTTTTCCAAAATGATCTCAATCAACTCCAGTACTTATAGGTCCATAGTTAGCCATAACTCCAAAATCCAAAAAACTCTGCAAACAGGTTTTGTTTCTTTTTTCAAAAATCTGACCTGACCTATTAAGAGACTATTTTTAGTCTTTATTTATCTCTCAATGTGAACATTGATGTGTTTTACTGCAGAAATATTGATATAGATGATTGATTACAGCTACACTATATCCCTCTTTTGGTAATATATGGTACATGTTCTGTAATTGTTTTTCAAAAAAAAAATTGGATTCCAAAACACATATGACTTCAAGGATTTTATATGAGAAATTGTGAACATCTAGAATCATAGCACTTTATTAAAACACTTCCAAAAATATACATTTTTTTTCCTTTCCGGATTAGAAACTGCTGATGGGAGCCATATATAATATTTATTCTGAGTGTGAAACTTTCTGGCGGAAACCGAGTTATTGCACCAAACAACAGTCTATTTATCCCTTTCTATGGCAACTATCACCGCTGCTCCAGTGCACTCACCCCCAGAGTACTCAGCAGTGACTGGAGGGTGCCCCTCAGCTTGCAGAGAGACGTCCTGTCCCACAGTTGACCCTGCTCCCCCGGGCATTCTCTTTGCTTCATTCATTCTATGGCCCAGGGTCTGCTGGCTTTTTTCTGCCCTGCACCTGGGCCTGCTTCCGTTTTCTTTTCCATGAAATCTTAGTCCAGAAGAATCTTCCCATTCTCATTTGGCAAGCTTGGGATCATTACCATTTCAGAGTTGGAAGAAAACTCAGAGAGAACATAAAGTTCAATCCCTTCCTTTTAGAAACGAGGATACCGAGGTGCAGAGAAGTGAAGGGACTTGGCGCCATCAGCAAGGTAATTTATGGCAAAGCTAGGACTTCGATCCAGGCTGCTATTCCACTTTTCCAGTTCAAGGGATTCAAACATCAGATGAATGGGTGCAGAAGGTTCTAGGGTGGACATTTTTGTTTGGCTTTGTTTGTTGGAGTATTTGTTTTACTATCCAATTTTCCTCTGGAATATCACCTCCCCATCTCTATCTCTGTGGTTCAAGCAAAATTCACTCAAATCCCTAGTTCCACATAACTGGAGCCAGGCCAATCAGAGAATCACACCCTTCAAGAGCAGTGACTGTCTCAGAAATGAACTCCTGACCCAATCAGAGATCTGGGGAGTCTGGAAACTATTGCCAAAAAGTTCGTTAGGGTTTTTCCATAAGGTGTTACTGAAAAACCCAAACGAATTTTTTTTTTTTTTTTGCCGTACGCGGGCCTCTCACTGTTGTGGCCTCTCCCATTGCGGAGCACAGGCTCCGGAAGCGCAGGCTCAGCGGCCATGGCTCACGGGCCCAGGCGCTCCGCAGCATGTGGGATCTTCCCGGACCGGGGCATGAACCCGTGTCCCCTGCATCGGCAGGAGGACTCTCAATCACTGCGCCACCAGGGAAGCCCCCAAAAGAATTTTTTGGCCAACCCAATATAACTGAGAAAGGGGCATGTGTGTGTGTCTCTTTAATTCCCCATTGGACATCAGTGGAACCTAGGAACACGTGGCTTCAAGCTACTTAAAGCCAGCTCGATATCACAAGAAACCAAGAGAGGAAGCCGAAGCTTAGAGGTGGAAGGACACAGAGTTCTGATGACATTGCTTGTCTCTAAATTCTCCCCTGCCTGAAACCCCCTTTACCTCTGACTTTTTCAGTTGTATAAGGTAATTAATTTCTTCTTCTGTTTAAGCCCAGTCTGGGTGGATTATCTGTCACTTGCAATGTAGAATGCCTTAACCAATAAAATGACCTTTTACAAAGTCTCTCCAGACACTGTCCGTTTATGATTTGATAATTTTTTTCTAAAGGTCTGGTATTTCTGGAATCTCTGAAATTCAATAACTCACTGAACTGAGGTAAAGTGAGAAATATGCAGAGTGAAACTCTTGCATCTCGATAACATGTTATAGTTTTCTACTCTACATAAAAGACACCATTGCTCATTTTACCAAAGTCTGATTTTCTCATTAAACCATGAATGTGTGAATCTATTTGCCTAATTTGAAACTTACACAAGCACCATCACTTTTTATGTTGCAAACTGAACTCTAGCAACAGGCTTTTCTGTTTGTTTATAAAAATCATAATTTCCTGTTCTTAAGAACAAAGAGAGCTAAAAGGGCTTTTAAAAGTTAAGTAGTTGTTTTTCAAACTACATGTCTCAAGAGGTTTCTTAAACTTCAAACCACTGTAAAAGAATGCTATGCTAAATGTAAATGAATCAGAACCTTCCAGATTAAATTTGCCTTCAACTCCATATGGGTTTATAAACCAAAGAGAAACATTTTGATTTCTAAGAAACCCCATGGGAAGATGGATAAAATGTAACTTGTTTGTCTACACTACATTAGGACATTTTTATTGAATAATTATCTTAATTGCATATGGAAAGTGTCTCCCCACGGCCTCCCGAACAGGAGTTTTCCTGAGTAAAATCAACAGAGGAAGGTCTGAATTGGAGAAGACAACTCATATACCACTGCTCAGATGGGGTGAGCCAAAGGTTATAAGGCAGTTTCAGGTTTAGGAGAAAAGGACATGGGTTACTTAAAGACATCAATAGTAACTGAAGAAAAGGGACTTCACCCCTCTCATTCAGTTGCCTGCTCATTTCTATTGTCACTCCTGGTTTTGGCCACTTGCTTCTCCAACTTTACTCCATGCCACTCTCTGATTTTTAGTCCTATTTAGCTATATATCATCCCCCTTTCTGTATCTTGAACTTGTCAAGCTCTTTCATACCTCAGAGCTTTGCATTAGCCATTCCTGCTGCCCAAAAGACTTTTTCCATGTCTCTTTGCAAATTTGTCCATATGCTATTCTCAGAATGACCTCTGCTCATCCCATCTCACATAGCCCATACCCCATCATTCTCTCTTATATCATCCTGTTAACATTCTATGTAGCTGTTATAACGATTATACGTACCTTATTTATTTATTTGTTTTACTGTCTCTACTGTTAGAATATAAACACCTAAAATGCAGACATAATTTTCTTTTTGTTCACTTCTGTATCTCCAAAGCCTTGAATAGTGCCTGCCACGTAATGTACAAACAGTAAATATTTGTGGCAGGGTAAAGGAATGAAGGATGAAACTGAACAAATATGCCTCTTTTCCATCTTTCTCCAAAAACATTTCCCATTCACCTAAAGAATTGTTTGTAGAGGGGAAGGGTTACTGTACTTAAACATTAGCTAACATAGATAGGTTAGAAGGAAGAAGACTTTTCTTTACCTGTTTAGCTTCCATTAAGTTCCATTAAGAAACGCAGCATGTACCATGATCTCTTGTCTCACAGCCTAATCTAAAAAGATTAAAACATCATAGTGAATTCTTCCAACAATGACCACGTACTGTCCAATTACCTCTACAAGTTAGGAAAAATCAAATATCTAGAGTTCTAGTCTACTAGAACGAGTTCTGTGATTTTCCCCCTGGACTTTCACTTAGGGATGAACCAGTTGTAAGTTTACCCCTAGGTTTGAGGACAAATAACAGTGGCCCAGAGGAGCAGTGACTCAGTAGCAATGGAAAACAGGAAAGGTATCATGCTGGATATTGTCCATGATGAGGTCAATCATTTTTAAAACATATTAACTGACTTTTCCATCTATGTGCACTCACAAAAATAAATTCAGCCTAAACCACAATACATTGTTTCATTTGACTTTGTGATAACTCGAAGGACAAATGTAATAGTATTTCATATGCCCATTTTCCATAGGAGAAACTAACCTCTCCTAGGGTCCCAAGCCGGGAATCCTGATGACTTACAACAAGGTTCCTACTAAGAGACCAGAACACTAATGATATCTGGAAGCCAAATGAAAAGAAAAGCCTAAAAGAAAGAGATAATAAGGAGCTATTCTTTCTATTTCTCATATATTAATTAAAAATCTAGGGCTTCCCTGGTGGCGCAGTGGTTGAGAGTCCGCCTACCGATGCAGGGGACGCGGGTTCGTGCCCCGGTCCAGGAAGATCCCACATGCCGCGGAACGGCTGGGCCCGTGGGCCACGGCCGCTGAGCCTGCGCGTCCGGAAACCTGTGCTCCGCAACGGGGGAGGCCGCAACAGTGAGAGGCCCGCATACCGCAAAAAAAAAAAAAAAAAATCTATAACTTACTGTGTGTAAAGTTTATGCCAGCTTTGGTGGGTGATATAAGAGCATGTAAGACAAAAATTTCCTGACCAGGAGCTGTCAGCCTAGTTGGTAAGATCAGGCAGACAGGCATGCATAAAAAATTTTATAACACTACAGAGCACAATTGTATACTGTAGAAAGAGTCAGATCATCGGTGTTAAAGGAATTGGGAGGAGGTGAGAAAGAAGGGTGCCAACTCCAGACTAGAGTAGAAAATGAAAGCACTTCATGGAGAAGGAGGATATTCGCTCAGTAGAATCAACTCAGACGCAAAACTTTGATGGGTAAAGTCTCAGCATAAAACACAGTGACAAGGGGAAATTGTGCCATGCTTCAGGAAAGGAACTGACTTGGACAAAAGTCCACCTTGGTGGAGAGGAACTGGGTTATAAAGGACACTGAAGCCAAACGACAGAGGTCAAGGTTCCCAAGGGGCGAGCTTAGAGGAAAACGTGTATACAGAAGAGGAAGGGGAAAGCGAGAAAAAGGAAAAGCCATTGACAAGGAATGAAGCAAGGAGAGAAGGGTTGGAAAAAAGGAGAAGGGAAAAGGAAGGCAGGTTTATGATGGAGGGTGAAGCTGATTTTTAGAAACCGCCATCTTTCTTCCAAGACACCATGGACAGGTGACTGAACTGTTCTAAACCAAAACCAAAAACACGGGGACAGGTGACTGAACTGTTTTAGGAAACCCTGAGTACACAGCTACCATGTTCATAGGTCACACTTCTTAAGTGTGTAGCCTTCAAGGCATATGATTTTAGGTTAGAGCCTGGTGGAGTTTTTGTTGTTGTCATTGTTCTAATCGATACATGCATTCTTCAAGCAACTATAAATCTTAAACATATTTTCCAGTAAATCAGGCTGTTCTTGGAGACATCTACTTGTGTGTATCTCGGCATTAAAGGAATGCAAAGTGGGGGTAGAGGCACCAGCAAACTGGGAATAGGATTAGAACCACCTAATTTGGAAAAATGGAGAGCTGACCATAGGAGGTGGACCTGGGCAGTGTGCTCTGGAGATGAAGGGATTGGTTACCAGGGAAAGGGAAATCAGTTATTGAGGGCCTCACAGGATGAGTGCTGGGTGAACTTGTTCAAGATCACATGTGAAGTGGTAAGTCCAGTCTAAGTCTTAGTATTTGAGGAATCCATTGCTTCCTGCTCACTCCCACCGCCATCATCTTGTTCAACTCACGATCAGCTCTTGCCAGGATTTCTACAACTTTTCACTAAACAGTATTCCTGACTCCAGTCCTGTCGCTCTTCAATCTGTTCTCTATTCTGCAGCCAGAATGAAATTGTCAAACCAGAAATCAGATCACTTCACTGTTCTTCTGAAACCCTTTAAGGACAACGTGTCTTTCACTGACCAAAAGGGCAGACTTCTTGGCATTAGCTAGAAGTGGGCCAATCATACAATGTATTACCCAACCATAACATATATCATTTTTGAGAGTGAAAGGAGAGTCTATTAAAATTCATCTGGGGCAACAGGCGTGAGCCAGGTTTGCCCCAGGTGAATTGTCACATGGAGTCACTCCACTATAGAGCTTTTCATGACATATTCTTTTTTTTTTTTTTTTTTTTTGCGGTACGTGGGCCTCTCACTGTTGCGGCTTCTCCCGTTGCGGAGCACAGGCTCCGGATGCGCAGGCTCAGCGGCCATGGCTCACGGGCCCAGCCGCTCCACGGCATGTGGGATCTTCCCGGACCGGGACACGAACCCGCGTCCCCTGCATCGGCAGGTGGACGCTCAACCACTGTGCCACCAGGGAAGCCCCATGACTCATTCTTAACTCTCCAGTCTTACCCTTCACCAATTTCCTCATGGCCTTCTTGTATTCCTGCTGTATTAAGCTACTGGAAATCTCTCCATCATGTTCTTTTTACTTCTGGGGTCTTGGCATACACTTTTTCATCATCTCACCCCTCTTTACCAATTTTTCTTCACCCATTTAATTGCTACTGTCGTTTAAAACCCAAGTCAGAATTTGCTTCCTCTGAGCAATTTTCCCCAACTCCTCAAGGCTGGATTCAGTACTGCTTTTTATGGGTTCCATTTCACCATGTGCATGCCCCTAACATTAAAATGTAATAGACTACAGCAAAATCGCCTATTTTCTTGTACATCTTCTCTAGCTGGATGCCCTTTTAGACCGTGATTATATATTACTGTAATTATACACCTGGCACATAGTTCTATTGCTAACATACAGTAGATGTTTATATAGGGAGATTTAATAAACATACATTGAATGGACAGATGGGTGGATAGATAAATGAAAAGATGAATAAATAAAAGATATTTTCCAAACTTATAAACCTCTAGTATGATTCTGTCTTTGTATCCTTCAAGGCAATGCTTTCCTAGCCTGGCTATGCATCACTGAATTGGGGTATCAAATATTGGGGCTAAAGGATCTGTATTTTTAGCAAGATTGCTGGGTGATTCTTATGCAACCTTAGTCCAGTTGGTCTGGATTTAAGAAACTACATCTCTGCAATGAGCATCTCATAGATTTTATTCATTCCTAAGCCCTTTGTTTTGATGGAAGGAAATTTTAACCTTTAATTTGAAAATTAGAAGGAATTTGCCTTAAAGTTATTAGGTTGCAACCTCTGTAGTCTCAGAGTCCTTGGTACACTAATGTAGTTTCCTTAGAAGAGTTTGGTGTACCCAATTGACATAAAATGAACAAAGGTAGGTCTATTCAGATACATATCCTAGGGTTCCCACTCTGAATATTCATCTCTTCAATCTGGAGCTAGGTCCTACTGGCTTACTCCTAAGGTCAACATATTTTAAGATAAGAAAGAGTCCTTAGAATAAGTCAGCAGCTAAGAGTGGGAAGAGGGTAAGGGTTCTCCTTGGGGAATACACTAGCTGAATTTTTAAAAATCACCATATTTCCTATCTATGGCATTTGAAAAATATTGGCTGTACTAAAAAGTTTTAAGTTTATGGCAGGTTACTAGGGCTTTCTCAGTGTAGCCTGATCCAACTATTCCCTTTGAAATAGTGCCTATAATATAGTGCACTTCACCAAAGGAAAGAAAAATAGCTTGTCTCCTTGAGAACAAGAACAAACAGCTTCAAACATGAATGGAAAGCCTACTTTCTGAGTAGAGGTACTGAGCCGCACAGAGCAAGTGAACAGCAAATCCATAACCTATCTCCGTCCCTCATTCAACGGCAGCTGGGAGACAAGGTGGAACAAGACGTCTCTGCTGACTACTCAGAATCATGAGTCTCTGGTTTATCAACCTGCAGATAAGAAATCTCAAAAAAGGGAGAGTGGGTGGAACTCTTAATGACGGCAGGAAAATGAAGGTCAGAGGACAGACTACACCACCTCTCCGGCTGCCAGTTTGTTGTAAGTGTCGGCTGAAACACTCGAGATCTGGGCTCAGTATTTTATCCCTTCATAAAAATAAGCCTTACAATACTTGCCCAACACGCCAGGCCTAATTACAAGAATTCAATGCCATAAAATGCTTTGCATTCCTTGGTGAAAGTGCTATATCAAAGCTCAAGATACCAGCCTGGGTTTGTTTTGTTCTTGGGATTCAAATTTTGAGATTAAGAATCTGACATGATTATTTTTAAAAAACCTCTCATACAAGGCTAAAGATAGAGAAATAACCATCTGAGGCTTTGGTGATTTCACCCATAAGCACTTGGGTATATCATGAGCAAGGATAATGACAGGCTTTGTGTCTCCGTGTAGCAGGAAATTTGTTGTGTATAAATCAAAAGGGTCTCACTGTAGGGTATAAATTAGAGGGCACTGAAACATGAGAAGCTGTACATCAGAGGAAGAAGCATGGGTGGAAGTTAGAAAACACAGATGAGTGCATGTAAGTGGAAATTCTAGGCTAGAAAAGGGAAAAATGCTGATGTAGAGAATCTGAAAGAGATTATAGGTATTTAAAGATGTTAGGCAAAAGATCTTATTCATCGGTCTAATTAAAAAGACTTACTAAGCAGGTATCTTTTTCTTTCTCTTTTGAAACAATTTTAGATGTACAGAATAGTTACAAAAATAGTAGAGCAAATTCTCATATACCTGTCACCCAGCTTCTTCTAATGCTAATATCTTTCATAACTATAGTACAAGTATTGAAACCAGGAAATTAACACTGCTACCATACTATTAACTAACCTACAGACTATTTAAATGTCCTTGGCTTTCCCACAGTGTCCTTTTTCTGCTGTAGGATCCAATTTAGGATCTCATATTGAAATTCACTGTCAATCTCCTTCTCTAATCTATGACAGTCTTTCTTTCCTTTCATTACCTTGTCACCTTCAAAGAGTACTGGTCACTTATTTTCTAGAATACTCTTCAATTTGAGTTTGTCTAATATTTCCCCATGTTAGACATGAAAGATAGAGAGTATTCATTTTGGGCAAGGATGTCACAGAAGTGATGCTGTGTCCTTCTCAATGCGTCAGATGGGGTACATGATATTGATATGTCTGACTACTGGTGATATATAAACTTTGATGAATTGGTTACCATGGTGTCTTTCAGGTCTGTAAAGTTACTCTTTTCCCCACTGTAATTAATGAATCGATTATGAAGAAAGACTGTGAGATAACGTAAATATGCTTTTCTTTAAAAAAAAAAAAACAACTTTGCATTTTTAGAGCTGCTTTAGGCTCACAGCAAAACAGATTTCCCATCTACCCCCGCCCCCCGCCACACACACACATGCATAGTCTCTCCCACTGTCAACATCTCCACTAGAGTGGGACTTTTGTTACAGTCAATGAACCTACACTGACACATCTTAATCACCCAATATCCATTAGGGTTCACTCTTGGTGTTGTACATTCAATGGGTTTGGACGAACATATAATGACATGTGTCTAACATTGTAGTATTACACAGACTATTTTCACTGCCCTAAACTTCCAGCATGCTCCACCGATTCATCCTTCCTCCACCTACCCCCTGACAACCACCGATCTTTTTACTGTCTCTGTAGTCTTGCCTTTCGCAGAATATAGTTGGAATCATGTAGTGTGTAACCTTTTCAGCCTGGCTTCTTTCACTTACTAATATGCAGTTAATGTTCCTCCTTGTCTTTTCATGGCTTGATAGCTCATTTCTTCTTAGTACTGAATAATATTACATTGTCTTGATATACCACAGATTATTTATCTAGTCACCTACTGAAGGACATCTTGGTTGTTTCCAAGTTTTGGCAATTGTGAATAAAGCTGCTATAAACATTAGCGTGTAGGGTTTTGTGTGGACATGAGTTTTCAACTTCTTTGGGTAAATACCAAGGAGGGTGGTTACTGGATCATAGGGTAATAATATGTTTAGTTTTGTAAGAAACTTCAGGACTGTCTTCCAAAATGGCTCTACCATTTTGCATTCCTACCAGCAGTGAATGAGAGTTTCTGTTGCTCAACATCATCACCATCATTTGGTGTTGTTAGTGTTCCAGATTTGGGGCATTTTAATAGATATGCAGAGATATCTCACTGTTGTTTTAATATACATTTTCCTGATTACATATGCTGTGGAGTATCTTTTCATACAAATATCTTTTTCATTATATACATTTGCCTACTAATTTTAGCATTTATCAAGGGTTCTTATCTGTAAAATTATTGCTATTGTTGTCTAAAGATAATTTTTCTATTTCCCTCATTTCTTCTACTTTAATAATTGGTATCATACTCTTCCCTGTTCAAATAACTGGTGTGGTTTCTGTCTCCTGGCTAGACTAGTTGATTTACCTCTGCACGTGGTGTGGCCCAGACTTCTCACAAGATGCGTTCCTAGAGAGAATGACTCAGGACTCATTCCTAGCTTAGTTTGTCTTCCCTGTATACGTCTATCCTTCAGTTATCTCATCCAGAACTGTGGTTTAAAATACCATCCATATGCTCATTCCCAAATTGCACCCCGGACTCATGCCCTACTGATCTTCAACTCATCATCTCCACCTAATAGATTTTTCAAACAAAGCTCTTCATTTCCCACATCCAAAAATAAATTATTTAAAGAAGGCACCACTAGTTGTTGAAGCTGAAGGAAGAGAAGTCATTCCTCGTTGTTCTCTTTTCCTTCATTTACCCTCCCTTGATTCCAACTCATAAACAAATTTGTTCCCTTTTCCCTCCAAAGTGCATTGCAAAGCCACCCACTTTCCTCCGTTTCAAGTGCCACCACCCTAATCTAAGTGATAATCATCTCTCATCTGACACCCCAGTATTCTTAACCACCTCTAATGTTTTCTTTATATACCAGTCAGAATAAACATTTAAAAACCTAAATCAGATCATGGCACATCCTGCTTAAAACCCCTCAACGATGTTCTATCGCAACTAGAATAATTCCAAATCCTTTAGCCCAGGCTTCAAGAACCCAAACCATCTGATTCATGGCTACTCCTTTAAACTCATCTGAGGCTTCTTCTCATCACTCTGCTCCAAGCACACCACCCCTCTTTTAAATTCCTAAAACACCTAAAGTCCTTTCTTTCCTCTGGATTTCCAGAGGTTGTTCCCTGCCTGTGACGCTCTTTCTCTGCCAGAGCACATGGTTCAGGTCTCCTTCAGATGTCACTCCCTCCAATCTCCCTAAATACGTTTTCACTTTGCTCTGTGTTTCCTCCTTAGCAGGATTGATCACAGTTTTCAATTAACTCAGTTTTGAGAATCTACTTACTCGTTTATGGAATGTGAGCACCATTTATCAATTCCACAAATACTTCCTAAGTTCTTACTATGTTTCTGATATTTTTCTGGGCACTAGAATACAATGATCAATGCCCTGCCTCCTTGGAGACTGCATTTGATGTAGATAGTCAACCAATATCAGAGTGTAGCAAGGAAAATCCAATTTTATTTAATTCCAAGTAAAAACAAATAGCAGGGCCTAAATCTGAAAGGAAAGTGTCCATCTTGCTTAGATTGCTAAGGCTCTTTGATAAGTTTTAACTTTGAGCAATAACTGAAGGGGCTCTGGTAGACAGAGAATCATCCATGTGAAGAGACTGAACTTTTGTCTCTTATGCAGATGCCATCAGAAATCTCCTTCTATTTGCCTAGTAAGATTGTATTATAGGCTGTTTTTTGTAGGCAAAAAAATATATCTTTTCTCACTTAGATTAACAGTCTTTTCTTGGTTCCTAAGGTAACCCTCCTACATTCTTGGTGGGAATGTAAATTGGTACCACCACGAAGGAGAACAATATGGAGGCTCCTCAAAAAACTAAGAATAGAACTACCATATGATCCAGCAATCCCATTCCTGGGCATGCATACAGAGAAAACCATAATTCAAAAATATACGTGCACCCCCGTGTTCCCTGCAGCACTATTTACAATAGCCAGGACATGGAAGTAACCTAAATGTCCATCAACAGAAGAGTGGATAAAGAAGATGTGGTACATATAACAATGGAATATTACTCGGTCATAAAAAAAAATGAAATAATGCCATTTGTAGCAACATGGATGAACATAGAGATTATCATACTAAGTGATGTAAGTCAGACAAAGAAAGGCAAATATCATATGATATCACTTATTCATGGAATCTTACAAAATGATGCAAATGCATTTGTTTACAAAACAGCAACAGATTCACAAACTTTGAAAACAATTTCATGGTTACCAAAGGGGAAACATAGTGGGGAGGAGTAAATGAGGAGTTTGGGATTAACATATACACACTACTATGTATAAAATAGATAATCAACAAGGACCCACTGTACAGCACAAGGAACTCCACTCAATATTCTGTAATAACCTGTATGGGAAAAAAATCTGAAAAAGAATGGATATATGTATATGAATAACTGAATCACATTGCTATAAACCTGAAACTAACACAACATTGTAAATCAACTGTACTCCAATATAAAATAAAAATGAAATTTAAAAGAAACAAACAAAAAAACCCCAAAACAAAACAAACAAAATATGTGACTTAGAGTAAAAAATAATCTCCTTATATGCTTTATATGTTGCAATTTTGTCCAGAAGGAAAGCTCAATGACTTGGGGATTATTTCACCATATGAAGCACTTACAATGGCAAAGCTCAAAAGAGAATAGCTTCCTCTTTCTTTGACCTGAATTGAAAGTGAGAATCTATTTAGTATTGCAAAGGCTGAACGTATGGACCTTAGCTGCGAGGTCTAAGAAACTGCTGTCATGTACAATAAGTCAAACTTTTAAAATTTGACTACTGGTACTTTGAATGATAAAATTAAATTTGGAAATTTTAATATTTATTCTTGTGTCCTGGAAATTCAGTCCATTAGTCTTCAGCTTCAGTTCTGGCCAAACATGGATTTTAACCCTTGGTCACTTAGCATTCAGCCAAAATGTGTATTTGGGGACCCTATCCCATGTGCTTCATGGGCTTATCCAGGAGGGTCTGCCATGTAATATGGTTTGCACTGTGGTGAATAATCAGGAAAGAGCAAGATTCTTGACAAGAAAGTTCATGTATTTAATTAGCATAATAATCACTCTATGATATCTGAAATACGTCTAAGAAAACCAACTGGGGAAGAAAAAACACAGAGAAAGCCCCTGTGTCGAGCTGAGGTTCGAGTCAATTCTACTCACAGATAGATGGAAGGGGGGGCTGACTAATAGAGGGCCCTGAAGGAGGGTTTGGCCTTGGGTAACAGACAGGTCACTTCCCTCCAGTTACTGAGAGGACAGAGTGATGGACTAGTTCTTGTTTTATCATGTTTTGTTTGGTTTCCATTTCGAGATTGAATACATTTGAAGCTGGGTTTCGTGTTTTGAGGACTGATCTGTTTCCAGTTGACCCTCACATCCAGGGTGTGGCCTTGTAAGGCTCCAAATTCCAATTATTGCCCTGCCAGCCCTATGTTTAGCCCAAATCTCTGCTCACCTCCTCAACCCCTCTCCCGCTTTCAAATTTACAAATGCCTTGGAAAAAAAAGGGGGTGCCCACTGTTCCTCCCTTGCATCTTGGACCCACGAATCTTGGCAGTCTTAAAAACACTCAGATACCTTCAAATATTTCTTTTCTTTTCTTTATTCAACTATTCTCAGAGAAAGGTTTGATCTGATACAGCTAGTCAGTTAGTTTGTAGCAGTCTAACAGTGTATTTTCCCCATATTACATATAATTCTCTCCACGAACGCATAGGCAAAGATTCTGATCTGGGATCACGTATAACTTTTTAACAACCCATGGGAGATTCTGAATGGCACCACTCTCCATCTTCATCCTCCTCCATTGATGGTCTCGGGTTCAGAGACTCATTTCAAGAAGCAGCCTGGGACTCAGACATTGGCAGAGGCCTAATAGCCTTCACAGCAGCTAAACTTCCCCCAATCTCTACCACCTTCTCTTTAGAACCCAAAAGTCGGTGGATCCCACTGGACACCTGAGAGTAATTATTTCCAGGTAAAGCCAGGTTTTAAAAGAGCCCTTAAAATGCAGGAGAATTTTTTTTTACATTAAATAATTTAATTTTTCTTTCTGTTTCCCAAAAATCTCCAAGAGAAGTTTCACATTTCCCTGTGTAGTTTATACATTAACTCATCTGCCTCAGAGTGTTTTGCCTAGAGGGCAAAATAGATATTCTTGGATTTGCAAAAACACATGCCTCCAGCATCACCAAGTCGGAAAACACCCTGCTCTCCCATGGCACCCGACAGGTGACTGGAATACGTGCATCAATTGTTCTGATACATTCAGAAAGGAAGGACATGGCCTCAGGAAGAGTTCAAATAGCCACTTACCAAATTGGAAAATAAACCTTTCATCTGAAAGACACAGATTACAACTTCTAGCTTCCCAGAATTTTTCTAAGTGACCACAAAATAAGAATTATTGGAAAATATGGTTTTTTTAAACATACATTGAGAAAATCCCCTGAAACCTTATCAAAAATACATACTTGTATTATCCAGAACTCTATACCTGGAGATCTCCTGTCTTAATGCAAGAAGCTAAGGAAAAGGCAAAGCAAAGCACTCATTCCCCCAAAGAGCTGTGCTGCTTGCGGGCATGGGGTGAGGGGTTCCATTCAGCTCATGTTTTATGCTAGTGTGTCAAATACCACCCCCTGGAATAAAACCTCAGATGGAAGGTGATCACCATAAACCCTTTCTCTGAGATTTAAATAAGCCAATTACTGAATCCAAGGACTTAAGCCTGCTTTTCTAAGACAAAAAAAAAAAAGTCATGTTGACTTAAATTTCACAGCGTGACACAGAAAGAAGCCTTTTCAACTGAAAGTCTGAAATACACAGCATCCATGAAAAATATCTGTAAAATTCTCTTTCAAAATAATCCATAGTTTTTTTCACGACACTGCACACATCAGAGGAAATCTAGACAAGGACATGATTGTAACTAAGACCATCTATTGCTGGAAAATATCCTTACTTTTATAATATACATAGAAGATCTCTATTTCCCAATTTTCTACAATAGCATTATTTTACATTTACGCCAAGAAAAGTTATATTTAAAAACCTTTTAAAGCTTTGAGCTATTCATCTTGGCTCTGGGCTAACGGGTCCTATTGGGTCAGAGTGAGCTTGGCAAGCTTGACTGAGAAAAGCATTTATCATCGAGTTATCATTTGAAGCTCTGCCGTGTCCTGCTCAGCATTGACAGGACATCCACTGTGAGTTCATTGCTTGTCCAAAACTTAAAAATGTGTGATAAGCTCACCTATCAACAGGGCTACTCTTCCTGGTCTCTCGAAGTAGAAGAGAGCTTGGACTCTAGCCTACTGGATTCTCAACAAAAGAACGAAGTCCGAGAACTCAGTCTCTGCTTTGTCATCATTGCAGAAAAGAGCTCATTCCAAAATGATCTAGATGCATATCATCCATAATGTGGATTAACCTGGATCCAGTCCATACCTAGGAGCCAACTGGATGATGTAACTCCAAGGGTATCGGGCAAAAACGTGTTTCCAAGAGGTTATCATTCATATTAGTCATCCCTTTGAGTTATCCTAAGGTGGCTCCTAGCTGACATTCAACCATGTTTGCGCATATAAGAAGGGCTTTATTTACATGCACCATCTCATTTCTCTTCACAAAACCCCTATGAAATCAGGCACTTATTATTATTGCCATTTTTAATGAGGAAATTGAGAATTAGAAAGATTAAGTAACTTCCCAAGGCTACAGAGTTAGTGTATGGGAAACTGAAACTCAAACTAAGGTCTGGCCTGACTCCCATGATCCACATTCATAACCATCTTGCTTTACTGCCTCTTCCCGTGGCCCCTAGGAAATTTCAGGAAAGGCAGTAAAAATAAATAAGTGTGTGAGCTACTGAATGACGTTGGCAAATTACTTAACCTGAGTCTGAGTTGCCTTAGTCGTGAAATTGGCATAGTAACAATTCTTATTTCAAAGGGCCGTTGTGATCATTAAAATGCGATGACGTACACAAAGTGTTTATGACACAGCCTAGCACACAGAATGTTAGATACAAAAAATGTTAGATACAATTTTTTTTGCTGCAAAGATTAGCTCATTAACCCATTCTTACCACTTGTAATATAAAAACTCTTACAAAATACAATTTAAGTATTAGAGACATCGTTGCTGTTTGCCACTAATCTATTCAGGGCCAAACTATAACTAGTTCTGTGAAAAATCCTGAGTAATGCTAACTGGACTTCCGTTTAGTCCACCTTTCTCCACTGGGTCTTTATGGAACATGGGAAACTTCATTACTTTCTTTATCAAAGTCTAGACATACTCTGTCAAGGCTATTCATTTTCATGATGAGCCTAACCTGTATAGAAAACTCATTAAAAAATAAAGAGAAAGGAAAAGAAAGACATGAGGATAGCTTTCTCTGTATAGGGTGGAAAAACACTTCAGGCTTCTCTAAATTAATACATCCAAAGCTTAATCCCTTATCCTTGCTTAGAAATTGGTTGTTCTTCTTTCCTTCTGTCACACTGAATGATATCACCATCACCCGGGCACTCGGACTAGGAACAGGGAAGTCTCAAAGTTTGCTTTTTGTTCTTTATCTTAAATATAGATAATGAAAAATTTCAAGCATATTTATAATGAGAGAATAAGAAACACTATGTACCAACCACCATTCAAATTTGCCAAATATTAATATTTTGCAATATTCTCTTCAGATATTTTTTTCTAATTTTTTCAAAAAAACACATTATAGATACAATAAAGTTTTCTGTGTAAAATTCCTGACTTCATTCTTTTCTCATCTTTCCATCGAGATAATTATTATCCTGAAATGTTGTTTATCACTGTATGCTTTATAAATTTTGCTACACATGTTGATATCGATAAATAAGACACTTTATTATTTTGCATGTTGTGCAAAAGGCATCATACCATACATATCTTTCAACATTTTTTAAACTTTATATTGCATTTTCCCTATTTTAAATTTTGGAAAATCTTTTATGTACGTGTGTATATTTGATTCTTTTCCTTTACCAGTTTTTAAAATAATGAGTTTGTTTTCTTGCACCCTCCAAAAGTGACCAATGATATATTTTTAAATACCTTTATAAACTCATGTACCATATTTGGTGCTTTCATTAATTGCAGATATCCTCTTTGATGCTTAGATTGGTATCATACTCTTAGGCACCATTGATGGAAGAAAAAACAAAATAATTGACTCAAGTCAGCCAGTTAACAACTTAAAGCATGGTGTGAACGTCAGAAGGCCTCTTTAATGGCACTTAAGAGAAGCAAAACTTCAGAGAAGCCTGAATTAGCAGCCCCGACAAGCTTCTAACCAAAGTCAGAGGCCTGATTAGAAAAGAGTCAGACCCAAAGATTTAGGATAGGGCAACAGGGTATATGTACTTGAGAATATTCCCTGGAGCCCTCTGTGTCTGCATCAATGGCTATTTCTTTTTGCTAGAAGACAGCACTCAGCTCCCCTATCGGCCCCCCAACTGCCCTCCCCTTCCTGCCTGAAGGCTATGCAAAGGCCTCAACCAGTACCTTTCAGGATCTGCCTCCACCTCCCCTACTGACCATTAGGGCAATAACTAAGTTCAAGTATCAGCGTTGCATACTTGTGCTGCCATGCTAAGGTAGGGAAAAGATTGATTATTCACCAAAAGAGACTACAGAACTTGGCTACTTTGAACCAGCAAGAAATGAGAAAGCATGTCTGGGAGAGAACATTGAGGTACTGAAGAGCAGTGACAAGGGAGAGGGTGTGTAGAATAATACGACAGTGGATAAGGTATTCTGTAAATCCATGGATGGAAGTTTCGGCAGAAACATTGCAAACAGAAAAGACAAATCCAAATCCAGAGTGACTTTTCCAGCAAAACCAATGAGCTATCCCTTCTATGATGAGAGTGGCCTAGTGTAATTAACCTGCCACCAGGTAGCTAGCTGGGTGATCACTCCAGGGAATGATGTCCCAAATGACTCTCTCTTGCTTAATTTGGGTTTCTACTCAATGCAGGTCTTTGCCCTGGAAGCAGGTATATCCTGATCAATTTCAGAACTTCATAAGACCCAGGCTGCCCCAGCATCATCTGATCTCTCTTTGGTCCTCACTCCCCCATGAACTGGAGTCTATGTGGCCTCCTCCCAGTTTTAGCCACTTATTTCTAACAGGGTCTCCCAAGAAGGCCCTGTCTCTGGAAATGACTACTTGTTAGTGATTTCTGAGTGCTTCAGGTCAAGGGGTTTCAGATATTCCATTTTTTCTTTTTTTTATTCTCCACTTTTTTAGTATCACATGAGGTATTTTGGGTTTTACTAGTTTGGCCCCATTTATATTTTGAAATTCATGAGGATATTTTGTTATCTAATTTGGTTGAAGATGTTTTCTGTGGTTTTTTGGTGGTTGCTTTGTTTATTTTCATTTAATTCAAGGAGCTTTAAAAAATACTCCCCTGACACCACCACCTTTCTTATATTGTACTATATTATATCATATTATATTATTATATTATATTAAATTTGTTCATATTAATACAGGGAGTTCTGGTTTGTTACTTTCTGTTCTTGTGAGATGTTTTATTTATTTATGTATTTATTTATCTATTCTCCAACTGAGTGACAATTATTTTCCAAATAGTCACATTGTAAACAATACTGCAATAAAAAATTTTAAATATGTATATGTATATATATTTTCTTTGCACAAATGAGAGTTTCCCTAGTGTTTTAAACTAAACATGTTTAAATGTTTAAACTAAACGGAATTTAGGATAGGCACACTTTCAAGTTTGTAAATATCCCAAATTGCCTACAAAGACGTTCTATATCAACTTACATCCCAAGCAGTATCAGTCAGCGTTCAACAAGAGACATAAACCAGGGAATTCCCTGGTGGTCCAGTGGTTAGGACTCCGCACTTCCACTGCAGGGGGGCCTGGTCAGGGAACGAAGACCCTGCAAGCCGCATGGCCAAAAAAAAAAAAAAAAAGAGAGACACCCAGTGGGAGACATATATTAAGGGATTTGTTGAAAGGAATTGGCCTATGCTATTGTTAGGTAAATCCAAAATCCATAGAGTAGACCATCAGAAAGGAAGAACTGAACTCTTGGACACAAGCTACACCTGCAGTAGACAGGCAGAATTTCTTCTTTTTCCAGGGAAACCTTAGTTCTGCCCTTAACGACTGTCAATTGATAGAATCGGGCACACCCAGATTATCTACAATAATCTCCTTTACTTTAAGTCAAATGATTATGAATGTTAATCACACCTACAAAGTAGCTTCACAACAACCCCTAGGTTAGTGTTTGAATAAATAACAAGGGACTATAACCTAGCCCAGCTGACACATAAAACTGTCCATCATAGCAATGTATGAAGTTTCTACTATTCCACATTTGTATCAACACTGGAATTATCAGACCAAGGGAATACGTATAGGAATCGAACCTAATGCTGTTGAACCAGAGTGAAAGAAGTATGTTGATATTATTCACTGATATGGATAAGTAGAGTCTGAATTCAGTGCACTATTTCAAAGGTCACGGATTGGATTTATCACTTCACTTGGTTGGTTGACTCAAACCTCAACCTAAAGGTAGCGCTACACTAAGTAAAATTTAAATGCCAGAATTTTCTTGCGTAGTGTAGAATAATGAGTCCTAAGATTTAGAATGCCTTTGGAATGCTAGGGTGGATTTTTCAAGTAAAATCTGCTCACCCAACACCTAACCACCTTCCTCCAGTGAGTTCAAAGTACACTCCCTTGAAGAGCTATCTGATAGCTCTTCTCTGCTGCGTAAGTATGACAATGGGAACCATCAAACAATGCTCCCTGAATTCAATCAATCTAACCTATTTGCTATGTTTATAATTTATTTTTATCATATTTTGGGTAATATTTGTCTGTGTGGGATTGGAAATTTTTAAAAAAGTGGACCTATTCCCCCAGCTGAGTTTAGAAACGCTATTGTAAATATTTGTACAGTGATCCTTCAAGGATTCCTATGTGAAACAAAGCATACGAAACACCAATTATCTAATTACCTAACGTTTAACAGGCACAGCGGATATACTTATGTTCAGTACACAATGAAACTACAAGAATTTTTACAAACTGTTTTCCTTTTATACCTCAATGAATATAACTATAATGTAAATAAGCAATGAAATATGGTTACATGTTTAGGGTACATAAAGAAAGCAAATAACATTTTTAAAATTGTAGGAAGAAACCTGTTTAGCACTGATTAAAGAGTTGCTTGAGTGAGGTTTGGGTTAAGAAGCGGGGGATGGAGTCACTGGAAACTTTGGTAGTGACCAAGGTTAGCTGGAATGAGCTGGTGAGAAAAATAAGTGAAAAAGTAAATGTGTGAGGTTTACAGACTTCACTTATTGGCACCCAATACTTCAAAAATATGTGACCATCTAAAACCATAGACAAAGCATTGGGACGGAAGTCTCATTAGCAACCATTTTGAAGTCCTTTGGTTGCAATTATACAGCTCCTTTTAGTGTGAGATGGTGCATGTCATCACTTTTTAAAATTTGATATTCCTATTCAGGTCAATATCACAGTCACAAACAACAGCAATATTTGTCTACATCACCTAAAGTTTCTTTTAAAGATTTATCATCTACCATTCATGGTTCTTCCTCTTTTTCATCAGTGGTTCCTTCTATTTCACTGAGAAGGATTGATTCACCCTCACTATTAGTGGAAACTTCTTCCACCATAATCAATAGTGCCTTTAGACCTCAGCAAACCTACCCTGGGCCTACCTTTGGCCCTCCTTCTTCCAGACCCCTCCTCACAGAGCAGGTAGACCTAGAGATCAAGAAGATGTAACCACCTAGTGTCTCTGCCCCTCTTTTAGACCAAAGTCAAGGTACCTAAAAAACCCAGAATTCCCTGCCCACATGGACACAAGCTCACTTCCAGGGCCTGCACAGGCCTTTCTCTAGACTGATGCTACAAAAGTTGGATGCTACATGAGGAGTGGCCATGCATAACTCTTTGTTGAGCCTGGGCTTGGGAGAGAGTCAATGGATGGAGCTTTGATGTGTGGGCTGGAATGTTCATATTCAGGTGGATGAGACCCCTCCAGGATGTGATGGAGCTGGTCAGGAGAAGTTTGGGTGAGCTGTGGGCTGGATCTTCTTTTACCCCAGGCTCTGCAAGTGTTTGGAGAGGGCCTGCCAATAATCCTCCAAGTATAAAATCTTACAGCTTCTCAGATTTCTCAAACCATTCCTGACTTGCTTAGAAACTCAGCTCCCCCACCTAATCACTCCCTCTCTCCATTGCCTTCTTCAGATCTTTAGAGACGTCTAGTGCCTTCTGCTATCTCAACATGGTGCTAAATGGCATCCCATGCTGAGTGTAGCTCTCAAGCCATTACAAAAGGTATTTCTCTAGTTATTAAAAAATATTATGCTGTTCTCAAGTAACACAATGGAGCTTTCCAGCATCAACAACACTTCCACAATATTTATTTTGTTATCACACACACAATAGGTCCAGACCTGTGTATGGCCAAGCTTTATATGTTTAATGCATTCACTTTGCTCTATATGCTTTATCACCTCCAGCATTTCTTTTAACTGTATGAGCTTTCTAAGTGTATGATAACTCCTTTCTTTATAGTTTTTTCCCTAATTCTCTTTAAAAACGTTTTTACTTAATAATGTCAGCAGATGATAGCAAGGATACAGAAAGTGGTTTGAAAAGAGGCGCTGAGACACCATCCTGTCAAAACAGAGAAGAGGTGAAAGCAGCTCCCTCCGAATCTTCTTGTCCAGATTTCAATCTTCTTGTCCAGACTTCAATCTAAACAATTTTTGCTAGCCCATGTGTGTAACTTCATTAGCATGGATTTCAACTAAAGTAGTAAGTTTGGGGTAAATATTTTACAAGTACTTATAGTGAATATTTGAATAGCGAGCATTCACATAGTGAGGGATACCTGTACTTCTGTCTCCGGTTTACTTTCTGTGCTGCCAGAAGACATGTTTCCAACGTAAACGCTATTCTAATTAATATTTCCTTCTTTAAAATCACTAATAGTTCCCCACAATTTATGAAAAAAAATTCTAAATCATTCACATGCCATTCAAAGCCACTCATAACCTGATCTCAACCTACATTTCCAGCCTCATCCTAACCTCCTCCAACTATATCTAAACCACACAAAGCTACTTGTTCAAACATACACATATAGGGCTTCCCTGGTGGCGCAGTGGTTGGGAGTCCGCCTGCCGATGCAGGGGACACGGGTTCGTGCCCCGGGCCGGGAAGATCCCACATGCCGCGGAGCGGCTGGGCCCGTGAGCCAATGGTCGCTGAGCCTGCGCGTCCGGAGCCTGTGCTCCGCAACGGGAGAGGCCACAACAGTGAGAGCCCCGCATACCGCAAAAAAAAAAAAAAAAAAAAGGTGCTCAGCGCCATGAATCATTAGAGAAATGCAAATCAAAACTACAATGAGGTATCACCTCACACCAGTCAGAATGGCCATCATCAAAAATCTAGAAACAATAAATGCTAGAAAGGGTGTGGTGAAAAGCAAACCCTCGTGCAGTGTTGGTGGGAATGTAAATTGTTACAACCAGTATGGAGAACAGTATGGAGGTTGCTTAAAAAACTACAACTAGAACTACCATATAACCCAGCAATCCCACTACTGGGCATATACCCCGAGAAAATCATAATTCAAAAAGAGTCATGTACCACAATGTTCATTGCAGCACTATTTACAATAGGCAGGACATGAAAGCAACCTAAACGTTCATCAACAGATGAATGGCTAAAGAAGATGTGGCAGAAATATACAATGGAATATTACTCAGACATAAAAAGAAACGAAACTGAGTTATTTGTAGTCAGGTGGATGGACCTAGAGACTGTCATACAGAGTGAAGTAAGTCAGAAAGAGAAAAACAAATACCGTATGCTAACGCATATGTATGGAATCTAAAAAAAAAAAAAAAAATGGTAGTGTTGAACCTAGTGACAGGGCAGGAAAAAAGACGTAGACATGAGAATGGACTTGAGGAGACTGGTTGTGGAGGGGGAAGCTGGGGGGAAGTGAGAGTAGCATCGACATATATGCACTACCAAATGTAAAATAGATAGCTAGTGGGAAGCAGCTGCATAGCACAGGGAGATCAGCTCAGTGCTTTGTGACCACCTAGAGGGGTGGGATAGGGAGGGTGGGAGGGAGACGCAAGAGGGAGGGGATATGGGGACATATGTGTGCATATGGCTGATTCACTTTGTTGTACAACAGAAACTAACACAGTACTGTGAAGCAATTATACTCCAATAAAGATCTATCTTAAAAAATCATTGCAATGTGCTTCTCCTACAACAAAGGAACCTCTTTGGGTTCTAGGAAAAAGTCCATTCTATACCTAGGAATAATTCTCTCACCTACATACTGGTTGACGTGAAAAGGAGCCAGCTTTTAGTGGGACCTAGAACGTGAAAGAGCTCTGACGCAAGTCCAGGCTGTGGGACAAGCAGCCTTATCACTTGGGCTGTTCATTCTAGCAGAGCCCATGTTATTGCAATGTCTGTAGCAGGAAAAGATGCAGTGTGGAGTTGATGGCAAGGACAACTGGGAGTACTCCAAGGCAGGCTCCTAAAGTTTAACAGCAAGACCATGTCCTATGCAGGCAGGAGTTATTTGCCTTTTAAGGACAGCTCCTAGGGAATTCCTGGGCCCTGGCAGAGATGGAATACTTGACCATGAGACACTAAGTAAACATTCCAGAACTTCTGATCAAGAGCTGAGTTATATTGGTACCAACAAGTCATAAAATCCCACAGGCCCAGCAGCAATCCATGCTAAGATAAAAATAGTAGATACATCAAGGATTAAGCACTAGCAAAACCAGGGGCCATAAGTAAACTGCAGGACCAAGCATCCCAGACCCCCATGGTTGCATGCCCCCTATCAGCTCATATTAATGGACCTATGGGAAGGTGGTGTCTACAAGACCACCAGAATAAGGAAAAAACATTATAAACTTAGTTTATTAAGTTCATTCAGTATTTAAGTGTAAGCCAAATTAATGATGGCTGCATTATAGCCACACTCAGAAATGACCTTGAAAGACAGTGGAGAAGAAAAATCTTCCTAATGGGCAGAATCTTTAATAATATAATTGGCTTATCCACTTTTTTTTTTTTTTTTTGCGGTAGGCGGGCCTCTGACTGCTGTGGCCTTTCCCATTGCGGAGCACAGGCTCCGGATACGCAGGCTCAGCGGTCATGGCTCTCGGGGCCAGCTGCTCCGCGGCATGTGGGATCTTCCCAGACCGGGGCACGAACCCGCGTCTTCTGTATCGGCAGGCGGACTCTCTACCACTGCGCCACCAGGGAAGCCCGTGCTTACTTATTTTTAACAGAAAGATAAGTGGCTTAAGGTGAGAATGTATATGGAATCAACGGCAGTGGCATATGACCTGGCAAGCTAATCAGGAGCCTGAAGAAAGAGACTAGAAGACTGGAGTCAAAAATTTTGGTGTAGAAGCGTAAGAATGTATAGACAAGCGTGAGCATCATGTCTAAGGATATTTGTATCATGTGTTAACCTCTTCCAGAAAGTATTCACCATTGAAAAGACACTGAATAACCAAGCAGAAATATTGGCCCAGCCAGTTCACCTCGGTCAGTATTTTTCATCAGCCACCCTTGCACTGGCATGCTGAGTCCATGAATCAAGTGGCTACAGAAGCAGAGATGAAGACGAATACATGGACTCCCCCTTCCCAGTGCCTCTGTATTTCTGACCTTTAGAAATAAAGCCTGAAAATGCATCCCCAGTGTGGCGCTATTCCTTGAGGAGACCAGCTTACCGCTTGGTGGCAAGATGACTCCTACTGGACCACTGTGATCACATGTTTGTTCTGCATCTGCCTCATGAGAATAATAGACTCTATTTCTCTTTCTCTTTCCAAATCTCCTATGAATGCCTTTCATTGAAAAACTCTAACCGGGAATCAGTTCAGGAAGGGAAGGTGGGAACTGTAGTTCCTACCTTCTCTTCTATAATGTAAAGGACACCTTACAGGGAGGTGGCCATGAGGCCAAGTTAACACCAGACCCTTGGAGCGTGGTCCATCCCTTGTCAACCTGGCATTTATACATACCCCTGCTGCTCATAATTAAACTTTTAAGTTGAGATAATAACAATATGTACAGATGAGAATGCTCATGGCTGTCTTTCTAACAATTTTAAGTATGGTATGAGTATCAATGAAGAAAAAAAAGAAGAATTTGACCAAGGGAAAATAAACAATTTATCTATTGTTGAGAGAGTTGTAGACGTTCTCTTTTTGTCATGTTTAAATAAGTCGGACATCTTTAGGAGAGTTAGGAGAGCATAGTGAAAAGCATGGACTCAGAAGCCATATTGTTTGAGCTTAATCTTATCTCTCATCCTTACTAGTTTGTGACATTGGGCAAGTTACTTAGTCTCTTGATACCTAACTCTCCTTCTCTATAAAATGTTAAAACACCTAGATCAGTGCCTATCATACAGTGAATACTCTAAGTTTGGTTGTGATTGTTCCCATCTTTAAGAAAGTTTGTGGCTGTGCTTGCAGGCAAAAGAATGACCAAATGACCTCTCGTAATCTCTTAATGCAGAGTTTCTGTTCTGTTCTATTGCTGAACTAGCCCAGCCCTAATAGTTTCCCCACCTCTCCCACCTCATCCTCACCTTCACGATCCTCTGCATGGACAGCATGCTCGTAGAAGTGTATGGGCAGCATCACTGGTTCATGCTGTCCTCTGCCGTCATCACTCTAACATCCACTGCCATCAATCAGTCCCTCTGGTCAAGTCACCTTCTAATTAACCTACCATAGTCTCTTTTTTTTCTCCCATTTCAAAAAAACAATTTCCATGCCTCTTCTGGTTTTTGAGGTTCCTTCTTAAGTCTTCTTCCAAGACAGTACCCCTGGTTTTGTCCAGGGAAGAATAACGTCAAGCATACTCGTGGGATGGAAATTTCAGAGGCTCAAATGTAATGCCAGCATTCTAATTTGGAACCCAGAGGTCAGGAGTTCCATAGATAGTGTACACTCAGCACTTTGCTCCCTTGCATTACTGGTGCACATCAGATCATAAACTCTTTTAAGGACACAACTTGTGCTTTATTCATCTTTGTAACTTTCCTAGTATCTGGCACAATGTTTTGCTCAATAAAGGATTGGTAAATGGAAGTAAATAGAATAAAATGGAACTTAACATTCTTGGAAACTCATGAGCAGTTTCATTGCCTAGCAATTAAAGGTTCTTTTCTTTTTATTTGAATAACATTTATTAATATAGAAAAATTGTAAATATAATAAAATTATAATACCACAATCCAGAGATAGTCACTGTTGTTACTTTTCACTTCATTCTAATATTCTTGATACATTTTTTACTTAGATATTAATTCTTTTTTGTATGCTGTAGAGGCTTTTTTTAACTGAATTTATTCTCTATTATTTACCTTAAGAAATAATACTGGATACATCAGATCGAACTTTAATTTGGTAAAGGTTAATCGTCAAAACCTACTGTGAACCTTCTACAATTGGACAAATGTCAGATGAATTCTATTTTTTATTTAGAAACAGACAAGAACATAAATAGTATTCATTCACTTATTCATTTATTTGTTTACTTTCAACAAATAGTTATAGGGCCTCTTCCTTATGCCAGACACAGTTATGTGCATTGAGGATATAACAGTAAGCAAAATAGACAAAAAATGTCTGCCCTTATAGACATCATATTGGGGAGAGACAGAAGTAAAAAAAAAAAGAATGATATATGTCACAGACAGTGTTAAGTAGTTATAACCGCTATAACTAGCGTTATAGTTAATTAACAAGTAGTTATAAACGTTTTAAACGTAGAAAAAAATAAAGCAAGAAAGTTGTATAAAAAGTGCTTGCATAGCTATGTCCTGTCCATTTTAAATATCCTGAGGAGAGAATATCTAAGCAAAGACTTGAAAGAAGTGAAGGAGTAAGGCAGATATTGTGATAAGACTTTTCCAGGCAGATATAAAATTAAATGTGAAGCAGAACTTGGACTAGAGTGAGGCAAGTGAGGCGCCTAGTTTGCAAAATTTAAGGAAGCACTCGTTCTCAGCTCAAGCAAATACCGTTGATCCTGGAAAGGCCCTCAGGCAAACTGTATCTGGCAAGTTTCAGGAATAGAAAGGTGCTCAGTGCGCCCGGTGAGAGGAGACCAACGTGGAGAGCAGCTCACTGAGGTAGGAGGTGTAAGGATGCCACCGTAAAACCTCCTAAGCATTGGCGGGATGTTGACTTTGGTCTGAGTAAGATGGGCAGCCATTGTAGGGTTTTGAGATGAGAAGTGTTTGAATATAATTTTAAAAAGAAAAAAGAGGAATAAATATATAAGAGAATGAGATGAAACTGCCATTATTGGCAGATAATATAATTAACTTAGAAAACCAAAAAAATCAACAGAAAAAAATGTTAGAAAAATCAGAGTTAAGCATGGTTGCTAGATTTGAGACCAACTTATGAAACCAGTTGTATTCCTCTATGATGAAATGATTTATAAGAGCATATTTTTTAAAAACCTGTGCAATATCTAGGCACTAATTGAGCAAAACTATGCATGGTTTATATGGAAAAAAATTTTAAACTTTATTAAAGTCATAAAGATTGGAATAAATCGAGATGTGTCTTAGGCTCAGAATTAGTATTTAGAGATATCAACTATATCCAAAGAAATCAACAAATTTAATACCAAAAATTCAGTAGTGTTTCCTCTATCAGTAATAACCAATTTAAAAATATAATAGAAATTAAAATACTCCATAAATAGCAACAAATCTTATCAACAACTTTATAAAAATTGATAAAGACTTCAAGAAATATTTTAAACTCTATTAAAATATGTAAAAGAAAATTTACAAAGTGTAGCAATATACCACAGTAATGAGTGTGACTAGTTAGCATAACCAACATGTTACTTTTCCCCCAAATTAATTTATAAATCTAATGCTATTCCAACCAAAATTCCAAACAAACTTATTCCAAAACTTGGATGAAAATATAAAGATGCATGAATAGTTCTTTGTTTTTAAAATGAACAGGAAAGAGAGAAGCTTACTTGGCCAGACATGAAGACTTATAATAAACCCATAGAAATGGTTAGGGTGTAGTACATAAGAACAAATAAATAAACCAATAAAACATAATAGAGGGTCCAAAACAGATCTATGTAAATATGGGAAACTGATTTATCATTGAGGTGGTGCTCACTAGCTGATGGGAAAAGTTGAATTGTTGAATATATAGGATTGGATAAAATGGCTCATTATTTGAAAACAGTTGGACTGGATTTCTACCTCACACCATATATAAAAGCACATAGGGATTTAGCCCAATCCTGAAAGGGAAAACTATAAAGCTAACAGAAGAAAATGTATGGGAACATTTTTATGATTTTGAAATGAGAAGAACTTCTTAAGTCCCAAAAACACAAACCATAAGGTGAAAAAATTATACAGGAATTAAGAATGTCTATTAAATAAAAGACATCATTGACAAAATTACCCTATGCCGCCTTATTGGAATAGATACCTACAATGTGAACAAGTAACATAAGGTTAATATCTAGAATATTCAAAGAATTCCTATAAACATACAATAAAAAGAACCGTAAGATATTGGGTAGGCCAAAAAGTGCCTTCAGTTTTTTAAGTAAAAATAAAAGACACATTTTTCATTTTCACCAAGAACTTTATTGAACACTGTATTCACCCTTTTGTTCCACTGCCTTCTGCCATTTTTCAGGCACCTTCATAATTCCATCTTCCCAAAACTTTTTATCTTTTTGATCAAAGAACTGTTCCAGGTGCCTTTTACAGTCTTCCAGGGAATTGAAATTTTTTCCATTAAGAGAATTTTGTAAAGACCGAAATAAATGGAAATCCAAAGGTGCAATGTCTGGTAAATATGGTGGATGAATCAGAACTTCCCAGCCATGCTGTAACAGTTTTTGCCTTGTCATCAAAGGAACATGCAGTTTTGCGTTATCTTGATGCAAGATTATGTGTTTTCTGTTGACTAATTCTGGACGCCTTTCATCGAGTGCTGCTTTCAGTTGGTCTAACTGGGAGCAGTACTTGTTGGAATTAATCATTTGGTTTTCTGGAAGGAGCTCATAACAGAGGACTCCCTTTCAATCCCACCATATACACAACATCACCTTCTTTGGATGAAGACCGGACTTTGGCGTGGTTGGTGGTGGTTCATTTCGCTTGCCCCATGATCTCTTCCATCCCACATTATTGTACAGTATTCACTTTTCATCACCCGTCACAATTTGTTTTAAAAACAGAAAGTTTTCATTATGTTTCAGTAGGGAATCACATATGGAAATATGGTCAAGAAGGTTTTTCTCGCTTAACTTATGTGGAACCCAAACATCAAAGCAATGAACATAACCAAGATGGTGCAAATGATTTTCAACACTTGACTTGGATATCTTGAGTATGTTGGCTATCTCCCACATGGTATGACATTGATTGTTCTCAGTTATTGTTTTAATTTGATCGCTATCAACTTCAACTGGTCTGCCCAACCGAGGAGCATCGTCCAGTGAGAAATCTCCAGCACGAAACTTCGCAAACCACTTTTGACACATTCAATCAGTCACAGCACCTTCTCCATATACTGCACAAATCTTTTTGTGTGTTTCAGTTGTGTTTTTACCTTTCTTGAAATAATAAAGCATAATATGCTGAAAATATTGCTTTGTTTCTTCCATCTTCAATATTAAAATGGCTACACAAAAATTCACCAATTTTGATAAGCCTTTTTTTAAATGCACGCTGATATGACAGCTGTCACATACAATCTAACAAAATTGTTTCAAATGAAGTTAAAGACAACTATGTGCTACTAGAACCAGCTTATGGAAAAAAATGAACCAACGTTTTGGCCCACCCAATATGATGTACCTTGTATTTATGCAAACTTGAAACACATATAAACATAAAACAGCATTCATTTTTCAAAGAACCATACATCTTTAAGGGCATTAGAGTGAATGCCCATACTGGGAAGATGAGAATGGAAAGAAGGGTGATAAAGCAGAAAAGACTAAAAAGAAATAAAATAAGAGCAAAGCATTGCAACTAATGACAACATTGAACTATTTGGGAAATACGATTAACTCAGTGCTTTACCCATGAGGTCTAGAGGGAAGAAAATAATTTAAATAAAAATGTAGATAAAATCGGGGGGAGACTAGATCATCTATAAAGTCAGTGCTCTAATATTCTGGTTTTCTATGATAAATGAGATCCTTCTGCACTGTGTAAGCCTTGAGAGACCATTTGTATCATTTTCCATTAATGGGATGAAGCCAAACACCTGTAAATCCAGTAAATTCAGACAAAGTAGGCTCAGGGGAGCTAGTTTCCCATCATCTGTCAACAAGGACATCAAAGAGAAGGTGGAAAATCAAAATCGTCTGTCTCCGGGCTGCAAGCCCTGGCTGTGACTCCCCAGACACCAATCACAGCAATTCTCCGTGTTCCTGTAACCCTCAGCACCTGTTAATTGTCTGGGACTCCATATTCTACCTCGGAGGCCTATTGGTGTTTCCAGTTGAGTTAAGGAGAGAACTAAAAGGATAGATTGCTAAGAAAAATTATGGAGTCCCTGAGCAAACATTCCGTCTCAAGAATCCACAGTGTGGTGTGCAAAAACTGAGTTTTTATAGATGATTTTAATCCAATAGGGTTTAATTAGGACCCCAGAGAGGTGCTCATGGGAAGATGGAATTCTACTCAGTATGATAAAAACAAAGTATCCTTAACAACTGGAAGGGACAACAGTGAAATTGGCAACCACAGGATTTAGTTAGGTTCCTATTCTTGTGCACCTTTCCGGTAGAATCAAATAGGCTTAGAAATGGTACGAAGGGAATCTATCACAGGGGGAGGCTTTCTGGACGACAAGTCTCTTTAAGAGTCCTTTCTAACATGGAGGTTCCATGATTCCCTGCTGTGTGTTTTCTGTGTTTGTGTGTGTGCACACACACTCAGAGACCATAGACTCTTGGTGTTGAGGCGATTAAGCAGTAAGACACTGCTGCAGAGGATGTCGAATAAAATTACAAACAGAGCTCACCTTTATAGAGCTCTTTCTAGCTCTATAAAGCTCTGGAGGATTTTTTTGGTTTGTTTGTTTTTATAATCCGTATAGAAAAACGTATTCACCATACAACACTTTTCAGCAAAAAAGCTATATTCAGAGTGTACACAGCTGCTACAAAAACAAACAGAAAAATACTGGGAAAGGATGAAAAGTAAGTGTGATTTGCCGATTCTATTTCACTGCGCTCAAAACCAGGCATGCAGCTTCCGTTAGCTTGAGGATAAAAGGAAATGAGACTGGGACTGAAATAAAACTACATGCGATGAATATTAACATCAGTGAAATTCACTTGTATGTTCACCCAACAAAAAATCACCTCCTCCCAGTGGTGTGGGATCCACCGGAGAAGCCTCAGTATATGAATGTTAAAGAGTGCAGACCAGAACAGGAAACATTCCCTTGGTAGATTAATAAACCTCACAACTTGACTCCAAGGTTATTGGTTATTTCTGGAGGTGATCACATACTGGTCCCTGTGTGCCTTAGCTTCTAAATGAAGAGGAATGTGAGACTGAATGTATTACTTATTGTATGTCCTTTATAGTTTATGTATATGTGTGTAAACAGCATACTGCTCTCTTAATTGAGTGTTGGGTGAAGCAGGTCAACAAATATGTATGTCATCTTTATAGAATCCTTAGCTAGAAACAATTTGGGGTATTGCTATGGATACAATCCGAAACTTCCCTGATATTTAGAATCAGTACTGTGGTGTCCAAAGAGAGACAAGCAACACCCATTAGGTCCAAGATTCTGTTTGGAAAAGACATACATCTATCTCAGGAGGTGCTATGCCCTCTATTAGTAACTCCATAGTCCTTGAGTCCAGGGGGCAGATACCAGGTAGCATTCTGCACTTAGATTCTTGTCTTTCTTTTCTGAGTTTCCTTAGCACTTCTCTGAATCAGCAAAGCTTAGTCAATCTGCAGACTCATGAATATGAAAATTACTAATTTTAAAATTGTTTGTTACACAGTCAGACAATTCATACCTTAGATACTTTGTACTTTCTACATATTCAAAACTTCCCCAAACACAACATCTCTTTGAAAGATGGTTGCTGAGGGTTCTGTATAATTGTTGCAGCTACATACTATACCAGAGTAGCTATCTTTGGTGACAGAGAAATCCTTCTCCTACCCTCCAAAAACTCCTTCAAAAGTTAAACGAGGGTTTCCCTGGTGGCACAGTGGTTGAGAGTCTGCCTGCCGATGCAGGGGACACGGGTTTGTGCCCCGGTCCGGGAAGATCCCGCGGAGCGGTTAGGCCCGTGAGCCATGGCCGCTGAGCCTGCGCGTCCAGAGCCTGTGCTCCACAACGGGAGAGGCCACAACAGTGAGAGACCCGCGAACCGCAAAAAAAAAAAAAAAAAGCTAAACGAGGTCCCTCCAGCCCATATTCCCATGAGGATGAAAGAAAGAAGAAAGGAGAATGCAACTGCTTTGTTAAAAGTTAAAAGAGCATGGTAGTCCCTGGGACTGTGTCCTATTCTTTGATACTTATGTCTTGACAGTTTTGTATAGTCATAAGAATTGGAACCCTATAGGCATTAATTTTCTGCATGTGTCTGTTAGTGGGGAGAAAGCACAATCTCCCCTTCATAAATGAGACCTCTTGCAAATCTCGTCTAAACAAAATGAGATAAAAGTCTTCATAACTTCATCACCAATAGTCAACATAAAAATATGAAGGCTGGGGGGCTATTGTAAGAAGCAAGTGGAAATGTCACTCATTAGGGTGACCTCTGAGGACAGCATGGAAATTATAGCGAGGTTGGAGTCTTGGGGAGAGAAAATAGCTCACTGTAGATTAAAATCTATGCTCAATATCAAAACTACATGTGTTTACCTACTACCACCAAAACTTCGTGGACCAAGAAATTAGATCTAGAAGAAAGCAGTGATGTTGCTTTCAAACAGATAGATTAGGTGAATCTCTTCACCTCCTTGAGCTACAGTATCTTCAACTGTAGTTTAGGGATAATAACCTTATCAATATCAGACCGACAATTGAAGCAAATGAGATTTTAGAAGACAGATTTGAAAACTGAAAGGAACTCTACAAATTAAATGAAACAGGATAGTAATGATTAGGACATTTTATATCGTATCTATTCCAACACAGTTCTATACTGAAACTCATAGTTCTGTATTTAAATGCTAACTTAGTATTTTGAGGGAAAAAAAAATCTTATTGGAAAAATAAATAAAAATAAACAAATAAAAATGAAAACACATATATTAAAAAGAGGAATCAACCTATGCTATCAAATAGTTGAAATGTACTTGGTGGGATTGGTTGTCTCTGATCTCCACCTTATGTGGGTCAATCCGTAAACAGTGTAAGACAGGGCCTGTAAACCAATGCCATAAGATTCAACTTTGTTTCACTCCCATTTCAAGTGTAATTCAAGTGCCTTTCAACAAAGATTTATTCTGAAGCCAGCTCTTTCACATCCCCTTAAGTTAGTGTATTTTATTTGCATGAAAATCCAAACTGATTTGATGTTGCTATCCAGCCACTCCATGAGTAGGAGACAGAAAAGATCTGTTATGTGTAAAAATTGCCAAAGGGGAAACAGACATAATTTTTGAGATTTAGCTGTAAACAGCCCTCTTTTTCCATTATCAGATTGTCATTAGAATTTCCAAAGAGCTGCTGAAGGACCAGCCTGTATCCAGTTTAGATTCCAAACTTTCACCCTGCTTGACATCATTCTCGGAGTATATGCTCTGCCCACCCCACCCCTCCCCAAAAAGAAAAAAATGTCATCAACTGCCACCAATGAAGGAAACATGTTAATAACAGCGTATGGAGTGTTCCACACAATCACATCATTTAAAAGATTTGGGGTCCTCCCAAGTAAATTCTCTGCCGATGGTTATCCTGCTTTCTGCTTTGTTGGAATCTAGTTCCTCAATTCCATTGTTTGGGTATATAATAATGTGAGAGTTTGGTTTTACAATGTATAAAGAAAAGGCTAGAATTTGTTTATAAACTATAAGTATATATTTATACTTGCATTATAAACTATGCTTGTTCAATAGCACAAATATTCCTCAAGATTCCAAGCTATAGATCAGACCGTGGCTATACGATATTGAGAAAAAGCCAGAAAGAACAGAAATGGAGTCCCAGATAATAGAAATAAACATTTATTGAGAGATTAGCACATGCAAGTACTTAATCGGATGATTTGTCTGCATCTGCCCAGACAATCCTCATAATTATGCTCTAAGGTGGAAGTCATCCCCATTTTGTTAGGACAAAAGAGGCTCAGAGAGGCTGTGTCTACTGTCCAAGGTCACACAGCCATTAAATGGCAAAACTGGTATCTAAAATGGGGTTTCTTTTTCCCTTCAAATCTCACTTTCCTTCCATTGAACTCTCTACCCTCAATGATCAGCGGTCCAGGTTCAATGATATAGCAGTCAGAGGTCCCATCAGATAACCAAAAAGGGAAATAGGTAGAAAAAAAGAATCCTGTAAATTGGCACTTTGAATACTTGGGGAAAGAATTTTCTTCGTTAGAAAGTTACTACAACTGGTGACTTCAACTAGGCAAAGTGAGAATGTGACGATTTGAGTAAAAGAAGAGAAGCTTAACAGCTGTTAAGAAGGACACAGTCACTTGGATCTGGAATAAATAATGGCAATGGAAGGAGAGGAACACAGAAGAGAGAGGGAGCTGGACCACTCTGCAGTGTCCATAGCCTATCAAGAAATGCTGTCCGTGAGAAATCGCCAGTGGCAAACTGTCCAGAAGATTTTTCGTAACAGGGATCTGCCTAAGTTCAGTGTTCAAGTGATTCACTGTGTAACTCTACGAAAGCATCCTTTATCTTCCGGTAATTATCTACTCCGCACTCTACTCACAACACTTGTATGAGAGGTATCTGAAAAGAAAACGAGAGGCTATTCCACATCTGTATCAGAAAAGGCTGGTGAGAGATGAATAAGACATAGGGTTCAGAAAGCACTGGAGATTGGAAGCAGAGATGTCCATGTGATTGTAAGGAGGTCACTGTACATTCCAAGGATATGGAAGAGGGAATGAGTTAGTTTATATAAAAGTCAAGGACATTACACACCTGAATTATATTTAATCAGCTAAATTCTATTTGTCCTGACGTCAGTTTTCTCAGCCTATCAGCGGTGTGTTAGTAAAGGAAATGCCTAGAAAGTTAGTGACATCATAGCTTTCAATACCCTTTCAATAGCTTCTGACACATGGTTGTGATTGGCAAATGGTAGCAAATTCCTTTCCCACACACCCAGTATTCCTGTTGATGTAACCTTCTGCTCTCCTATGTCCTTTTACTCCCAGAGAACCATAAAGAAATTAAAAGAAACTTTTGAGATAAGAAGTTGGGGATCCATGGTTTAGGAAATCTGGAGTTTAGTCAAGTGTTGTGCTACCTACCATCAATGGTACTTCTATCGCATAAGTTACAGCCCCTTTGCAAAGGGTCACCCAAATCACTCTTTCTGCCAGATTGCCTTAGAGCATCATATTCTTCTCCCTATAAACCTCTGAACACCGTAAGGATTTCTGGCCACCAAGCTTACTTATAGAACACCTGATATAACAATAATAATAGATTTGAAGAAAAAGAAATATCTAGGTTGCTCTGCTAACAATGCCAAGAATACTTTCTCCAGTAGTCCTAATTAAATTGTTACTCATCCTCTTGAACATATCCAGTGACAAGAACATTACAGAAGGAAATTCTGTCTTTGAATAATATGAACCATTAGAAAATATCTCCTTATACTGAGACTAAATTATACTTCTGGTCCTAGATTGGCTCCAGCATCTGGAACAGCATAGGTGGTATTCTTCCATCTGTCTGTTCTTCAATGATTTGATGACAGCTCTCATGTCACTCCCTAAGTCATACTAAATGTACTCAGTTCTTTCAATCATTTCCAGATGGTGTGTCATACAGGGAACCACTTCTGGGTCCATTCCATTGGCCAATGTTCCTCGTAAATGTGTGGTGTGCAGAAGGGAAACCTATGCTCCAGATGTGTTCTTAACTGGGCAATATTCATTGGTACTTTTCTGAAAATTGGTCCTTTAATAAAGCAAACTGAGATGACTTTAGCCTTTCATGGCATTATATCAAATCATACAGAGGTTGCCATTGCCTTGTTATTCAAACTGATTTTTTCTGATGTATTTAACCCTATGTTGCCTTACCTGCATTTTTCACCCGTTTGAAAAGTTTAACATAACTTGTACAATAATATGTCCCATTTGATAATATTGTGGTACCAGGACCTATGTCATAACACTTGTAATCCTGGGGTAATGTAAAAGGGTCAAAGATTATATAACTAGTAGAATTTTTCAAGTCATATGCAATATTATTTTTAGACTCATGGCTTCAACCATGTCATAAAGGTCACAGGGCTCAAGCACAACTCAGAGAGAAAAATTTTTACAAAGATTTTATATGTCTTGTTAGTATCATATATCGCTGATTCTATGCTCAATTTTTCCTTCTTGTCTACCATGATTATTCACTTAACAAAAGCACTATCTTATCCAGGAATTTTATCTCTTCCTTAGAGACTCTTGTTGAATACCATAAGTCTGGTAGTAAGTTTGGAAGATCCCAAGTTAACTGAATTTTCTGTATTCTGTACTCTAAGAAGTTGTTCCTTATATCAGAAGGATATTAGAAAAAAGCCCATAGTATTGTTAAGAAAATAACTAGGAAAAATAGAAAAGACTACTATTCAAACACATTATAATACACGGACTAGAAAACAGTATTAGGTAGTGAGAGAAGAGAGAAAGATGAGCTTCTGTGAGTTTGCTTCTAAGACTGCTTTAATATTCAACCTCTGTATAAACATAAATACCAGACCTCTGAGTCACTAGGCCTCTTTTCACAACACTATGCTTCTTTTTATATCGTCTCAAAATAAGCCCCACCTCTGTCATAAATGTTAGAATAACTTCCACTGTAACGCTTCCAAGTAATCATCTAGATTCTGCTTAAAAGACCTCACGGTAGGAAACTCACAGATGTTAAGTCAGCCCAGCCCATCACTGAAAAGCTCAAACCTCATACTCTTAGAAAGCTATTGGTTTATTGTTAAACTCAGAAAGTAAAATATAGAACTGTGTCTCGTCCTCACAACCACCACAGAGATTACATGTCCATGTGAACGAAGACTAAGAGAGAACGGGGACCAACGACAGGAGCAGTGGAGCCATATATGAAATGATTTTTAAGAGTTCTATTTAGAATCAATAATGTTGATTATGGAAGAGGAAGAATGGTATTCTTTTTATTAAAGCAAAACTCTATCTCACTGCATTTCCAGTGCCTAAAACTCTACCTACCACATAACATGTAATAAACATTTTGCAGAGTGAATGAATGTAAGCTCTTCCTGTTAATATTACATCAAACCACTGAGACTTTACACAACAGGTATATTTCCCCTTCCACAAAACAGGTACCATGTTCTCTGAGGACTTCCTTTGCCCAGGATGAGCTTTTCTTATTCCTTCAAAAGGTGCTAAAATAATATATATTATTAACCCCTTTTATTGACTGCCCTCTCCAATAGTATGTGTCAATCAGAAGGCAATATTTCAGGTGGGGTCTGGCCAAGGTAGGTGTTGGGAAGGGGAGGGTAAGGGTAATTGCCATAAAGAGAAACCAAATTTTTTCCACCCTTTGCCTGACTTGCTTTCTCAGAACCTTCTGATGGCATTTCATAGTATCATCCCTCCAGATGAATTCTCCACATTCTTTTTCCACCCCCAAAACAGTCACATGAAGACATTTTACCCCCTCCCTCTCCTCTGTCATGGAGTTGGATGTTCTTTCCAGATTCTTACAGGGTCACAGGCTCCCTCACTCCCCCAATTCTTTCCTCTGATCTCCACTTCAAATGTTCTAAGATGCAAAAGCACATGAGGAAATGGGAACTGCCATTCAAGCACAGATTTTAACTGTTTGCTCTTTCATGTTTAACATCTTTTTTGACCCTTGGAGAAGAGTATAATGCACGGCCTCTTATGTATCTCCAAAATGAATTTAGCAAATTAATCCTTGGGAGACCTACCATTTTTCTCCCCTTTAGAATGAAATACAGCTTAACGCTTGAGTCATGTATCTAAGAATGTGGTTTAGCAAGACAAAAATGAAAAGAGAAACACTCTAAGCTTAATTTTAAACTACAAAAGCATGGCACCCTCAGTATCTGTGGGTAAACTCTAGAATGACAGCTTTAATTAACTTGGAATTTCACCAAGACGTAAATTTCCTCCTACCTATTTTTAAAGACAAGAATATTGATTTTGGATCAGCAATAAATTCCTGTAATATCTGTCCTTAGTAGAAAGCCAAGACAATTCTAGTCCATTTCTTTTCGTCTTGGAAACGTTATCCCAAAACCATCATTTTGTTGGCTGCATACATTTGATTTATATTCAATGAGAGTTGTAAAAGTCTTTTATAGAGGAGACAGCTGAATGACATTTTCCTATAAATCACGACCATTTTTACTGCCACAAAGTTCTAGGGTTGAACTTCAAATATAACCTGACTGTAAACTCTGTGGATGGAACCGCATTCTTGCTGAATGAGAAACACGTTTCCCCTTCCACCGTGAGCGACTGCACATTCCGATCCGTCTCTGGCAGATTTTGAGAGCATCACAGAAACCCAGGGAACCGTGCTCGGCTCTGATGTAGCAGCCCATGAAATGCAGGTCACCCAGGCCACCTCCGGATACAGCTACGCTTTCAGCTTCGTGAATCACTCAGATTGGTACAGAGACTGGGTGTTGAGCTGAAATACATGAGGCATTAAACGTAACAAGAGGGAGAGGAAGCCAATTTTGGCAAACATCAGTATTGTGGATCAGAAATACAACCCTAGAGAAAGGAATCACATTTCATTCAATATGAATCCTCATGAGAACTTCTTCTGGCCATGGAAATGTCATCTTTGTGCACAATTCTTCTAAACCCTCCAGTGATCACACCTGTTCAAGTCAAAGGTAACTCACTTTTGTGAGAAAGATGTGCAGAGCAGGTGAGGGAGAAAGGTACCAGGGATTAGAAGCTCTGAATTTTCTTTCAACCTGTCTTTGTGAAAAGAACTTGGGTTTAGAAAAGAGAAGCATGGCTTGTATGATATTGGAAAATATATGAAATCTCTCGGTGCCTAGATTCCTTATCTATATAAAACGTTTGTTCTATTAAAAATATAGATGGAAGAAATGTCGCTGTGTTTTCCCCCCCTAAGTCAAATTAAATCCAATTTGAGTAGCCACTTAACTAAGATTAGCAAAACTTCAGTATCACTTTTGGAATTTCTCTACCCCGCTCTTTGTCAGCAGTAGAACCCAGACTTATGAAGTACAAGATGAATGTAACAGAAGCCTTTGGTCTTCAGCCCAAAGTGGTAACCCCCGTAACTGCTTCTTTCCCAAGACTGTCATCCATTCAAACATACATAGCTTTGTGGGCAGTGCCATGTGCTTCAGGGCGCCTTCAGATACAGAGATCTTCACCTAGGTTCCCAAGGGCCTGCAGCTTGGTGCCTAGTCTCTCCTGGCACCAGCAAAATCCCCTCCCCCCATCAAAGATCTTCCTACCTTCATTGCATTATTATGGGCAGGAATACTCCAAATCCTTTACCCTTTGTCCACCTTTGCCGTCTGATGAAACTACTGGCCTGGCTTCGACCAGACTCTATTTCAACCCAGGAAAACCACAGCCGGCATCCCCATTTCGTCTCAGACAACGCAGCCACATCGTATTGAAAACTCTGGGCATGCACAAGCCCAGGTTTGCACGCATGCCTCGGTGAGTGCGCGTGCACACACACACACACACACACAGAATTCAATGGCCCTTGAGAATAGGAGCATTCAGACCAGCTGAATTTTCCTGGAAGAAATGATAGAGAGGAAGATGGTTTCATTTTATTTTTTGGTGAATCCATAGCAAGAGTGTGTGCTTTTGTAGGGTGGGGGAGAGTGGGGGGGAGGGGAGGGGGCAATTACATTTTATTCATTATGCAAAATATGGGGAAATCTCAGCTACTCCCTTGGTATTAATCACCGGTTAAACATGTTCCGTAGCGAGACCTGCCATCTGTTTCTCTCTCCCGAGCTCCATCTCTGTGTGTTCAACCCAAGCTCCTCTTGGCAACACATCAAAAGCCAAACTCATCATCTCTACTCCACCTCACCAACCTGCCCTTTCTCCTGTGTCACATACATCTGTGAATGGCACCACCATCATCCAGCCAGAAACATAGGTAGCATCCTTGAGTCCTCCCCTTTTCTCAGTCCGTGTACAATCAACCACAAGACCTGCTCACTTTACAATCTTAAATTAGCTTAAATCTGTTCACCCCTCTTCTACCACTCCAGGTCAGTCCACCATCATTTATTTCCTGGGCTGCTACTATAGCATCTGAACTGGTCTTCCTATTCCCAATGTTGTTCTGGGCTTGTTCCCATCCAGACCACATTATAGCCAAAATGGTCTCTCTAAACTGTAAATAGTTGCAGGGTGCCCATTGTAATCTCTCTGTAATGCTTTTAGTCTGATTTTAAAATAGCTCCTCTACTTGCTTTTGGTTACCTTTCCTCCCACTATATCCTTTTCCATTTGAACTTTATAGAACAAGCTAAGATACTGTAGCAAATATTAAGTAGACCAAAATATAATAGTTCAGGGCTTCCCTGGTGGCGCAGTGGTTGAGAGTCCGCCTGCCGATTCAGGGGACACGGGTTCGTGCCCCGGTCCGGGAAGATCTCACATGCCGCGGAGCGGCTGGGCCCGTGAGCCATGGCCGCTGAGCCTGCGCGTCCGGAGCCCGTGTTCCGAAACGGGAGAGGCCACAACAGTGAGAGGCCCGCGTAAGGCAAAAAAAAAAATTTTTTTAATAAAAAAATAATAGTTCAATACAATAAAAGCTCTTCCTCCACCATCCCCAAACAGTCCTGAGTAGGTATCAGTTCTCTGAAGATGATTCTGCTCCAAGCTGTTATTCAGGGACCCCGGTTGCTTCCATCTGTGGCTCTGCTATCGCCTAGGGTCCACTCCATATCTGAAGCCAGACAGATCAAGGTGAAAGGGCATGGTGGGCAGTATAGAAGGATTAATGGACCAATCCTGGAAATGGAAGCTAACATTTCCACTCACATTATACTTTGCCACACCCAACTGCAAAGGAGGCTAAGTGTCCAAGAAGGGTGCATGGATTTTGCGGATGGCCAGTACCTTTAAGTTAACAGACGAAGAAAAGGATTCTTTACCACTCTTGCAATTTTTTTTAAAAAGTTTACCTGAGAGCAATAGCCTCTCAGGTGTCTGAGTGGCAAAGGGTGATAGTGTAATTAAGAACATGGACTTTGGAGTCAGACTTAAGTTTAAATCCTGGCTCTGGTGCTTACTGTCTTGGGTGATTTAGAATAAATTACTTAACATCCATGAGCTTCAGTTTGTTCATCTATAAAATGGAAATTATAATAAGGTATGAACTTTTTGTAAGGGGTAAAGGAAATATTTAAATCAACTAGCTCAGTACCTGTCAAAAGCAGTCTCACTAAATGAAAGTTATTACCATTAGAGTTACTGACTGAGTGAAATGGAAACTAGAAAGAGAGATTAGAAAGAAAGACTTTAGAATCAAGTGGATTCTGCTTTGTGACATTTGGCAAATTATTTAACATTACTTAAATTATTATCTAGACCTTTATTTTTTCATCTATAAAATGATCATAATTCCTTATAGCTCATAGAATAATGTGGGAATTGAATGAAATATGAACATAAAGTCTTTTATATTATGTTCCACACATAATAAGCCCTGTACACAATAATTATGATGACAGCTATGATTAAAGAAGGAAACAGTGTCCAGAAGAAGAAATCATTTACATGGGAAAAATATTTTTCCCTTTCTAGAGAGAATAACTGACAATTTAAAACTCTTCCCTCTCTCTTTCAACTCCTGTTAAGATTGTTAAAATTTTCAAACCACAAAACTCAAGTATGCAAAAAATGTAAGTATTTTTCCTAGCTTCTGTTCAAAACTCTTATGGCACCTAGAGCAGATTGGATTTTGCAATTTCTAGGGAAATTCAGTCACTTAAGGGTTTTCTCAGTCAATTCTAAGTAAACTCAATGTATGGTTCCACACCTGCCCCACATTACGGTGACCTCCAAGAATCAAAGGCGATTTAGTATCCAGAGTAAGACAACTGGTTCTTGGTCACTAGCTGCCCCTGCTGACTTTCACTGAGGTTTACAAAGCCCTGTTTGAGCCAGGGTTTTCCTTAGACTTCCTTGGATGTCTGTGGTCCCCTTTGCTGTCACTTATGTCTCATCCCTGTCTTCCAGCCACTTCTTGCATGCACTTCCACGTTTCCATCCACCGCTGCTATGGCTGCATGACCACATGCCACAGCTGGATTTTCTACCACAATATTTTGTAACTACAGACAATTGAGTAAGACTATCTCATCTCTCTCTGCCCCACTCCCCGTGAAGGCACTTGTCCTCAACTGCTTCTGTGTCATAATCACTTGGAAAAATATCTGCAAGGCTGCTGGTTCCCAGGGTTCAAAGGGCCAAATCCAGGCATTGTCCCCTTTATTTGAAGATGCCCCCATATTACATGGAGGGTGGAGATAAATCTCCTCCCTCTTGGGGGCTTATGACTAATCCCAAGAGAAGGGAAGGAGTAGAGCCCCTCTGATAAGCATTGGCATCAAACTAATGTGTTTCTTCTCAAAGTCTCTCTTTCCTTCTCCAGCTCAGAGAATTGTTCCAAGTTTAAGGATATTCCATTGTACTTCACTTTTGAAACTTGCAAGTCATGAATTTTATACCTGGAGTTTTGTTCCACTGTGACATTTTCTTCTTGAGGAAAAGAAGGCTTTCCTCAAACTTCCAGGGTAACTCCATGCCTATATTAGATCACCTCCTTGTCATTGAGAAAACAGGGGCATCAAAGAATGATATTGTCCCATGGTCACCAAACTCAGGACACTTGGTGCATCCACACTCATGTTTAACTTCCAGCTCTACTGATTAAGTGCCCTGACCCTAGGAGAGACCAGCCCCTCATGCTCTGGGACTCATTCACAGTCCCTTTGCAAGGTCTTCTCGCCAAGTAAATTCATTTTTCTTCTACATCAGGGATCAACAAACTTTTTTCTAAAGGCCCAGATAGTAAATACTTTAGACTTTTTGGACCATGCATTCTCAGTTGTGACCTCAAACTCTTCCTTCCCATCACAAAAGCAGCTACAGACAATACATAAAATAGTAGGTGTAGCTGTGTTCTAATAAAACTTTATTCATGGACACTAAAATTTGAATTTGTATAATTTCCACATCACTACATTTTTTTTTAAACTATTTACAAATGTAAAAACTATTTTTAGCTCATGGGTCATCAAGGTGTCTACCAAAATAGGCAACTGGCCAGATTTGGCCCATGGGTCATAGTTTGCCATTCACTGCTCTACATTATTTATCTCTCATTACCTAACAGGCTATTGACAAGTGGTTATTTTATACACTCTACTGTCTTATATCTTTTTTTAAAAAAATTATCTTCTCTTAAAGGGAACCCTCTGACACTGTTGGTGGGAATGTAAATTGGTGCAGCCACTATGGAGAACAGCATGGAATTTCCTCAAAAAACTAAAGATAGAGTTAGCATATGATCCAGCAATCCCACTCCTGGGCGTATACCCAGACAAAACTATAATTTGAAAAGATACATGTACCCCTATGTTCACAGCCAAGACATGGAAACAACCTAAATGTCCATCAACAGATAAATGGATAAAAAGATGTGGTACATATATACAATGGAATACTACTCAACCATAAAAAAGAATGAAATAATGCCATTTACAACAACATGGATGCAACTAGAGATTCTCATACTAAGCTAAGTAAGTCAGAAAGAGAAAGACAAATGCCATATGATATCACTTATATGTGGAAGCTAAAATATGACACAAATGAACCTGTCTATGAGAGAGAAACAGACTCACAGACATAGAGAACAGATCTGTGGTTGCCAAAGGGGAGGAGGGTGGAGGAGGGATGGATTGGGAGTTTGGGATTAGCAGATGCAAACTATTATATATAGGATGGATAAACAACAAGGTCCTACTGTAGAGCACAGGAAACTAACTATATTTAATATCCTGTGATAAACCATGATGGAAAAGAATATGAAAAAGAATATATATGTATAACTGAGTCACTTGTCTGTATAGCAGAAATTAACACAATGTTGTAAATCTACTATACTTCAATAAAATATTAAAAAAGTGATATGCGAAAACAACAAAAAGAATTTTCTTCTCTTGATTCTCCAAATCTTTCTAACTACTATATTAATGCTCTGTTGATCTTCACAGCAAAACTTCTTTAAAAATTTCTATGCGTTTATCCCACATATCCATCTCTCAATTATTTTTCATATCATTCTAATGTAGTTTTCATTTCACCACTATTTAAAAAATCTTCTCTTGTAAAAGTCATCAACTATCTCTGTTTCCAAACCTAATGACGCTTTTCAATCTACATTTTATTCAACTTCTCAGTAGTTTTCAACACAGCTGACTCTTCCCTCCTTGAAACATTGTCTTCTTGCTTATGAGACGTTTAGTCCATCTACCTCACTGGTCATTCCTTCCCAGCCTCTGCAGCAGACTCCTCCACTTATGTCACAATCCCAGGCATTCTTGCCAATTTTCATTCACTCTCTAGGTATCCTCATAACCTTGGCTATAAGCTATATTTTAACATTCCGAAAATGTGTACGTCTTCTGCCCACACCATTCCTCTCATATCCAGACTCATGTAACCAACTATTGGCTTGGTATGTCCCTGTAGATGTCTAAGAGGCAACTCAGTTGACAAGGCCAAACAGAACTATTGATTTTTGTCCCTACCCAAATCCTCTTTTCTCTCCAGCCTTCCCAGGTAAATGGCTCTACCGTCTGCTTAGATACTCAGATCATCTTTGACCTTGATTTCTCTTTTCCTGTCACCTACCAGACACATGCTAATAATCAATAAATCCTGTCAACACAACCTCTAAATTATGTCTTGCATCTACCCCCTCCTTTTCATTTCCACTGTGTAGCTCTCATCCAAGTCACCGCCTCACTTAACTAAATTATTGCAATTACCTCTCCGCATCTCCCTTCTGCACCCCTGCCCCTCTACCTTCTCTCTACAGAGAACTGAAAGTCATCTTTCTGATATGTGAATTACATCACGCTGCTCATCCACTTTAAAGCCTCCTATGGCATCCCATTGCCCTTGTGTTAAAATGCAAACGGCCTCCCACAGTCTGCAACATCTTGCAAGACCTGCTCTGTTCTCATTTCATGCGTTCTTTTCCCCTTGATCACCATCTCCCAGCCACAGCCACTTTCTTTCAGGTCCTCAATTATAGCAAGCTCTTTCTGACATCAAGGCCCTTACATATGCAGTCTTCTCTACTAGGGACATTCTTTCTATGGCAATTCAGTGTTTGCCTTGAACTTGAGGCCTTCCATGGACCAGACCCAAAAGAGCCTTCTACCCGTGACATTTACTTTCTAACCCAGCTTAGCTCCTATTATTAGTCATATTATCTACCTATTATAGATAAAGTTTCATAAGTTATCTACTTATTGTTTATTTCTTGTCTCTCTACATTCCATGAGGTCAGGATCATACCTGTCTTGTTCAGCGTTTTATGCACAACGTCTTGTACAATACCTGATGCATAGTGGATGGTTAATAAATGAATGTCTGCTCACTTCTTTTTTTAAAAAAGGTAAGTCTTAGAATGTTAAATTTGACAAAGACTATTAGAGATACTACATATCATCCAATTCCTTCGTTTTGCAGATAAATAAACTGAACCCCAGAGTGTTGTTAATGAAGTGAATAAAGTCATTACTTAAATAGGACTACATAGGACTAGAATCCAGTTCTTTCATTTCCAGCCCAGGGCTGTTGTTTCTACGTCACAGAGGGCAAGGCTAAGATCATGGGAGTAATCCTTGTTCTATATTTTATTCCTTTTTCTTTATTAAAGTTAATGTTTTTAACCTTTCAATAAGTTCCCAGAGGATGGGGACAGTCCTTTTAATTTGCCTGACGCAGCAAAAAGGGAGATAGCTGCATAAACTTTGCCAGACATTTTGTTTATAGCCCTTAAGTTGGTATCCAATAGAATTTAAATTGAATTTAACCTATTTTTAATATTTCAAACCATAGTTGGTTCATGTTTTCCATATAAAATCTGCAGTTCTGTCTTCGCATTCTGCATTTCCATCGTCTTTTTCCACCGTCAAGTGGTCTGGCTCTCCCATGAGTGTGGCAGCCAGATGACAAGTGCTCTTCCAAATAACCTCAGGAGCGCTTTCTCCTTCTGCACCAGGGTCAGGCAGCCAGCTCGGGGAGTGGAAAGAGCAGGGCTTAGAAACCGGGCGCCCCACTTTACAATCCTGGCTCTGCCACTAATTCCCCTGTGTCACTCTGGACAATTTGCTTAAACAGCCTGGCCAAGGCCCCCTGATTTGTAGAATGGAGGATTCAGAATAAAATCTTCCCTAAGTTTCCAGCCAGCTCTAACCTATGTGTAATTTTCTATCTGTATTTCCACACATAAAATAAAACTTTGCACCATACGATTAATTCATCTCATCTGCTTCTCTCTCTCCTATTTATATCTCATTTATTTTCTTCCTTTATAATGTGACCTTCTTAAGGAATCTTAGGATTCCTAAAAATCTCAGGAATCCTTAGAACCTCAGGGTTCTAAGATTCTAATCTTAAGGAATCTTCTCAAACTCCAGATCACTCCTAAGAATGTTCAATTGCTTTTCACAGTTTGCTTCAGCTTCCTTAAGTTGATGCCCTGAGCAAGAAAATGCTTGATGCATCATGGGAATTCATCACCCAATAGGCAGCCTCGGAACATGCTCCTGGCACCACTGAGGTCAGACTTTCTCCTCAGGAATTGCAATTTCTGCGTATTTCTGGAAAATGCCTGAGAAAATTTCCAAACCCCTGTAATCTATTCTTCCACTGCCGAGGGCAGACATACACTCAAACGTCCAAGAAGGATGAACACTTTTCTCTAAACTATTCCACTCCCTGCTTAAATTGATACTGAAATTACATAATCACCCTCCTTATCTAGGCCAGGACCACTCTATAGACAGGCTGCCGTTCGTTCTCTCAGTCATTTACATATTTAACAATTTTTTTCCGTAATTACTATGTGCCAAGCATTGTGTTAAGTACTGGGGACATAGACATGGATAAAACACTAATCAATGCCCTCAGAAAACTTGGTCTCCCGGCAATGCTGGATAGGTAAATATGCAAGTTCAAGGCAATAACTACTACAATGTCCTTTTACAGACTCCATGGCTATTTTGAATGATGTACTGGGGGGTCAGTGGGTCTGGATGGCATCATGGTATTTTCAGTACCCAAAAGCTATAAAAGACTTAATCCAGCTGTGTGTTTTGTGCAAATTATCAACACAAGAAGGGTGTAAGATAGGAAGGTGAGGGAGTGGCGATTTCTTCCTTATGGTACTGGGGAGTCTTTGAAGATGCTAACCATATTTGGACAGAGTCCAAGACCTCACAGTCTTATTCTAAAGTGTCAGGCCAATGGCACAAATTCTATCCAGCAGAGCTTTACTGAAAAGCTACTGCCTGCTCTTCTCATCTTAACTCTTGAAGTCCTGCTGGAGTAGATTCATGCTTTTCCATAGTGGAGATTCTCAACAAATCCAGAGGAGTTCCACTGCTTGGTAGTCCAGCTCCCAAAAGGAGCCAGGGAGATGGGGTACCACACCAGGTCTTCCCACCAACTGACACAATGTTGCATGGCACCACTGAGAGTTTGTGTGAAATTATCATCTCCGTAGGTAATTTGGGAAAGGAGGCTGTTTTTGCCCTGTTAGGGTAGAGTTTATATTTCAGTCTACAATGCTTTCCAGTTGCCTTCGCTCTTTTTTTTTTTTTAAATAAATTTATTTATTTTTGGCTGTGCTGGGTCTTCGTTGCTGCGCGCAGCTTTCTCTAGTTGCGGCGAGTGGGGGCTGCTCTTCGTTGCGGTGCGCGGGCTTCTCATTGCGGTGGCTTCTCTTGTTGCGGAGCATGGGCTCTAGGCGCATCAGCTTCAGTAGTTGTGACATGTGGGCTCTAGAGCACAGGGTCAGTAGTTGTGGCGCACGGGCTAAGTTACTCTGCGGCATGTGGGATCTTCCCAGACCAGGTATCGGACCGTGTCCCCTACATTGGCAGGCAGGTTCTTCACAATTGTGCCACCAGGGAAGTCTCTCATTCTTTCACTATAGTACAGAGCCAAAAGGTATGCTAAACTTTGGGATAACAATAATAGTAACACAATTAACATTTGTTGAGCATTTACTATGTGCAAAACATGGTTTTTAGCTCTTCAAGTGCCTCTTCTCCTTTAACGCTCCCAACACCGCTATGAGGTAGGTACTAACATAATCATCCTCACTTTTCAGATTAAAAAACTGAGGCATAAAAAGAAGTTAAATAATTTGCTTTATGTGCACAGCTATAAAGTGGTAATGCTGAGATTTTAACTGGAAGTCCATCTAGTCATAGCTTGCATGTTTGCCTACTAAGCTAAATTGCATCAAGTTTTTTTTAAATGTATATTCCTGAGATATCAATTACTGTAGATGCTAACAAATTTGATACATTATGGTTATGTTAAAAAATGGAATTTAAAAAAATGAACAAAACAGAAATTTCAGATGAAATCTAATGATGAAATAGATCTCAAATATGCTGTATTTTACTTTTAGCTACTGAGTTTTTCCTATCCCAGCCCTCTGCAGCCCACTCCTATGGGTATGAATATACTTTTCCTTGCTCTTAGAAAAAAAAAAAAACTTTCGATGAGACAGAATAAGTGAATCAAATCTAAGTGCCCCATCCAGTTTTTCCATCTCAGACATCATTTCTTGCTCTGTTCCAATGAGCTGGTTATTTGGGGAGGCAGGTCTACTGAAGTTAGTTCCAGGACTTCCATCCCACTTTTCCAACTGCTTAGAATGCCCTCCACGGCTATGTGAATCATGACTGGTAAGTTCCATTTCTGGCAGCAACACCTCTGAACCAACATGTGAGGGTTACTTAATTTGAAGATTAATAGAATTGGGCAGTTAGATGGGTGGCGGTATCAGAGTCAACATGTACACTAATCCTGTCTAGATTGACACAAGAGTTTAACTAGCTTGCATGCAACATCTTTTAGGAAGGGAATGAATAGTGATAACCTTAGGGCAACCAATCACAGAAACTGAGTTCCCCACGATAAAAGATAAGAACCTTAAGCTCTCATGATCAATGGCACTCGCTCCCGCTGTAGTGGTCCATGGTCTCTTCACACCCTCCTAACATTTGAAGGTTTAACCTCTGGATGGAAACTCTGGACCTCAAAGCAACTATATATCTTGTTCTTGGCTCTATCCAGACTATCAATCTATCCAGCCACTGGAGAGAGAAACAGAGTACGTTTACATCTACAAGACTATTAAAGAATCATCACAGCCATCCATCTAGAGCTTTAGGCACTGAGACATTTTACTCCTACAGAAGGATGTGTGTGTGTGTATTTGTGCGTGTGTGTGTGTGTGTGTGTGTGTGTGTGTGATATGTGTATTGTTAGAAAATTTTGGCTTAATTAAACTGAATTAATTTTATATTGAATATGGTTATCCACTTGAATATAAATATAATGTAAATGATTTGAAATGGCTACCTGTGTTTGGTTTTTGCTTATTGTATCAAAGACAGCAGAGTCAATACAAAATGATTCACTGAAGGGCTTAGACTGCCTGTAGCTTTTCCATTCACCCATCTCCTTTCTGCCTGTTCATTTATGCTACTTTTTCCAAGCCCATTCTTCAGCATTTACGCTTACAGTTTATTCCACATTCAAGGTTTCCTGCACTTGTTTAAATTTTATAATTATGTTGCATGGGAATTTCTAACTTGCCCTTTCAGAGCACAAGGCAGACATTTTATTGAATATTTACTGAAGGAATAGATACTGGCCAAATGTTCAGTGAGTTGAGTGAGAGATTGACCGAATGCTTAGAATGAAGAGAACACAACCACTAAACTTTGACGTGTGTCGATAAAATTCAGCACATGCAAAGCAAATACATGAATGTAACCTAATGTTATAAAGGCCCATTAGCTTGTACATTTCAAATTTTAAAATTACATAGTAAGATAAGAGGAGATTGGGCTCTTCCCAACTTGTAGATGAGAAACACGAAGCAGAATGCAATGATTTGACTGAGCTTTTTGCCACTTAATTTCATTGCCTGTTAAAAATGACGGAAAAAAAATAAATGACGGAAACATTAGTGGAACAACTTTGTGCTGATTCACTCAAAAACTCGTCCTCAAGCCATTGTGATTTCTCATTTCTCTTTTGGATCAAGTATTTTTGTGTCTGCAAGTGAAGCAGAAGTGTAAAATCAATTAAGAAGGATGGAGACTACTGCAAGTCTGGATCAGAGAGAATTTTTTCACCCTGACTTGCAAGGGAAACTCATTATTCCTTGATGAGGTGCTTTCCTTTATTTCAAGCTTCAAATTTAACACTTACAAAAAAAAAAAGAAAGAAAACGGTTTGGGGTATAAAATAATATTCCACACAGTATTAAAGTTGAGAGATGAGAAAGGAGACAAAAAATTAATATTTATTGTTACTTAATAGAGGTTTTTAAAAGTTCAGAATCAACATTTTGAAAGACTGACTTCTAAGTTACAGAAAATAAATGGAAGAGGCTGGGGTGCTGTTGCCAGGCCCAAGCTACTCAAATGCTAGGCAAACTGGCACTGCAAGTTGCTGACTAGTATGGTTTTTGACTGCTATGGGTATTCGTGTCCTCACCCAGAGCACAGGGGTATGAGAAATCTATATAAAAGTCAATAATTTTTAACCTACTGTGGTAGACACAATAATGACCCCCAAATGTGTCTATGTCACAATCCCTAGAACCTGAGAACATGTTACTTTGTATAACAAAAGGGACTTTGCAGGTTTTCTTTTTAATTGAAATATAGTTGATTTACAATGTTGTGTTCCTTTCAGATGTATAACAAAGTGATTCATATATATATATATGAATGTATATATATATTCTTTCCATATTCTTTTCCATTATAGATTATTACAAAATATTGTATATAGTTCCCTGTGCTATACAGTAGGTCCTTGTTGTTTATATTTCTTTGTTTTAACTGACAATTTTTTTTTTTTTTTTGTGGTACACGGGCCTCTCACTGTTGTGGCGTCTCCCGTTGCGGAGCACAGGCTCCGGACGCGCAGGCTCCGCAGCCATGGCTCACGGGCCCAGCCGCTCCGCGGCATGTGGGATCTTCCCGGACCGGGGCGCGAAGCCGCATCCCCTGCATCGGCAGGCGGACTCTCAACCACCACTGCGCCACCAGGGAAGCCCAACTGACAATTTTTAAACTCTTAAGAGGGAGTATTTTTTTCATATTCTTATTAGCCATTTCTCTTTCTTCTTTTTTGAAATGGCTGTTCATGATCTGTGTACATTTTTCTATTGATTTGTTTACATTTTTCATACTAGTTTATTGGAATCTCTCACAGGTTAACAATATTAACACTTAGTCATATATCTTGCAAATATCAGTACAATTTGTTCTTTCCCTCCTTAGTTCATTAAGATTTTTAATTGGAAATTTTTTTTTCTTATTTGTGTAAGATTAAAATTTTGTTAAGTCTTCCTTTGGTGATGTATTTAGAAAATGTTGTTCCAAGGTCACGTATACATCCCTACCTATTTTCCTCCAAAATTTATTGGCTTTACTTTTTCATTTAAATGTTTTATCCACCTGGAATTCATTTTACCATATGATGATGTCAGCTAGAGATATAACTCAATTTTTTCTAAATTGTTAGCCAGTTGTACCAACACCATTTACAGAATAAATCAAAAACTTCTTGTGATATAACATCATAGAATTCATGCAGTTAATATTTGAGTATTTCCCCCAGTGGTGGTGCCCCCTTCATTCTCATGTGCTCAGTATCCTTGTAACTTCTCTCTTCTCCTACTAGAAATTGCTCTCAGGAAAGAGTCTCATAAACTCATTTTCAATACCATCTCCAAGTATTGAACACCCTCTAATAGGTCAGGCTCTGAGCTAGGCTTCTGAGGATACAGGACTGAACAGCCACAGACCTTATCTTCAAGAAGTCTATAGTTTAATGGTGAGACACACAAATAGAAGCAGCAAGAGTTTTAAGGTACAATAGTAATATTAAAATTTACAGCTATTTATTGAACGCTTACTGTATGCCTCTCTCTAAGCTAAGTACTTCACAATCATCTCATTTCACCCTCAGGACAATGTAGGGACTACATTGATTCTCATTTTCACCACCCACTCTCCCTTTACATGTGATTAAAGGAGCAAATGCTTCAGATGTTGAGATTGACGGACATGATGCCATTTTTAGGCCAAGCCAGTAGTCAGTCCTGAGAAAATATAAAACTGAGAAATTTGTTGACAAAAACAAGGCGAGGGAAGAAATCTGTAGGTCGTCTCTACAGTTGAGCCCCGGCTTTCGATGACCCGCAGAAGTTAACTGTATCCCCTAGACAACTACACAGCATTGTGGATTCTGTAGCGACCAGGAGCCACTACAGATCCCACAAGTTGTGTCTTACTGTTGCTCAACTGGGCTTGCAGCTCCTCCAGGCCAGCAGCTTCTTTTTCAGCTACTCCGAGGCCAGTGCCAGGTATGTGTGCAGCTTCATGGCAAAGGGCACCAGCTCCTTCTATTTCACCAGCACTGCCAAGGTTGGAGGCAGTGAGGGACTGATTTATATTCTGATTTGTCATTCTGCTCCACTTCATGTCTAGCTCACGTTCCTGACTGCCAGTCTTACTCACCTACAATGACTTGGGCCCAGATGCAGAGGCAATAGGCTTTCACTTCTTTGACAGCGCCTACAACCGTGTAAAATCAAATCCCCATCATAAATCCTTTATGCCATGTCACCCAAAGTGCTTCTGTTTCTCTGCTGGAACACTAACTGATACAATATGTTTGAATGTTACATAACAAATATGGGTTAGTGGTAGCCTCTGAGGAGGGAGGGAGGTGAATGAATTGGCTATAGTTGAACAAGGTCTTCGATGTTATTTATGGAATAAAATTAAAATGTGTGCACAATGTATCTGTTACAGCAAATCATATTATATATTATAAAATTGTGTATATTATACTCAGTTATAAAATTGTATGTTATAATAAATTATAAAATTGTAAATTAGGCTGGTTGCTGAGTATACAACCTTTCTTCTTTTCAATTTCTTCATCTGTAAAATAATAGGATTAAATTATATTTATGTGTCTTCTAGGTCTAAAAATTCTTGAGCTCCATCAGTACAATCTGTTGATTTATAATATGTCAGGAAATAAAATACCTGTTCTCAAATATTTGAAGACCATCATGGAAGATGGGGATCTGCTTTAAACTATGTTATTTTTGAGAGCAATGGGCTATATTCAATATGAGAAATAATTTGCCACCAATTAAAATTGCCCACCAAAAGAAGAAGATGACTTTGGGGTAATGTGTTCTCTCTTCCTGGAAAAATCCAGGCAAAAGACAGATCATTATTTATCACGGAAGCTACTGAAGAACTTACCATCATGGGAGAATGATCAAGCTGGATGGCCTCTAATATCTCCCTGAACTTGAACTGGCTGTTTTTTGCATAAATATTTTCCATTTAAACTATTAGCTTAGATGGTTACCAAAGAATGACCCCGGTCCAATTTTTTTTCAGTTATAATGGATATAGCATTACAGTTTGTAATAGTTGATCAGGGCATACACAATTCCTTGCTTGTGAATTTGAACGTGTAGCCAGGAATAAATAGCACACAGTATGTGTAATGCAATCTTAAAAGTGTTTTATTGGAACAATTCTTAGACCTCATACAAGAAAATGAAAAAACAAGAAATGTAAATGAATGTGATGTCAGACTGCAAGGCAAGTCTCCAGAGATCCTTGGAAGTTCGAATGGATTTTAAAATTCATTATGATTGAATTATAAAATAAATGAAAACCAGCAGGGTTAAATATGAGGTTGATGAGAGCAGGAAAAGAAAGTTCTTTGGATACCCATGACAGCGAACAAGTTCATGTTCACCTCCAGGACAAGGAGAAATTTTCTTTCAGTCTCTTCCCTTTCAGTGTTTACTAGTCACCAGGCACTGGTCACTTGAAATACAAAGACCAAGAAAACACGGAATCAATCATTTAGAAGTTCATGCTTTCAAAGCAGGGGCAGACGTATACAACTGAGCATTCATAATAATAATAATACTGTAATAGCTAAAGCCACTTGAGCATTAACCATGTGCCAGATACTTTTCTAAGCACTTTACTTAGATTAACTCATTTCATTCTCACACCAACCCTATGGGGTAGATACTGTTATAATACCTGTGTTACACATGCTGAAAGCGAGGCACAGACAGGTTTAGCAGCTTACTCAGGTCACATAGCTTCTTAGTGGCAGAGCCAAGATTCAGACCCAGGCAGTTCTAGATCAGAGTCTGTGCTACTGACAATACACCTTATTGCCTCTTTCAACATGGTGGTATTTCAGGGCTAAGAAGTCTAGAGATTGCTACTTTAAAAATCTTTATGGTTATTCTTGTTGTTGTTTTAATAAGCTGTTGTTTAGTAGCTTTGAAAATAGAGATTTTCAGTACATAGCTGAAAGGAGATAGGGACGTTCCATACAATTTAGCACGGATTAAGGCATAGACATGTGTGTATCTGATAGTTCAGGTCTCAAGAAACTTATCAATGGCAAAATTCATAGCTCATTTCAATTTTATACCTATTGAATAGCAACACTATACCAAGCATTGCTTGGGGAAGGGTGGAAGGATAAAAATAAGAGAAATTTCTTGACTTTAGGAAGCTTAAACTCTGATAGGTAAGATGAGCCAGTACACAAATAATTATAGTACAGAGCAGGTTGTGATAAGTGCCATGAAAGCGGTACAGAGTGTCAGAGAAGGTAAGAGGAAAGAAATTTTCATTCAGCAGAAGGATCAGGAAAGTCTTCCTGGAGGAGGTGACATCTTAAAGTCTCTTGTCTGCCAGGCAGGATCTTGGTAGGTGAGAATGAATAGAGGGTTAAAGGCCTTCTGATAAAGCAAACAGTTGAGTAAAAAATAGAGTAGAAACCCAAGATGTATTCTTAGTAATGAATTAATCATGCTGATTGGTTGTAAAAAGTTGAAAATATGGATGAAAATGTGGGTTGGACCACTGAGGAATTTTTAGTACACAATTGACAGATACCTTTGAAATTAATTTAATTGAGTGGCATGACTATTCGTTAGAACAGACAACCCCTCAGTAGTATTCAAACACGACTATCACCTCTAAATTATTACCTGACCTTTGGGATAACACATTTCAGTGACAGCAGCTCAAGATTTCATCTTTTATTTTCCTTCAGCCTAACTCATATTTATTAAGCATTCACCGTCTACACTGCATCGTGGCTTCAGGCACTGCAGGAAGAAACGGCCCCATGCCAGAAAGACCAAAAGGTACAGCCACAGGGGCCGAGGATGAACCTGGGAAGCTCTAGGTTTCATCTTATTGTAAAATTTCTCAGTCAAATGCCAACTTAACAACCTATTCCCACTTTACATTAAAGGTTCTACCTATCTAAGTTTCTTTTTCTCTGAGAATCCAATGTTCTTCAGTTACCTTTATGGCCTTCTCTTGCCCTACAGTGTAGTGGTTGTGGTAATGGTGTAAGTAAAAGACGAAAAAACAAACCCAAACAAAGCAAAAGTAGGCTGTAGATGTAAAGGAAAGGATGGTGTTAAATAATTTAAAAGGCAGATTCAACTGGTCTTGGACACCAATGGGAAATATTGGAAAGTGGGCAGGAAACAATCCAGTGTTCTTTCAAGGTTTCTAACTTAGATGAGCATGGTAGAATCATCCATTCTAAATAAGAGTTAATGTGTGGACTTCCCTGGTGGCGCAGTGGTTGAGAGTCCACCTGCCGATGCAGGGGACACGGGTTCGTGCCCCGGTCCGAGAAGATCCCACATGCCGCCGAGCGGCTGGGCCCGTGAGCCATCGCCACTGAGCCTGCGCGTCCGAAGCCTGTGCTCCGCAACGGGAGAGGCCACAACAGTGAGAGGCCCACGGATTAAATGTGGAAGCAACTTTGGAGTGGGAAGAAAAATACTGAGTTTTAGTTGAGGTCACAGTGACCTTGAGATATTTATGGAGCACCGTGGTATCTAAGAGACAGAAATATAAACAGACATAAATTGAGACATATAAATTGGGACGCTTTAGGTGAAACCTGAAATTATTGGCTTGGATCCAATCAACCAAGGAGAGCCTAACAATGAGACGGTCGAGATACAAATCCTGAGGAATATGAAAAATTGACAGCATTGCTACAAAAAGAGGTGTCTGAGAAGATTAAGAAGTGCATAAAGATGTAGGGAAAAAATAGAAAAGAGGAAGCCGGGGGAGGAGAAGAGTTTCAAGAAAGAAGGAAAAGCAAACACTGCTGGATGCTTTGAAGCCTCCATCAGTAACGAATAAAAAGGATTTGTTGGGTTTTAGTAGTTCCAGGTTTTTCAGTGGCTTCTGCAAGAGAAGCTGCAGAGGAGCAGTGAAATGATGTTACCTTAGGTCCAGAAGAAAGGTGCAGGTAATAAATTGTAACTTCAAGTAGACACGATTCTTTCAAGAATTTTAGTTAGGAGAGGAGTTAAGGAGAGAACAGGAATAGTTCTAGCCGGGCATAGGATTCAGTTTACAGGAGAATAAATTGGAAGTAAAAATGCCTTTGTCTCTTTTTTTCCTTTAGTCTCTTGTTTGTAAAGTGCTTTTTTCTGTGCTTATGAAGAAATTTCTGAAGTAAAGATTTCTGTAAAAATTTATGTGAGACTCAACAATCATCATTTCAATGAATGTGAATTAATATAAAATATCTTCTCACTGATTTCCATATAACTAAATTTACTGGAATCCTAAAATTACATTTACCTGTAATTAGCATATTTTGAATTTATTTATTAATATGAAGTTTCTGTTCAGAGTATTGTTTAATTAAATATCAAGAAACAATAACAATAAACACAACTATAATTTTTTGAGCATTTACAATATGCCAGGCACTTTTCTAAGTGCATGTATTTTATTTATCTTTACCTCTCCTCCCAAGAATCCGTGAGGTAGGGCCTGTTTTTTGTCTCCATTTCACAGAAGTACACAGGGAGGCTCCCTTCCCAACTTAGGAAGTAGCAGTTCTGGGTTCCAGCTCTGTGCCCATGCTTCTAATCATCACACCATCTTGCCTCTTGATCATAAATTGTACTATCATTACACCTAAAGAGACATGTCAGGTGATAGAGTTTTGTTCTCTAGAGACTTCTGTCTTCACCAACTTTCAGGAGCTTATTTCTCCCTCTTGAATTCAGCTTGAACAATAAAAAAAGGGTAGCTAAGTCATTTGTGTAACTATACCAAAATTCAGACAAATTCAAACTTGGATATGTTTATCCCTCTGTTTAAGAAGTTTCCTTAGCTACTCCAGCTCACTCTCCAGCTGGGAACTGAAGAGGGATCCTGGCAGGAAGAGGTCATGGCCATCAGACCTTTGGGTAGGGTATGTAACTGGGAGATTTTAAAATGGGTTCTGATTGTCAAAATTAGAACTGAGGTCCAGGGGAAAAGCAAAATTTATTTCCCATGAAAACCATTCAAGACATTTATACAAAATACAAAAAATACTGTAAAGAAAAAAACTATTCACACTTGGGATCCAAATGTTAAGAATGTTTCAATAATAAGAATAAAACACAGGGGAAGCGACTTCTCTCTCAGCTCATATTAAATGGATGGGTCACAGTTTGCAGCATGATTGCACACATATTTTTTTAAATTTCCTTATTATGAGCTACACAGTTAGCAACACAAAATAATATAACTTTTAAAAATAAGTGAAAAAATATGAAGCCAAAATTCTCCAAGGGAACTGAAAGAATATATAGAAAAACTGATGTATGGACATTATGATAGGAGAGGGGTTCAATGATTTTCTAAGTTCTTCATAATTCTGAATGTATAACATGTAAGAAATACAGGCATTCCTATCATCATCCACATATATGCTACTTTAAGTAATTCATAAACATGACATCAAATTAGCCTTGAACAAGTTCTAACCTAAATACACATTAGTCTACGGCCATACCACCCTGAAGGCGCCCGATCTCATCTAAAAACACATTAGCTCTTTCATACTGAGCACATAGAAATTAGTAAATGAAGAAAAACATTTAATATTTTAATTCAAAGAACAATATATCTGCTAGGCATGCCTTTTCACTAAAACCTTTGGAGACAAAGCTAAATTTACTAATTGGGAAAAGGAAAATAACACTTGTTATAAGCCTTTAGGTATCTTAATGTGCACTAAAAGTTTTACATACTCTGCCTCAGTATTCCTCACTACATTTCTCTCTCTGGAAGTTTCTAATTGCTCCCAATTTGAAAAGAGTTAAATAACTAGTCCAAGTTCACTGAGGTATCAAGTAGCAGAGCTGAGACTGGAACCCACTTCTGTCTGATTCCAAAATTTCTTCCACTTCAAATACTCCCTCTGTGAATAATAAGAACCATGGTCTCTCAAAATCTGGATAAAATGGAAAGGTAGAAATTAAATAATAGATATTAAATAGCAAAAAGTTGAACTCAGATTTAAAATAAGTGGATAGTAATAGATTTCAGTAATGTTCTTTTTTTTGTGGTACGCGGGCCTCTCACTGTTGTGGCCTCTCCCGTTGCGGAGCACAGGCTTTGGACGCGCAGGCTCAGCGGCCATGGCTCACGGACCCAGCCGCTCCGTGGCATGTGGGATCCTCCCGGAACGGGGCACGAACCAGTGTCTCCTGCATCGGCAGGCGGACTCTCAACCACTGCGCCACCAGGGAAGCCCGTAATGTTCTTATTTTACATTAAAAAGTGAAACAAGCCACAGAATAAAAACTAATTTGTATGCAGAAATATCATTTACCCAATGATAGCCCATGAGAACCACAGCATAATTATTAAGAGCTACTAATTTCCATATTAGTGATTCCAAGACCATATTAACTTCAGAGTTTGATTTATACTAGAAAAAAAATGAAATAGATGTCATACCTAATGGCACAGCTTCCATTGATTATTACACTAGTGGAATTTCTGGGTAAAATTATTGAAATGATAATTCTATTTCTGTCAATATATATTTAATGTAAGGTGGACAAAATTACATGCTCAGTGAAAATTGTGTATAAATTAAGATTGTATAATTCAAGCGGCAAAATCCCAACTTAAGCTAGTTTAGACTAAAAATGAAATGTGTAAGCTCACATAATGCAAAAGATCAGAAACAGTTTCAGGCAGAATGGATCCAGGGGCTAAAAAATATCACGCAGAACCTCATTTTTAAGCCTCTCTCTGTTCTGTTCTGCTCTTCTTGATCTTCAGACTCCCCTTGAAGGCTCTCTCAGCTCTCCTTATAGAAACAATGGTTCCCACAGATACAGACTTCACGACCTCATCTCATATTATTATGGTGAAAAGCGATGGTCTCTAGTAGTTTCCACAGAGAAAAGACAAAAGCCCCAAATTGTTGTACCTTTCATTAGCTCTGGTTGGACTTCCGCACTCCCTATGAGCAGGGGAATGAAATACAAGTATTGACATAAGCCTCCAGGGTTGCTACTCTATAACTGGGAGTAGACATCCCATTCAGAACACTTGGACTCAGAATGGGGGAGGGCTAATATCTCAAAGGAGAGCTCAGGATACAATTAAAATGGGAAAATGGTGTTTGGTGTCCTCCAAATTACAAATGTCCGGTGCAAACTGAAAGATTTCTGGGCAAGACAATAACATGAACAGAGAACACAGGTAATCTCATAGGCTGAAATAATACCCAATAACAACAATAAAATTAATAATTATATTGGGTAATAGGTATTGATTGACTACTAAGTCAAAAGCTGAGTGCTTTACATATTTGCTTGATTGAAACCTCACAACTACCTACGAGGTAGGTGTTATTAGTATACCTATATTTTACAGATGAGGACATTGAGGTCCAGAATATTTAAGTAATTTTTCCAATATAAAAAAAAGGATAGGGACTTCCCTGGTGGCGCAGTTGTTAAGAATCTGCCTGTCAATGCAGGGGACACGGGTTAGAGCCCTGGTCCGGGAAGATCTCACATGCTGCGGAGCAGCTAAGCCCACGAACCACAACTACTGAGCCTGCACTCTGGAGCCCACGTGCCACAACTACTGAGCCCGAGTGCCACAAGTACTGAAACCCACACGCCTAGAGCCCATGCTCGGCAACAAGAGAAGCCACTGCAATGAGAAGCCCGTGTACCGCAAGGAGGAGTGGCCCCCGCTCATCCCAACTAGAAAAAGCCCACGTGCAGCAACGAAGACCCAACACAGCCAAAAATAAATAAATACGTACATACATAAATAAATAAATTTATTTTTTAAAAATAAAAAATAATAAAAAAAGGTTGAAAGCCTCCATCATCTCTGTCAACTATGGGAGGGAGCCAACTAGAGGACAGAAAATTTGAAGGAGTATTGCTAGATATAACACTGATAAGGCTAGATTCATTCAAGAAGTATTCATTGAGTGTTTGCTACAAGTAGATACTGGGTTGAGCACTAGAGGCACTGAGGTGAGTGATGAATGGAAGAAAACCCAACTTGTGACTCCAGCTGCAATCAGTGTGCTCAATCTAGACTTCTCTTAGTGCCTCAAACCCACCAAACTTCCCTTGCCTCAGGGCCTTTGTACATGCTGTTCTTTCTACTTTCTCTCCATCCATAAGTGTCCTCTCTTCACATATCTCCTCATCCTTAACATGCATGGTCCATCACTGTATCATCTAATACCTAAACTCATTGTGCCTCTGTCAATTTGTAGATTAGTTCCCCCATAAATGGAAGGTTGATAATCTCAGATGGGCTCTCAATGCTACCTAGGGTGGTACTAAATCTCTCTAGTACTCAGTTTCTTGCTTTCTTCAATTGTAATTTCAAACCTTAGCAGTCTCCTCAAGTCTTTGACACTACCACCTTCTCATACTGTCTCTCAGCAACCTACCTCATCTCCTTCTTCATGAAAAAATAAAACTATTAGACAGGAACTTCCTCATGTATATTCCTAACCCTAACCCTAGCCCCATCTGATGTGGTGGGTTCTCAGAATCTTATTTTTCTCATAAAACTTCCCCCTGAATCCAATTGAAAAAACTCAAATTGGACAACTGGATCATGCTCCTGAGAAATTAGAATTGAAACTAAAGAATTAAAAATTCAGTTACATGCTTCCTTTTGAATGGAGGAGATGTAGAAATGTGAGTAATGTGCTGTGACCATCTCCCACCCTAAGTATAGAAGCCAGTATGCAAGATAGAGAAGAAGGCAGAGAAAATTTAGAAACAGAGATGAGAAATAAAAATAAGTAAAAATAAGCCCCTTCTTGGTTTCAGGCCCTTTCTAAGTTTCAGCTATATGCCTTCATTTCCTTGGAGACATCCCTGTAATCGTATAATTAGGTTAGTTATGCTAGTTTTGGATGGTTTCTGTCACTTCTACTAAAAATCATAAATATAAAGCATTTACTCTGCAATTGTTTCTGAAACTTTGTTTTTCCTCCCCATCTCCACTGCCAGATTCTGGTCCAAGCCATCATCATCTTTCAACTGGACAATAGCAAAGGCCTTCTAACTGGTCTCCCTACATGCCCTCTTGCTCCATCCAAACAATCCTCTAGTTGGATTAGATCATTTGACTCTACTACTTTAAATCTTTTAATGGCTTCCCTTTGTTAAAAAAGCCAAAGCTTAACATAGACTGCAGAGACCCACATTACTTAGTTCCTAACTGTATGGACAACCTCATGCTATAATAGTCTTCCCATTGTTCATTGCCCTTCAGCAGACCCTAGAACTCACCAAGTGCACTCTGCTTGAAGGCTTTATCATTCTTCTCCCTCTGCCTGACATATCTTTTCACTCTTTCAACTGGCTAGGTCTACTCATCCTTCAGATTTTTCATTAAATGACGTTTAAAATTAAGTGGTTTTTTTTTTAAGAGCTGCCTCTCTCTAATTAGACTGCAAGACTAATAGGCTACTGGCCATGTTTTCATCATCATTGTATTCACGATATCTGGCACATGGTAAATAATCAATAAATGTTTGTTAAGTGAAGGTGTGAGTCAAGTATAGGTGGATATACTACCTACATACATAGGAATCCCAAAAGGAGACAATACTGAAGAAACAATAAAATGAATGAAAAACTAGAAGAAAACTTTACAGAGATGAAGTAACTTAACAGACAGAAAAATTGCCTAAAAATATAAAACATAGAGACTAATAGTTTGATATTTCATCCAGGCAGAGAGAAGAAAAAAACAACTTACCTTCCAGTGAAGAAAAATATGACTTGTCTCAGTAGTATTGTCTCTAAAAGCCAAGGGACAATGAATTAACACCTATAAATACCTAAGATACAATAATCTCCAAATGACTATCTAATGAACCATGTGCTGTAGTGGTTATGATTATAGGCTATGAAACAAAATTGCCCAGGTTCAAATTTTGACTCCTTCAGCAAGTTATTTAAGCTTTCTGTCCTTCAGTTATACCATCTTCAGAATGGAGATAATGATAAGAGCTTTCTCACAGAGGAATTAAATGAGTCATTATATGGCTAGTGCTTGCAACAGCTCTACCTAGATATAAATATTATCTAAACTGAAAATTTTGTCACCCAAGAATTCTGGGTCCAGCCAAGTTGCTCTTCAGCTGTAAAGGACATCTTCATGTGCAAAGCTCCTCAGCAAGTATACAACTTACTTATCCCTCCTGGAAAACTAAAACATTAATCAAAGTGAAGAATGCAAAAAAAGGGAAGTCAAGGCTTAAAAAAAAGTAAGTCATCATTGAAACTATCATCAAAGACAATGTGTAAGTAGTTATTTTATGATTATAGCTTAATGAAAATGTTATAATTTACTCTTATAATAAAAAAATATAATATAAAAATTTCAATAAACAAAACTTAGGATGAGAAAAAAGTATATTTCCAATCTTATTAGGATAAAATAAGAATAAAATAATAAAAAATAAATAATATTCACTCTTTAGCTAAATAATTAACATAAAATAGGCATTTTCATTTAAAGATAATGACATTTTCATTTAAAGATAATAAAAATGAGTTATTTACCCTCAAGTCACTTGAGGAAAAAGCTGAGGTTAAAAACAAACAAAAAAAAAGAAAAACAAGAAAGAGAAGAATAAAGAAAGATATCACAAATATTATAAAACATAAAACAAGATAAGAGAGATAGGAAAAATCTTGTCAGTTATGATAATAAACATAAATGTAGGAGTCTCACCTATCAAAATACAGAGTCTATGTATGTGTCAATGAGAATAATTAACAATAATACCACTATGGTGTGCTGTTTGAAATACAGAAGTATACACACCTGAAGAAAAACAACACAGGAAGTTTAAAAATCAATGAATTATCACGGATACATCAGAAAAACAAGAAGAAAAATAAAGTGGGAGTTGAAATATTTGGATTAGACAAAGCAGAATCCAAGAGAATATTATTTAAGGGTACAGTAGGAAATATTTTATATAGAATATATAAAAATTTATAATTTATTGTGAAAAATGTCATGTACTCTACACTTTTAATATGCTGAAAATGTCATAAATACACAAAGAATACAAATAAATGAATTTCATAAAAAATATCAACATAATTCTTTGTCATAAAGTATGTGAAAAATTATTGATCTGAGTTTAATAATATCAGTATAAAATTAATTATCATGTTAATAATGTTAATTAAATACATGTACATATGTACAACATTATAACCATGGAAAATGAGCTTTCTCAAATTCTATGAAACATTTACAAAAATTACAGTGACTTCTTTTAAACTTTGGAGAAATAAATGATCCACAAGCAAAATAAACTCTTCCAATACAAGTGAAAACAGGAGAGCTTTCTAATTCATTATTATAAACTAACATCAAATCCTAACAAAGATTAAAAAGAAAAAACTATAAATTCATTTTACTTATGAATACGAACACACAAATCATAAAAAAAACTAACAAGTCAACTTAGCAGTTTACACCATAACAACCAACTCAGCCTTTTCTGAAAACACAAGGACGATTTCATATTAAAAAAATCAATTCATATAATATATAATATAAATAATTCAGTAAAAACCCTACACAATAAAATGTCAACAATTTATTCAGTAAAACTCAATAAACATTATTGGCTTTAAACGTTTTCTTCAAAACAATAGTTAACAGGACCCTTAAGGTAAAATGCTAGAGGAATTGCCATGAAAGTCAGGAAGGAAACAAGGACATCTGCTACTATCCCAACAATTAACATTATTTTGGAAGTCTGGGGCAATGCAGAAAAATAAATAAATAAATAAAGAGAAATGAGAAATAAAATGTCCAAAAAATTCAGATACAAATTATTAATATTTGTAACTAGTATAATTGTCTAAAACTGCAAGATAATTAAATGTATGAAAGCAATTAGAACTAATGATAAATTTCAGTAAAATAATCATATGTTAAATATATAACAAATAATGTTTTAGACAATATTGTCAAAACAGTGGCCACAACAAAATACTTTGAACAAATTTAACAAGCCCAAAGCAGTATTTATATGAAGAAAATGTTAACCTTACAAAAGGGACTTTAAAAAAATATTGTGTTCTTGGGTGAAGAGAACAACTACAACAACAATAAAAGTAATTAACTTTTTTTTTTGAGTACTTCCCACAAGCCAGACTCTCCTAAACACTTATAAGTATTACCTCATTTAATCCTCATAAAAATCCCTTGAGGCAGTTCAATAATTATTTCCATTTTAAAAATGAGTAAACACTTTTTTTCAAGTGCAAAAAAAAAACATTCACCAGAATAGATCATATTTTGAAGCATAAAACTCAAAACTTACTAACTTTGAAAGAATTCAAATTATACAACCAAGTATATTCTGAGACCAAAACAGAATTGAACTACAAATAAATAACAGAAAGCTATCTGGAAGATCCCCAGACATTTCAAAATGAAACAGCATACTTCTAAATAACTCATAGATCAAAGCAGGAGTCACAAGAAAATATTAGAAGATATTTTGGGACTTCCCTGGTGGTCCAGTGGTTAAGACTTTTCCTTCCAATGCAGTGGGTGTGGGTTCAATACCTGGCCAGGCAGCTAAGATCCCACATGCCTTGGGGCAAAAAACCAAAACATAAAACAGAAGTGATATTGTAACAAATTGAATAAAGACTTTAAAAATGATCCACATCAAAAACAAATCTTAAGAAAATAAATTAGAAGATATTTTGAATTGAATGAAAATGAAAACACTATCTATCAAAATGTGCTAAACCAGCGCTTAGAGGAAAGTACATAGCATTAAATGCTTATGTTAAAAAATAAGAAAGTTCTCAAATAAAAAATTTAAGCTTCCACCTTAAGAAACTAGAAATTGTAGAGCAAGTTAAACCCAAAGCAAGCAGACAGAAAGAATAATAAAGAACAGAAATCAGTAAAAGTGAAAACAGAAAAAAGAAAAGAGAAAATCAGTAAATCCAAAAGGTAGTTTTATGAAAGCACCAATAAAATTGATACACTTCAAGCCAGAATGATCAATAAATAAAGAGGGAAGAAACAAACTACCTACAACAGAAATGAAAGAGGAGACATTACTACAGATCCTAGAGAAGTTAAAAAGACAGTAAGGGAATATTATGAGCAACTTTGTTCCCACAAATTCAACAATTTAGATGAAATGGGTAAGTTTCTTGAAAGAAACAAACTACCAAAAGTCTTTGAAGAAGAAATAAATAAGCTAAATATTCCTACCTCTAACTTTAAAAATTGAATTTGTAGTTTAAAATCTTCCCAAAAGAAAACTCCAAACCCAGATGGCTTCACTGCTGAGTTCTTACTGAACACTTACGGAAGAAATAATAATAATTTTACACAAATTCTTCCAGAAAATAGAGGAGCAGGAAGTACTTCCCAACTCATTTTCTGAGGTCAGATTATCCTGATACAAAAACCATAAAAATACTTAAACTAGAAATAAGGAAAATACATATCAATATTTCTCGTGAATATAGTTGTGAAAATACTCAACAAAAACTGGCAAATTGAATCCAGAAAAGTAGAACACTTCATGACCAGACAAGGCTTATCTCCAAATGCAAGGCTGATTCAACATTTGAAAATCAATCAGTATAACCCACCATATCAATAGATTAAAGAAGAAAAATTTATGATCATCTCAATAAATACCGAAAGAAAAAAAAAACAAAACAGCCAACATAGAGAAAGCCCATCAACCTCTCTCTCCCACTGACTGCAACTAAAAGTTTTACACAGAATACAAAAAGGAGCTACCTGAAGATTCTGAAAAGTAAACCATTTACATGATATTTTGGATAAATCAAAGCTATAGGGACACAAAAAATGAGAGTCTGAGAGATCGGAGTTTGGTTTTCAGAGGCTGGAAGTGGAAGAAGGGGCTGACTATAAGGGAGCACGAAAGAATTTTTGAGTGTGAAAGAACCATTCTACATCTTGATTGTAGCAATGATTATGTAACTTTGGTCAAAGCGTGTGAAATTATTCACTAAAAAGGGTAACTTTTACTTTGTATCAACGACACCCCAATAAACCTGACTTTTTAAAAATTTAATAAAAGATTTAGTATATGAAATCAAGGTATAGACTTTCTGGAAAGTAGAACAAAAATACTAAGATGAAAAATAGGCTGTAAAGTATTTTTAAAATTGGATCACTGGTCTAGGAGATTTTATGTTCAGCTTAAAAGTTTCCAAAGAAAACAGAGAAGATGAAGGAAATGAAATTATCAGATAATACCCACCCCAAATCCCTAAATTGAATGTATACAAAATGCCCAAATGACACCAAAAGGAACAAGGTAGTTAGATTGATAGAGAAATTAGATGATAGATAGACAGATAGATAGAGCAAGCAAGCACACCATGGTGAAATTTTAGCAACTTGAGGTTAAAAACAAGTTTCTAAAAACTTTCAGAGGGCAAAGATAACATACCACGTACAAAAGGCTGGGAATCAAAATGTCACTGAATTTCTCAAGAGCAACACTAAAAGATGGATGACAATAGAGAAATGGCTTCAAAGTGTAGATATAGCATCATATGCCCAGTTTAATTACCAAGAATAAACATGAAGCATAGGGATCTGTGTGGTTGTGATGTAAGAAAGTTAAACTCTCATCTTCCAGAGAAGAAAGTCAGTGGATAATATGAAAATTTGAACAAACAGCAGTATAAGCCGCATATTGGGGTATAGTATTGAAAGCACTTTTTGACGTTTTCAGACTAAGTGCAATTTTACTTCATAAAAATTAACTTTAAAAAGCCATAAGATTTTCAGTTGAAAGATTTGAATTTTTAAAAAATAATTACAATAACTACCTGAATGAAAAACCACAAAGGGAATACCTATGCATGCATTGATATAAGTTTTTAAAATTCTGTATATCAAAAATCACCAAAATTAAATTTAAAGGTAAATGGCAAACTAGAACATTTTTCATAGTAGATAGACAATAGGTATTTGTCAACTTCAATATTGAAATTTCCTGTGCATTTTGGGCAAAGTTCTTGATCTGTGTAGTATTGAAGGGATAACAGGGGATAAAGGGGGCAATTTCTTAACAGAACTAAAAGAATCCCACCTTTTTTCGCTGCAAAACTGAGATAATCAAAACAAAGTCCAATTTTTCCATCAGAGCCTTAGCAGTATCCAGGAGATAAGGAAAGTGCTGGATGCTGATAAGTAGAATTGGAAATGGGAAGACCCAGAAGCTTAGGAGCTACAGACCCTCTAAAAACACCTTAGCAACTGAAGGAAATCCTCCTTCCTTTTCTAATAAAGATGTTTTCTCTTTTACTTAAAGGCAGGCCTCATCTTTTACCTGAGATTCTGACCTTGCCCAGGGTGTCCAGTTCTCCTCCTGCCCTAACCCTCCATTCCTCAGAAGAAGTCAAATGCAGAAGAAGGAGTTATAGATTTACAATTAGTAAAATAATTGCCAAGCTTTGGGAAAAATATGGGACCATATTTATGAGAATAAATATTGATGGTGTTCAATTAAGGAGGAAGAAAATATCATTTTAGATCAGGCTGAATTTATGGTTATGGTTGAACTTATCAGAGATTCTGAATTTAATGCTCTCACTTAGGTATCTGGGGGTGAGCAATGAACACCTAGACTCAAGGCTGGGCTGTACTAGACAAGGTGAAATTTCTTGGTACAAGAAAAAGGAAGAAATTCTAAGACAGAGAAAACAGGAGCGCAGGAATGCACTTATTATATGTTACCACTCACCAACCTCTAACCAAGGAGTCACACCTCTGTCACTAAGAAGCTAAATCATTAATTCAGGGAGTCATGATGGGCATTTTTTTTTTTTTTTTTTTTTGCGGTACGTGGGCCTCTCACTGTTGTGGCCTCTCCCGTTGGGGAGCACAGGCTCTGCACGTGCAGGCTCAGCGGCCATGGCTCACGGGCCCAGCCGCTCCGCGGCATGTGGGATCTTCCCGGACCGGGGCACGAACCCGTGTCCCCTTCATCGGCAGGCGGACTCTCAAACACTGTGCCACCAGGGAAGCCCGGGCTTTTTTTTTTTAATGAAAGAGACTAAACAGCAAATATCTGAACATAGGCATGTAGTAAAGACACTTATTTTATGAAATTTCATTCCAACTATACAGTGTGTATATATATTTATATACACGTGCATTTATTATATGAACATGCAAATATGTGTATATTTATATACATATGTATATATATACATACATTTATATGTATATGTGTATATATGAACATGCATTTATGCATATTTGTTATGATTTGTTTATGTTTAAAATTTCAATATTTCTTACTGAGTGTCATGGTCAAAAATATTCGAGACCAATGTTCTAGCTGGTTAGAGATGACCTGGTACACACAGGCTAGCAGCAGCAATAAGGGATTCTTCTGAAAGCTCAGCTTCACACTGGAGAGTCCTAAAAGACAGTGGAGAAGGAAAGAAGTTTCAGTAGAGACATCTTGTTGTCCCTTTAACCTGGGGGAAAGATTACTTGAAGGAAGGAACTTTAGCAATTCATAATTAGTGACATGAGGAGGACAAAGTGGCCAGGACTGGGTAACAACAAAAAAAGTGAGTCCCAGTGTTGGCTGGAATGAGTGATCCCAATCAACAAAAAGGAAAGAGGTCTGCTAGTGAGGGAAGAAAGGCAGAGTACATGGGAAGGGAAGAATATGAATGACCCTTCCGCACGTGACCAGCAAATTCAGCGGTAAAAGCTAGTGAGAGAACCAGGCAGGTAGAACCACTAAAAGCACTGAAGGTTTGGGTCACTCTCTAACAAATCACCCCAACCACTCAAGGCTATTAAGATACCAATGATGGAATTACCTTTCCAGCTTTCTGGAAATTGCCCAACATTTATCTCACTATCATACACTGCTAGCAGAAAAGCAAATGGATCCACTCCCGGAAAGAAAATTGGAAACTTGTATGCAAAATCATAAATTATGCAAACCATTGCTTTGATAATTCTACTTCTACCAACCTCAAAGAAAAACAATCAAAGCTATTCACAGGATACGATAAGAAAAAAAGAAAACCAGCCCTGATTACAGATAACTGTTGATACCAACTAGGTTGTGAGTTTTCTCTGCTGTGAATTTCACGGAAGATCAGCATCTGACGAGGACTCTCCATGACAAGACCACTTTATAATCATGTGTGATGGAAATAAAAATAAAGACACTGTGCAACCCCCAAAATAACCGAGCTTCCCCCTGACGCAGGTAACATGAGTAGCCATCATTTATTCCTCAAAAACAATTCTATTTGTGCCTTGTTCATCCCTCCTCTGCCATAAAGGCTATTAAGATACCAATGATGGAATTACCTTTGCTTCCTTTTGGCACCCAATCCAAATATATCCCTGTTCATGCAATTTCTTGCTGATAGCTAGAGAAATGATGGTAGATAGATAGGTGACAGATAGGTACATACATAGATACATAGATAGATTTTTTAAAAACCCAATGTTTTAAGAACCTAATTTCTTTGAATTGTCCTCAAAATCATCTAATGCAAGCCCAATTCTTATAATAAGCCTCCCCTAATTTCTTTCTGAGATGCCCCATGGTTCCCTATACAGTGTGTTACATGCTAGTACCATTCAAGATGCAGAAAAGAGAAGTTAATTCATTGAAATGGATGCCTTGGGGTGTTAAGGCTTATTTCTCTCACAGAACCCTGTTGAAAACGGCTGCAGGGCTTTCCATGTATCAGCTTATTTAGCCTAACAACAATCCTAGAAAAGAAGAACAATTATTATCATTCCTGTCTTACAGACAGAGAAAGAAACTGAGGCACAGACTGGCCGGGTAGACTAAGATCTAAGGATCTGAACCCAGGTAGAGATGCTTCATCACAGAAGTTATCTGGCTTCCACCAAAATGCTATTACAAGTTACTTAGTTATCTAGGGTCAAAACCTGGTATCATACTTGTATGGTCACTAGCCTGACCTTCCACAGCCAGCCAGAGCTCCACTGAAGGCCAATCATCTCTTACCTCCAAACTCCTCTTTCCCTTCCCATTGCCACTCCACTAGTTCAAGTCCTCAATATCATCCTTGAACTACTGCAAAAATGTCTTAACTGCAGTACTTACCTCTGGTCACCTCCTCCTATAATCAAACATAAACTCTCAAAGAACAATGTTCCTAAATATTGGGCTGGCAAAAAGTTCATTCGGGTTTCTCCATAACATCTTACAAAAAAAACCAAACAAAATTTTTGGCCAACCCATATATCCCTGTTCATACAATTTCCTGCTGATAAGTAGAGAAATGATCGATCGATAGATAGATATTTTTAAAAACTAAACTCCAGAATTTGTCATTTATATTCTTCTAAGAGTTGGCAACTGTGGTCCACTTTTCCAAACTTATTTTCCATGACCTCCCTCTGTTTCAGATAAATTAAACCACTCTTCATTTCCTGAACAAGTCCTGAATTTTCCCATCCTTATGCCTTTGCTCCACTGTTTCTGTTCAGCCTACATATCCAGGTTTCAAAATCTTATCCATGCTTTATCCAACTTAATGTCATACAGTCTTCAAGGCAACATAGTTTAGTAAAAAGACAAACAATGAACATGGAATTATAGATTTTCCAAACACTTTTTCTTTGGCCTCCATTACACCCATGTTCTCACAGCAAAGAAATGAATTTCATCATCCTTTATGCTCCTATGTTACTTTGCCTATGTTTATTTACAGGAATTACCACCTTCTGCCTTATGCCTTAGCTACTTTTTTCTACTTCATTTTTCTACTAGATTATAAAGTTCTTGAAAAGGCAAAACATTCATCTTTGATTCATGCCTTGAAGTATAAAATAAATGATCAATTCATGAATTGGATATTATGAACATTAACATTGTCAAATGCAACACTGTTCTGTGGTCCTGCCTCTCCTAAAAGTCTATGTTTTCTTGCTTGGATTTCAGAGATTCGGTAGGAGTCTGCCTAAGTTTTTTAATACTCTGAGATAGCATTTGGGAATAGGGACTCACCCAAAAAAGAATCTAAATTTTTTTCCTTTCTCCAGGAGCAATCATTTGAAGCTATTCAGAGCTTTGCCTGTATTCAAGTGATACTACTTCCCTTCTCCTTCTTCACTTGGACACCAGGTTTTATGAGTTGGGTCCACCATCACCCAATATACAGCACTCCTGAGGCTTAGCTAACACGATGTCCTGCCCATATGTATGTGCCTTTGTTTCTGACACCAATTCCTGGTCTAAAGGATTCTAGTCCATGAAGCAGAACTTGTTTCATTCTACCCAGCTATTACAAGCCATAGAGAAGTCACACAGAGAGAACTCCTGGTGGCCACTTTATTCAGCTGGGCACAGGGAAGGACAGGGCTAGTGCCAGGGGGTTGAGAAGGTGGTATGTAAATTGGTAGACTTGATAGACTCCATTCCAGTTCAAAAAACTTTTAAAATAATTATTTAATTCTCCAAGAAGCTCACTTCCCTAGAAGGAGTTCATTTAGCAGTGGGAGAAATTAACTCATTTCTCAAATCTCTAGGTAAGTTATAGTTTGAATTTATTACTTAAGCTCCTACATTTTGGGGCTTTTTTAAAATAAGAAATGCACTAAAAAATAAATTTTAAAAATGTGGGCAATAGGAAGATGTTTCCAAAGAGGATAACATTAAATACTAAGTATATAATGTTCCCATCAGTGTTCCTTCTCTGCCCCTCATTGTTTCTAGAAAAGCAAGAAGTCAAGAGCTTTGTCAGAAAAGCAAGAGGGTTTGGTTGAAATTAGCCATATAACTGGACACCACGTAGGGCTGACCTGCCTAACATATAATCGGAATTACCTTGTGTTCTACCAACTCTCTGGGGTCCCAGAAAAGGGACCTATGAAGGCAATTCAGAAAAGAGCAACAAAATTAAGGAGTTGAGAGGCTGATTTATGAGGCACATTATGAGACCTAAGTATCATGTGGCTTGGCTGGACGATGGCTGAAAGGAGACACGGTGAATGTCCGTGAGCTTACAGAGATATGTGATCACCGAGGAGAGGGGAGAGATGGAGTTGTCCTGGGGTTGATAACACCATAGTCACTGCTTTTTATTGGTTTCATTTTTAATATGGGATTCTGTGCTTTCTATTGCTCTTTCCTGCTACAGAAGCCACTGCCAATATATTTTAAATCTTTTATAATACTGAAAAAGATAAAACAACAACAATGGAAACCCTTGTAAAAGTTTACCTTTATAAAATGTAGGAAGTTCTCTAAATGTATTCTCTAAAGGTAGGAGCATTGACTGATAAGTCATAAGAATATAAATCCATTAACAGTCCATCTGAGATAGAGAGGGAGAAATGAGTCTCTGGTACCACATCTAGGGTAAAGGAAAGGGTAGAGAGAAAGAAGGGAAAGGGGGGGAAAGTGAATCCACCACAGTACTTGCACCTTCTAACCCAGTGGAGTCACCATCTTCGTTGGTCGCCAAGACCAGTAACTCATGAAAAGTCTCTATTACGGGGGCCCCAACTTCCCCAGAGACCTCAACTGACACATGGTTTATTTCACACAGGAGATCACCAGCCTGTGTGCTATCCTTTAGACTCTGAGTGTGCGGAAAGACTAAGAGAAGGTGCATGTCAGGGGCAGATGGGTGATGACTGATAGGACCAACTTAGCCTCTACTGCCGCAGAGGAACAAACAGCCTCCAGTTCTTTCTTACCTCATTGTATGCAAAGCGGTGACAAATGACAAAACTTCAAGTGAGGTTTGCAGTATCTCAAAAGGCCTAAAAACAACTGATCCATCCTTGAAATAGGTGTTGGGGGTATTATGGAGAACATGACCTGCTCCCTGCCCTCAAGGGCTCCCAGGCAGGAGAGGGAGGCAGACACAGAAATAAGCTCATCATTATTCTTCAGTGAGTTAAGAGATAAAAGAGAAAAGCAAGGAATGCTGGGCCTTCAGAGAGAATGAAATCTATCCCAGTGGAGAGGATTCAAGAGACCGTGTCCTGGAGGTGGCAAAGCAGGACCTGACATGATTGTCATCAGATGTCTTCATTTTCAATTCCCAATTGTTTTAATGTGGAGGTCCTTATCCTTTATAGCAGATGACAGAGTGGACATTCCTTCTGGGGTGACAAGGTCATAATGTAAGAGATTTGGAGAACTTAAGGATGACACTTCCCTTAAACATTAGAAGCTGGTCCGTGGTGGGACAGACTGAGAAGCTGACACACAGAGAAGCAATAAAGATAGATAGAGGGATGGAGTCTTCATGGCTCCGAGGCCCTGATCTCAGTTGCCTCTGAGTCCTAGTGGCACCACTCCCACACCATTATCATGTGAAATACCACAGCCTCTGTCCGATAAAGTCGTCTTTCTGGAACCAGTTTGGTTTTTATCACTTTCAGCAATCAAGAGACCTGAACGGCAGGACACGACATGTTAGCAGTGACCTGACATCTTCCTTGTCCTAAGGTTACATTTCTCCTCTCATCCTCCCCTTCTCCAACAAGAGTCAGCCCAGCCTCCATGCTGCAATTTCTCCTTGTTCTGTCGATTCATATGTTGAAAACTTGGCCCATAGTCTTGCCTCTCCAACAGTTGTGCTCCTAGCTGTTCCATATCGAGGTTTCCAAAGGCCAGCTCCCATTTCCAAGTACAATGAAGTGCTGTCTACCAAGAGCTTTCACCAGAAAATCCAACTGAGTGCATTGAGGGTTTGGTCCAAGAATCTATATTTTTCATATACAATGGAATATTACTCAACCTTAAAAAAGAATGAAATACTGCCATTTGCAGCAACATGGATGGACCTAGAGATTATCATATTAAGTAAGTCAGAGAATGACAAATGTCATATGATATCACTACATATGGAACTTAAAAAATGATATAAATGAACTTATTTACAAAACAGAAATAGATTCACAGACATAGAAAACAAACTTATGGTTACCAAAGAGGATAGCAGGGGGTGGGGAGATGGAGATAAATTAGGAGTTTGGGATGAGCATATACACACTAATATATATATATAATAGGTAAATGATAGGGACCTACTGTGTAGCACAGGGAACTATACTCAATATCTTGTCATAACCTATAATGGAAAATAATAACCCATATATATAACTGAATCACTTTGCTGTACGCTTGAAACTAACACAACATTGTAAATTAACTATACTTCAATTTTTTTTAACTCATTAAAAAAAGAATCTATATTTTTCAAAAATACACCCTGGTTGATTCTGACATGCAGCCAGGTGGAAGCATCACTAGACCAGATGACCCATGGAGCCCATCAATTTGAAGAGTGTATTGAGTGTCCTCGACATGGCACAAATTAACGTTCAATCTCTCACCAAGATTTACTGCTCCGTCTGCTTTTCCTCAAAGAAAGCAGAATTCATGTAGGCTCGGAATTATGTAACAGCAGTTTTCAGCTGCTCAGAGAACTATACTGAAGGGCTTTGGATGACTGCATGCGGGGAAGCAGGTGTGGCAGGGGCAGACCTGGGCCCTTACATAAGCTGCCTTTGATTTCTTCACACTGGAGCTGGATGACCTAGAGGAAATTTGTTTCCTTTTAAAGCCTAGAGTTCCATCCCAAGCCTGTATAATTTTTCTGAAAAGTGTCTTTCCAACACGACTACCCCCAAAGGAGCTGGACATAGTTATCCCTGAGGCAGAAGCGAAGTTGAAGTACAGGGGAGACATTTTGTTTTAAACCATCAAGCAGTGTCAACTCTGGAGCAGTCAAACTGCTCTTCTCCTCAGGAGAGGAGGACATGTGTTTCACGGCAGTCAGTTTTGAAAGTAGGTGCCAGGTGGGAGAGGGATTTGATTTGCTGGAGCGTCAGCTCAGTAAAGCAAGTACCTCCCCCAGTCCTTCCTTAATTCGCTGAGGTTTTGACAGGGGCTGAGCTGAAGGGGCCTTATAAATTCTCACAGGCTCTTGTATTCTGACAAGTGCTGTTTCACAGGAGGCGTGACACCACTGGTGTTTCAAGGTTTTTCTCTACCAGGAAGAAAGTTTTTATGTACCTCGGGCTCTTGTATTTTTATTTCATTACGTTTTACTTGTATTTCTACCAAACCTGCAGAATCGGCGGGGCTTGGAATGGTTAAAGTCAAAAGGACTTTTTGCCTTTCGGTAAACAGCATCGTCCCCCATCCTCACTTTAAGATTTCTTCTACTTTCTGCTCCCCCCGCCCCGTCCCCAGCCACTACTTTCTCCCTTCTCTTTCTCCTTTCCTCCCTCTCTCCCCTCCCCCTCTCTCAACACTCTCAAAGCGTGCCCTAAACGGTGACAAACTTGCATGTGCTTCCTTTATGACTAAACCCCTGGGCCTCTAGCCAACCCCTCACAGATGGTCCCAAACATCGGACACCCCTTTAGGGGCACCCCACGTTTGCAACCCAGCTGGGAACGGCCAGGGTGGAGAAGAAGCGTGACGGGGAGTGGCGGTGTCTTAGTCCTGGGGGAAAGCGAAGCAGCTTCCAGGAGGAAACGGGCGTTTCCTTCCCACGCGCTCGGCGAAACCCTGGGTCCTGGCCCTGGGCCTCCACCCAGCCCCTCCCGGCGCCCTGGGAAAAGCCAGTCGCTACACACAGGCACATGCAGGCCCCGGGGCCGCGCCCTAAGGAGAGCAGCACCCACGGCCAATTGCTATGGCAACTCCGGGGCTCGTTCCATTCCCCACCCCGCCGATCCCCCCGCCTCCTGCCTGAGCTGCAGCCAACCGGCTTGTGCGCGTCCCAGGAGCGCGCTATAAAACCTGCGCGGTGGCGCCGGGCAGGGGCGAGCCCGACCAGGAGCAGCGCGCGCAGAGCCCATCTCCGACCTGGAAAGCCCTGTGAAAGCGGCAGGAAAAAGCCTGAACATGCCGAGTGCGCGGAGCCTGCGTCTCGGTCCACCCAATCAGTGCCGCTGCCTGGCTTTCCTGCTGCTCCTCCATCTCCTGGGACAGGTGAGTGGCGCACTCATCAGGAACCTCTGGTTACTTTGCCTTTCTTGGGCGGCCCCTGCTCGGTCCCGGGGTTGCTCTGCCTTCCAGGGTCCCTGCTAAGAAATTTCTCCTGATCTCGCCCGCCCCCAGGTCCTTGCGACTCCGCGCTGCCCCTCCTCGTGCCCGGCTCCGTGCCCCAAGAAGCCGCCGACCTGCGCCCCCGGGGTGAGAGCCGTGCTGGACGACTGCTCCTGCTGCCTGGTGTGCGCCCGCCAGCGCGGCGAGAGCTGCTCCGTGATGCTGCCCTGCGAGGAGAGCCGCGGTCTCTTCTGCGACCGCAGAGCGGACCCCAGCGCCCAGACTGGCATCTGCATGGGTAACCCTGCCCCCTCCTCCGCTTGACCTCCTGTCCCTCAGCAAGCGGAGCTGCCCGCTCTTTCCTCTCCCCTTCCCCCCACTCCCGAGAGGGTGATGAGCAAATACTAACAGTGATGCCGTGGGTGATGTTTATGGAGCGCTGTGTGCCGGGGATGGTCTGGGGGCGCGTGGGGCTTTGCGGAGCGCCAGAAGCCAGAAGGGAAACCTGCCCGCGGAGGTGAGAAGCATTTGCCTCCCTAGAGAAGAATCTAGATAGACAGGGAGCAGAGCAGACTTAAGGGCCAGTGAAGTCATTTCCTTTGGAAGTTTCCAGGGTACGCTTGGGGGGTGATGGAATCTTGGGCTTACTTACAGGCTCACAGTTCCCCCAACTGTAGCCAGGCTGGTTTGTTTTCACACCTGTAATTGTCCTATTTGAGCCAAAGCAGCCACTACTCTCCTGGGATGACTATGCAACCCCTGTCTGGGCCGTGAGTAAAATAAAAATGCAGGCAACCAGCCAATCCAGGATGGTGAAACTTAATCAACTGGGGATCAATTTCCCACACGGTGCACCATTTAGTTGGAGACCTGTCCCTGCCTCCCTGGATAAGAGGGCTTGGAATAGGCTTTTAGTTTCTTCTCTAAACGAGTAATGATTTATTGTGCTGGAATGCCAAGGAATCCTAATGCACTTCCCAATTTGACCAGTTAACCTGTTTGGAGGCTTATGAAGGGCACTTTTTTCTTTTTAATTCTGAGCTTCTGGAGTAGGAGAATCTAAGGAGGTTCTTGCGAAACGACACTATCATTGAGAACAACAGCTGAGGGCCCTGGGGAATGTCACTTCACGACTCTGCCCATCTTTCCTCATGCGTAAAATGAGTGGTGGGACTGGGTGGTCTTGAGTGTTTCTTCTTGCACTGGGAGGCCTCCATGAGGACATCTCTCTGCTGGTGGTGGATCAGCAACCAGATGGCCTCAACTAGAAAAAGAATGATTTGGGGCTTGGAATATGTGCTGTGGCTCTTATATAGCCTCTTCGATGCATCGTGTTCTTGATTTTCTCTCCCCTTCCCTCTCTGCTCTGCTTCCCCAACATTCTAGCGATAGAAGGAGACAATTGTGTGTTCGATGGAGTCATCTACCAAAGTGGAGAGACCTTCCAGCCTAGTTGCAAATACCAGTGCGCCTGCCAAGATGGGCAGGTTGGTTGTGTGCCCCGCTGTGAAGAGGACCTGCTACTGCCCCAGCCTGACTGCCCAGCTCCGAGAAAAGTTAAAGTGCCTGGGGAGTGCTGTGAAAAGTGGATCTGTGACTCCAATGAGACGGGGACATTAGGGGACCTCCAAACCCTTCCAGGTGAGAAATTCAACATACCTGAAAATGATCACAGCACAGGACTAAGTGCAGGCAGGAAGCATGTATGCTCTTTGGGATCTGCAGTGAGAAACTGGCTTCAGCTTCTGGTCATTCAGTTGTGGAGTCCAGCTTGCCCCCTGAGATCAGGCACATCACGTGTTGGAATCCCAGACAAGTTATTGAAGTACACACAGTCTCTTCTGAAGAAGAATCACATCCAGTGGTTCTGTTGAGCCATAGGAATGATTTTTCTTATTACACGACTGCCATTTATATTTTAGTCTGTCCCACTTGACCCTTGTTAACATTGCAAAGATGTGCTTTGGCAACTTTATGCAAAACACGTAATCGGTAGAGCTTCTATACTTGCGGCAAGTGTCAACTCCATGGGAACACCATTTAAGCCATTTGCAAAGGGCCTGGTGATGGCTCTTTCTTTTCTGGACTCTGTCAACTACCTATGCACTCTTAAGACCAGCTTCCCTAAAGAATGCCATCCCTGGACAGGTGTCACAGAGAAATGCCACCTTTCCAGGTGCTGCAGGAAGGATCAAGTGATACCTCAGGATTTTTGTTTTGCTTTTCCTTTTGTTTTGGCTTATAAAGGAAATGATTTTTTTTTGAAAAGCAAACATTCAAGATCCAGTAGAGGATATTTTAGAAGCCATTAATCAGCCAGATTATTTATACTGGCAGTACACAGAGCTTTACAGTTTTTCTGAAGTCAGAAATTCTCAGCCATGCTTACAGATAGGAAAACTGCCATGTAAGAGAGGAGATGTGCCCTAGGCCATGCGTATTAAATGTTGAGAGAGAACTGTCTGTCATCCAAGCCCCAGTGACTATATCCTACAACCCAAATAACCAATTCTACCTCCCTAAGGCAGAGCATTACCTCCATCACTATTCTGAGTTGGTTGGTTCTACTTAACTCATCCAATTACAATTTTTTCATTATCCTTTCTCTGGACAAAATCACACATTGAAAACATTATGGTTTATGGAATGGTTTTTGATGCTATACTGTGCTATATTCTTAAAACTACTAAGTTTCTCAAAGACAGGTCCTCCTAAACTTCTTATGAACAAATCGGACAATCATTCCACAAAGATTTCTTGAAGGCCGACCATGTGCCAGGCATTGTGCTACCTGTTAGGGGTTTATAAATACAGAGATCCAGGTCTGCCCCCTGAGAACACCTGAGTTGCACAGGTACCGAACTGGATGAGACACTCTTCCTAATGATGGTTGAAAGGACCACTTTGCCATCCCCACATTTTACGCAATAACACTGTCCTTATTTCAACATCCTGTAGCCTACAGGACCGAAGCCACTCTAGGAGTTGCAGTCTCCGACTCAGGTATCAACTGCATTGAGCAGACCACAGAGTGGAGTGCGTGTTCCAAGAGTTGTGGCATGGGTTTTTCCACCCGGGTCACCAACAGGAATCCACATTGTGAGATGGTGAAGCAGACCCGGCTCTGCGTGGTGCGACCCTGTGACCAAGAGCACAAGCAGCCGGCAGATAAGGTATGAGCCTGGGAGGAGCCCCCACCACAGAGGAGGGGGCCTTGCCTCGTTGGGGCCTGTGTTTTATTTTTTGTTGTTGTTTTTGTTTTTCTTATAAGGCAAGGAATAGTGACTTTATTCAGAAAGGCAGCAGACCGAGAAGATGGCAGACTAGTGTCCCCAAAAACCATCTTAATGGGGTCTGGATGCCAGTTTATTTTATAGAACCGAGAGGGGGAGGAGGTGAGGAAATAAAGTAAAAAGACCATTGATTTTGCAAAATATCTCCTGGCTTGGCCAGCATCAGGGAGGGGATGTGTTAATTTCTTCTTTCCTGCAGGCATTCACAGGTGGGCAGGGTCAGATTGTCGCCTTGTGAGCTGAACAAAGGCACTTTAGTTTAACATTCAGGCAGCAGCAGGGCAGGGTTCCCTGAGGCAGGCCGTTATGTATGATTATAAAAACAAAAGCAACAAAAAGCAAAGCTTAAAGTAAAAGAAACAGATCCAACATGGAGTCAGATTTTGCTCTTCCCTGTAACAATTCCCCGCTGTCTTGTCCATTCCACACTCCTGTGGAAAAGGGGGCAATGACCATTCTAACTGCTTCTTGCTGTGTCTTGTCAGATGGATCTTTCTGAGAATGTCCACCATTGGTGCCAGTTGTTCCAAATGCTGAGATTTGTCTTCTTTTGTTCCTCTTTGGAAAGTGTTTACTTTACACCTGTAGACTTAAAAAATATTCACAACCTAAAAGTTGAGAGTTATGTTTTATTCGGGAGGGGGGCCTGGGCTTTAGAAAGTCACTGTGAAGCTGACTTCAAGGTCAGCTCTAATGAAGGAGTTTACCTTCTTTTGTTTTCTCTTTAATGTATTGAAATATCCCCAGCAACTCACAGCAGATGAAGAGGGAGGGGCCAGACCTCTACAGTAATGTCCCCGGTTGAGAAAAGTCTGGCAAATCTCATTTCATCCTGGAAAAAACTGGCTACTCAGTGGTCAAACATGATTTATTTTAGAGAGGTCATTTCTGAGCTCAGCTTTCTTCACCCTTTAGGTTCAGTCTGAAGGAAGCAACAGAGTAGGGACCACATCTGCCTTCCTCATCCCTCAGTCCCCCACATCCTACCTGGGATGTACTGTGTGCTTGATAAACAACTGTTGATGAATAAATGAATGGATGTCTGGGAATTATTTTCTGTATTTCAAAAAGCCTAGTATGACTAGTACATTTGCCAGCATAAGGCTATCTGTGCCAAATAAAATAGCACATTTCTTTCCTTTTTTGCTGGAATGATATCAACTCAGTGTGTTAATGCTGAGTACAAGGCATGCAGATCAGAAGCTCTGATTGGTTCCTGATGACATCACAAGCCTTGTTAGCAGAGCCCTAGGTCAGATAAATGCAGTACCCAAATCGAACTAGTATATGGACCCTTGTACAAACCTAAGGCCAAAATAAAACAGTTCCTAACAATGAAAGATTTACATATCTCTCCACTGAGGCAATATCATCTCATGCTTAAGGGTGCAACTCTGGAGCCAGACAGCCTGGCTTTAAATCTTGGCTTCCCACATGAACTAGCTATGGATCTTGGGTGATTTTTCTTAACCTTTAAGCCTCAGTTCTTTCCCCCATATAACAGAGACATTAAGAGTACCTACCTCAGAGTTGTCATGAGGATAAATAGAATGAATTTGTTAAGTGCTGGGCATAGTTTACTCTGTTAACATAAATATCATTACCTAATATTAAGCATCATTTCTATTTATTGATAAAATAAGAGTCTCTAGTGGTTGCATTGTTATATGGCTACTTAGCTGTATGACTTTTTGAGGTCCATTCTAACTTTATGCTTCTTCCACCAATTTAGAAAGAGCACCTAGAAACACCTTCTTCTCTGTTTCTGTCCTTCCCTCTCTCTCTCTCTCTTTCTCACACACACACACACACACACAGATATTGCAGACCTTGTACCTTTTTGTGGATATTGGCAAAAATATACACTAAACATTAAATATTAAAAAGGAAAAAACAAGAAGCCTTTAAATATTGTCAAGTACACAGTAACTTGCTTATTAAATAAGCCATTTCCATGTCATGACTTAAAAATTTTGCTTTTTCTATTGTTTCTTTTTCCAAAATTCATATTTTTCTTGTACCTTGCACCAAGTTTGATATTGGGAGATATTATATTTAAGACATTTATTTATAGTGTATATATATATATATATATGTGTGTGTGTGTGTGTATTTCATTAAGGGGCCAGAAATTTGTTTGGAATCTAGGGAAATGCCAGCCAAATAATCATTACTTCCTTATAACCAAAAGGTTCTTAAATGTGAGATGGTGCTTCTTAAAGCGTGATCCCCAGACCAGCAGCATCATCTAAGAACTTGTTAGAAATGGAAATTATGGGGGTGCACATCAAACCTACTGAATCAGAAACTCTGGTGTAAGGCCCAACAATGTGTGTTTTAACACACCCTCTAGATGATTCTGATGTACTCTTATTAAAGTTTGAGAGCTACCAATTTTAGAGAATTCCAAGTCTCATCACTCCACAAGCTGTGGATTACAACTAGGAAGGTGAAAAGCAGTGGAAAATTGTGACAAATTAGGTGAAGAAATCTAGGTGGGAAATTAACATATCATCAATGTCTTACTGAATTATCAATATTGGGGTTCCTCTTCAACTCTTACCAGTGGAATGTTGAATAAATTCTCCGCTTACCATGCCTTCATGGAAACTAACCTTAAATCCCACTGTCTTAGACTTTTCTGAGGTCACAGTGTAATAGAAGGAACGGGCTTTGTGTCAGACAAATTCAGGTTCTAGATGTTTTCTGATCACTTTGGCCTCTGAGACTACGTTTACTCATCTATAAAACTTGGACAGTTGCTCTTTATGTGAATAACTGCTCCTTGTATGAGTGAATGTTCCTAATAAGGTTAAGTAAGTTAATGTCTGAAAAATACTTGAAACATTGGTAGGCTTGCAGTGATGCCATATTTATTCCATTTCTCTTTATAATACCTAAGAATGTATTGGGCAAATAACAACGCCAAAGCCTATTTACGGTGGTTTGAAAAAATAGGTTTCTTTATCATACATATGCTTTCATCTTCATGCTTATGCCACATGGTCAAAAGATGGTTATATACAATTAGGCATGATTTCCACATTCTAGATAGGAAGGCAAATGAATGCAGGAAGCGATTAAGAACTGTACCCATCTGAAGGGCAAGGGATTTCCCAGGATCCCTTGGTTTATGTATCACTGGCCAGAACTTGGCCACAAGGCCCTTGCAAGCTCCCAGATATTCTGGGGAAGGATATACTTGTAGTGGACCACATTACTCAAACAAAATTAACATTCTGTTAGCAAAGAAGAAAGAGCAACAGATTTTGGGTAGGCACCTAGCAAGTTATTCCATATGCCTAGACTGATCCCTTGGAGGAATGATGGCCATTTCATGCATCACTCCTTTTCTTCTTTCTTAGAAAGGGAAAAAGTGTCTCCGCACCACCAAGTCACTCAAAGCCATCCACCTGCAGTTTGAGAACTGCACGAGCCTATACACCTACAAGCCCAGGTTCTGCGGTGTCTGCAGCGATGGCCGATGCTGTACCCCACACAACACCAAAACCATCCAGGTGGAGTTCCAGTGCTCCCCAGGCCAGACCCTCAAGAAACCAGTGATGGTCATCGGGACCTGCACCTGTCACAACAACTGTCCTCATAACAATGCGTCTTTCCTCCAAGACTTAAAGCCAAACACCAGCAGAGGAGAAATGTAATGTGTCCCCTAAGAAGCCCACCTACAGAGGCAACCTGTAGCCACCCACTATCAAATGACTATAAGAAAAATTACAAAGAATTATTATCCACATCTGCGTCCCATGTATTTTCTGTGGTCATATGAGGTCAGTTATGTCTGTTTTTTTTTCATGAAAGATATGATTAACTGTAAACTTGGAATCAAGGTAAGCTCAGGATAGTGCTTAGGGATGACATTCTTTTGTGCTGTTTACTACACATGGAAATTTCTGTAAACTTCAGAAATCAGATATATGTCTTACTGTGTAGACTGTATCACATTACACTCATTTTGTTATACGCTAGTGAAATTTCAAGAAAAGGTCACAGTAATGAATGACACGGTGAAATCTAAGGTCATACTGAGGGTGTCATCATACAAATATTTCACCACAGATTGAGATTTGACCTAAGGGTTCTCTGTGGAGCGCTCATTTTGAGTAGCTCAACTCTGAACTTCAAATTCCGAGATCCGAGGAAACATAAAGCTCTTCAACTCAAAATCTAGAGATTATTAGTTTTTTGTGTACATAGAAAACAAGCTGTATCTACAGTAATGGAATGCTTATTAATTAAGTGCACTGGTGTCATAAATTGGCTCCATTTCAGACAAGTTGACTCCTTTCCAAAAGAAAGAAGCTAAACAGAAAACTCTCCCTTATACATAGATGACCAGCCTACCAGCCCTCAGACATTTGTATGTGTCTGGAGACTGCTGGGGATCACTAGTTTTTTAATTCAGAAGAAGCAGAACATATCAGCAGGGCTCCTCTCACCTTACTGACGAATAAACTGAGGCCCAAAGCACCTGAGTACAACCTTCTATGACTTTCAAGTGTGCTGGTAGTGGAATTTTGAAAAAGAAGAACAAAATCGACAAGACTGCAGTGACAAGATACCACAAACTCTACGGGAGTTTAGAATTATTGTACAGATCCCCAAACTTATCCTTGGGCCTTAGTTATGCAAACTCGTGAACAAGATATATGTGTCTACATACATGTATCTAACTTGTCAGGCTATAAGATAGGTTGCAAACTTAAAATGTATACATTCTTCTAATGTCACCTTATGTGTTCAGCTTTTCTCCTTTGAAGTATTTATATAAATATAAATTATACATTTTTAAAATATTCCTTTTACTTTCTCTGTTTGTCAGACATTACTAAATAAACATGATCTTATCAGTGTGTGACTCTGCTATTATTTTTGTGCTTCTGAGTTGTTTATTGAAAATATAAATTAAAATTTATAAATTAAATATTGAAAGCAAAATGGTCATCTTTAGTTGAGCTTACAACTTCTTATCAGAAGGAAAACAAAAGACAGCTCTTAATTTGGTGATCTCTATTGCCAAGGCCTCAGATATTCTCCACACTTTCTACTCAATCCAGTATCTGGATCCCTGATGTTTTTTTCTGGACAACCTGCAAGACACCTCCACACGTTAAAAATTTCGTCTTTATTCCTGTCCTGCCCCTAGGTTCTTCAGAACCATTTTTTATTTTTTAGATTCTATATATATGTGGTAGCATATGGTATTTGTTTTACTTTTTCTGACTTATTTCACACTGTATGACAGACTCTAAGTCCATCCACCTCACTACAAATAAGTCAATTTCGTTTCTTTTTATGGCTGAGTAATATTCCATTGTATATATGTGCCACGTCTTCTTTATCCATTCATCCGATGGACATTTAGGTTGTTTCCAACTCTGGGCTATTGTAAACAGAGCTGCAATGAACATTGTGGTACATGACTCTTTTTGAATTACGGCTTTCTCAGGGTATATGCCCAGTAGTGGGATTGCTGGGTCCTATGGTAGTTCTATTTTTAGTTTTTTAAGGAACCTCCATACTGTTCTCCATAGTGGCTGTATCAACTTACATTCCCACCAACAGTGCAAAGAGGGTTCCCTTTTCTCCACACCCTCTCCAGCATTTATTGTTTGTAGATTTTTTGATGATGGCCATTCTGACTGGTGTGAGGTGATACCTCATTGTAGTTTTGATTTGCATTTCTCTAATGATTAGTGATGCTGAGCATCCTTTCATGTGTTTGTTGGAAATCTGTATATCTTCTTTGGAGAAATGTCTATTTAGGTCTTCTGCCCATTTTTGGATTGGGTTGTTTGTTTTTCTGATATTGAGCTTCATAAGCTGCTTGTAAATTTTGGAGATTAATCCTTTGTCAGTTACTTTGTTTGCAAATATTTTCTCCCATTCTGAGGGTTGTCTTTTCATCTTGTTTATGGTTTCCTTTGCTGTGCAAAAGCTTTGAAGTTTCATTAGGTCCCATTTGTTTATTTTTGTTTTTATTTCCATTTCTCTAGGAGGTGGGTCAAACAGGGTCTTGCTGTGATTTATGTCATAGAGTGTTCTACCTATGTTTTCCTCTAAGAGTTTTATAGTGTCCGGCCTTCATTTAGGTCTTTAATCCATTTTGAGTTTATTTTTGTGTATGGTGTTAGGGAGTGTTCTAATTTCATTCTTTTGCATGTAGCTGTCCAGTTTTCCCAGCACCACTTATTGAAGAGGCTGTCTTTTCTGCATTGTATATTCTTGCCTCCTTTATCAAAGATAAGGTGACCATATGTGCATGGGTTTATCTCTGGGCTTTCTATCCTGTTCCATTGATCTATATTTCTGTTTTTGTGCCAGTACCATACTGTCTTGATTACTCTAGCTTTGTAGTATAGTCTGAAGTTTGATAGGGAGTGCATTGAACCTGTAGATTGCTTTGGGTAGTATAGTCATTTTCACAATGTTGATTCTTCCAATCCAAGAGCATGGTATATCTCTCCATCTGTTTGTATCATATTTAATTTCTATTATCAGTGTCTTATAGTTTTCTGCATACAGGTCTTTTGTCTCCTTAGGTAGGTTTATTCCTAGGTATTTTATTCTTTTTGTTGCAATGGTAAATGGGAGTGTTTCCTTAATTTCTCTTTCAGATTTTTCATCATTAGTTATTTTACAATTATTCTTTAAAAATCCCATTACTCTGAGCATCTTGAGGCCAGTACCTTAGTCTTCTTCGTATCTGCCCCAGTACCTGGAACACAATAGGACCTCACTCTCAATCTACTGAATGAATGGATGGACAGATGGATAAGTGAGTGAATCAATGAGTTATGCATTGACAAAAGATAAAATGTTCTTCAAAATAGATGTTAGGCTTTTAAACTATCTTTTTCAGTATCACTATCACTATGATTTTCTTTACCTCTCACTTAGAGATCTCCCCACTCTGTAACATCTGCAAAAACACACACATGCATTCCTGACATTATAATTTCAGCCAGTTGAAAAAATGTGATCTGATCTACAAATATTTGTTAAATCCAGAATGTTCTAGTAATACAGCAAGGAAAGTTATACTTACTGAGCAGAGTTTAGGGCTGCAGACAGCACAGGCTTGGGAGTTATCCAAACCTGGGTTGCATATGGGACCTATTCTTTCCCAGCTGTGGGATATTGAAAATTTTGGATACACCCTCTGAGCCTCAGTTTCCACACCTCTAAGCTGAAACCATAATATTGAGAGAGTAGTCAATCACCCTAGTTTGTCCTGGACTGAGATGGTCCCTGAGACTCAGGACTTTCAGTCATAAAATCAGGACAGTCCCAGGCAAACTGGGAGGAGCTGGTCACCCTAAGTATCAACTACATATTGTTGTAACATTATACACGTTCATAAGCACTTGACCATGCCAGGCACCTAGTAGGCCAGCAAATGACAGCTGTTAATATGATAAGTATCCAGTAAAGACAAGCACTGCCCCTTAGTCTTTGCATGTCATGTTCAGAGGCAGACATTACTGACCTCATTTTTACAGGAAAAGACATAGTGACTAAAAGAAGTTAATGACCTATTAAGGACACAGTAAATGAAGGAGCTGGGATTCAAACTCAGAGTCTGCCTGAGCTCAGAGCCAAAGTTCTTTCTTTTCTACGGCGCCACAGCCACCGAGGCCAAGTATATTTTCAGCAACCAAAACAATTCCAACAGTTTTCATTTTTGTGCTGTTTTCCCAAACTATAAATGTTCTCTTTTAGAAACTGCATTGCAAAGTAGTGAGATTGTTGAGATCATTCTGTGAATGTGAAATTCTGAAAGCACTTAATTGCTGTTTAGTGATAAGGCACGCTTCACTGAAAATTATTGGAGGATTTTTCTTTTCTTTTACCACACAAGGATTCAATTCAACAATGCAGCAAGGACATCTTTAAGCAAGGAAATAAATTTGTCACATGCCTATCTGTGCTTGATGAGATTATCAGTAAAGCTTTTGCTGGAGATTTCTGGGCAGTATTAGACTTCTCTCCCAGGGTCTTCCTTGTAAGTACACGTTGTCATGCTTCTGAATGGGTTTCACTCCAAAATGCTCAACATCACAAGTCAAATCATCAAAACAGTATGTCCTTTTGGCCCTGTGCTATCGAGCTTAGTTTGAAGATTCATTTTTGTTGGAAGCATATTCATCTTAACCACACCGCATGGTTCTTGCAGGCGGTGCTATGCTGTCTTGACCACAGAGGGTTCACCAAATTCAATTACCACTTCAGTAACACTGCTGGTACTTGCTGAACTCTGAATAATGAAGAATTCTCTGCAGCCAACCTGCTGAGGACTGTGAATTACTGCTACATTGAGCCAGCTGATCCAGGGATAATCAGAAGTTTCAAAGGGTAAGGATGGCAATGCTGTACAATTCTTACTAAAGGATATGTGTCTTTCTCTTTAGGACAAGAAAATGAAGGTCTGAATTTCAACCCAGGAAGCTCTACAAAAGAATATGCAGTTCCACGCAAATGGCAGAGTTTCACAGAATGAACAGCCCACCAGTACTGTTGGGCTGGAAGGTGCTTGGAAATAAATGTTTTATAATCCAAGAAGAGGAGGTTGCTTGGACTTATATTTTATTAGCAAAATAAGAGAAGCAAGATCTGTTTGTAGCATAGATTCAGATGTCTGGAAGAGGTTATAAAGTTCTTCGCTTGGGTTAAATAAAGATCAATATGCTCCACACTGACCCAAATTTGTCCTGCTAAAACAAGGCCACCCACAAGATCCTTGGAAGACCTTGCCAGAGAAGATCCCAGTACATGCAAGTTCTAGTTCCTCTGCAAGTTCAGCAGTGAGACTCTTCCCCAATACTACAGAGCATCTCAGTGTCCAGGGAAAAGGATAAAAATGACAAGGGTCCTGTTGAGTGTGCCCTGTCTTCTCTCCAAACTCCATATCCTCATTCAGAAATATACTTCAAGGCTTCCCTGGTGGCGCAGTGGTTGAGAGTCCGCCTGCCGATGCGGCAGGACACGGGTTCGTGCCCCGGTCCGGGTAGATCCCACATGCCGCGGAGCGGCTGGGCCCGTGAGCCATGGCTTGCTGAGCCTGCGCGTCCGGAGCCTGTGCTCTGCAACGGGAGAGGCCACAACAGTGGGAGGCCCGTGTACCGCAAAAAATATACTTCAAGGTCACTTTCTCTAAGAAGTCTTGTCAATTGCACCCTTAAGCCCCTAACAGAACTGGCCACTCCCTCCTTTGTGCCTAAATGTTCCTTGTAGCAATTCTATCATAAATGCTAAAATACCCTACATCTGTCATTTGTTTTCATGTTTTTCTCCCATTAGACTCTAAGCTCCATGAGGGCAGGGACGTTGTTTGGTTTTCTTGCCACTGCTTCACACCGTGCTTCTCAACTTTTCCATCACCTTACTCTAAACAGCAAAGCATAATAAACAACTACAACAGAAATCTAACGTTCCAAGCCAAAGTTTCTATGGCATGCCACATTTTTCTCTTAAAAATTCAGGTAAAGCTTGACTTCTTTTTAATCCATCCATGTTTGTTTAAATATAAAAATAACATTTAAAATTTCTAATTGGCTAGCTTATTCAACTTTTCCCACCTAAATCTTCAAGCAAAATTGATGCTCCAGAATGGTGTTTACACTGAAGCCTCTCATATTTCCTTGCATACTTCACATAGTCAGATTAGCAGTAATAAGTACAATTCCAAATTCTATCTCATTTTAGGAGCCATCAATCATAAGAGGTACTATTAATTTATACATCAAAAAGAAATAAAAAATTCTTCCAGTTGACCTGGACACACCATCAATTATAAGTACCAAAGTCTAACTTTCAGAAGTACAAAAATGTTATTAAATGTTTCTTTTAGAATATTTAACATTTAGGAAGAAGATAAAGAAGGAGAAGATGGTGGAGAAGAGAAAGAACTAACATTTATCAAGCTTATTAGGTACCAGGCAACCTGCAAAGTGTTTTACAGAGTTTGCCCCATTCACTTCAGTCCATATAAAAAAACCTATGTGGTTGGTACTATTATATCTCAAAATTACAGATGAGGAAAACAAAGCTGTAGGAAGACAAACAGCTTGCACAGGATCATAAATCTATTATTTAGTAAAGCCTGGATCCAAATCCTCACATTCTGCATCTAGAATTTGTGCATTTAATCCCTCTGCCTTACTGTCTGTATCCTGGGTTATGTGTACTTATGTTGGAGAAGCAAGTAGTTGATCCTCAAGAAAGTCAAATGGTTGAATAAGCTGCTACTAAACCCTGAAGGATTTGTGCTCCGGACACTGGTGATCACCTAAGGAATTTCCCTAACAGGAGGCATTGCGAGTACATGCAGTTCTTTGCCAAGCAAAATCGTTGGCTTTGGGTAACAACTCTGAGACCAAGAGCTGTTAGGAACATGGTCTTGAGGTTCTCACCAGTCACTGAGATTAAGGCAAGTGTTGCTTCTTTTGTGCATTCATTAATTAAGGAATTCAACAAATATGTACTGATCACCTACCATATTCCAAGTCATGTGCAGTCACTGGGAACAAAACAATGAACAAGACAAGTATAGTCCTTACCCTCATGAAGCTTATAGTCTGGTGGGTTGTTCGAGTTTTTCCTTAGACCTCGATTCCTCAGACTAAACTATTTACCCTTTTTAGCCTTTCCTCTTCTGCTCACTATTTTAACTATTCTCATGGGACAGGGCTCCCTAGCTCAGCCCCACTTTTGGGGACCCCCTACATCCCAAAGAAGGTCCAGAGAAAATAAGCTCCCTATACCTGAGTCAGAAAGAGTTCAGACCTCTGTTCTTATGTAAGCCGGTTCCTCATCTGAAACCACCTTAGATGTCAATATCTCATCTGAAGATTAGCTACTTACAGAGGTCCCTTTGCAGTGACCATGAAAAAGGGGAGTCTTTTGTGCCTACTAAACAAATACCTGGAAGATTTCAGAAGTACATAGAGAGGTAGGTGTTTCAGAGGTCTCCCTGTGAGTCCTCATTCACTAAGAGAATTATTTAGCCCCCAAGCCTATGTTCATTGGTTTATTCAGAGGGATCATGGGGTGCTCTTTTTCTCTTGGGCAGAATGGCTCAAGTTCTATTGTGTCCATACCCTTCTTGTTGCTATATTATGTACCTGGAATGTCCTCCTCCCATTAGCTTCACCTTTTGAAATCTTGTCTATCATTCAAGATACCACTACAAGATGCTATCTACTAAGATTTATCCAATCCCCACCATGCCTCTTCAACCAAGACAAAAATATAGTAGCAGAACATATTGGAAAACACTGAACTTGGAGTCAGAAAACCAAGCATGTACTCATTGCTTGGCTTCTGGACTTCTATGCCCACAAAATGAGGATGTTGAATTCAGCAGCTCCTGTGGTCCCATCCATCTTGATAATTATGGAGTACGTACTATGTGCCATGCACTCATAAATTTCATCTTTATAACCTTATTTTTCCTCACAACAACCCTAAAAGATGAGCAATGTTACCCTATTTTACAGATGAGACTGGTAAGGATTCAAACTCAGGGGCACCTGGCTGTAGAGACCAGACTCCTTGTAGCATCACTTACCATCATTTCCCAAGAGCTTCAGTGCCCTTCCTCCTCCTTTTCTCTTTTATTATAATGAGCATTCTAAAGGTTGAACTCATTGCAATAGAAGCAATTATGTTTTTCTGGATTGGAAAATAACCATCATAGCCTTTAGATTTATTCTGGTCTCTCTAGGCACTGTGGTGATGAAATAAGCAATGAAGATATTAATTAAAACTGTATCTATACATCCCTCAACGTGGTAGAGAGATTTAAAAAAAAATCAAACAGGAAACCAGCTATTAAAACTATATCCTACCAATCAAAGAATTTGACTTTTTTATGGGACCACTTGATTTGTTGGGTCAGAATAAGATACCAAGGTGTATCTATAAATGCAAAGCTTTGTAGACAGATTCATTGAAATGGTCAGAACATTTTTTGAAATGGGTCGTTTCATTTAAACAATTTGTTTATGACCCAAGTTACTAACTAGTTAATGACCATTCAATGTATAGAGCCTACTAACATTAAAAAAAATTAACCTATATTATTTATCCAAGAAAAATGTATTAATTAATTAATACTTTTATTTGATCAAAGCTTGAGACTCTCTAAGGCCTGACCACACACCTTTTGTCTTATTAGGTTGGTCATACAGATAAATTCTTACAATGTTGAACACAGATTCTTTAACAAAAGTGTTGAACTTCATACCACAGTGGAATGGTTAATGCAGTATAGATTGTTCAACCTTGGAACAAAAGTAAAGTTCAAGTATTATTTTCTATGACCTTCCTTAAAAACACAAAGCCCTGCCTTTTAGTGGGCATACTTTTCTCCCAACACTTTGTATTGATGTACACATCCCTTCAATCCTATATAACTTAAATGTGGATTTACAAGACCCTCGAATCTCGTAAATTGCCCCCAATTTTTTTCTGCCACTGATTTTTCTACTACTCTTTTAGTTGTGTGTCTTTCTAGTCTTTGATGAATAGCTTTGAAAATGTCCAGAGAAGGTACCTTGTTGTTTTCTGAGGGGAGAAATGGCATTGTTTGACTCCGGTGTTCCCTGAACTCTACAGTCTCTGAAAAAACAGTAACAGTCAAGACCCCTCATCCCCACCCTGGTTAGCTAGGTATATGTAACATTTTTTATATGGCCATTAAGCCCAGAGCAAATGTCCTTTTATTGGTTATCTAGACCTTTCATAGGCATTTGGTCAAATTTTAAATTACTCAGGATTTGTGACTTCTACATAATAAAACCCTGTTTACATGTTCTTGGCTAATTCAGATTAACTGTCTAGTTACATGATTCAGTTTTAAAAGGTAGTTGATACATCACAGCTCAGGAGGAACCACCTGAAGTAGTATTAAAGGTGTTACTTTGTTTCCAAGGTTTCAGTTTGCCTTCTTCTTGACTCTCTCTCTCCAACTTGTCAATTTCTTGCTTTCTTTTCTTCAAAGATTTTTGGAAAGTGCAAGCACTCCCCAATCCATTGGTCCACAAGGATAACACTGAGTTGTAACATTTGCTCTGTGTGCCCACTGATGCCCTCTTTTCTATGTTAAACAGTTGAACTGCCCTTATCAAGTTTAGTAGGTGGAAAGGAAACATAGGAGAAATCTCTATATGAGCACAACTAAGAAAGATCCTTTATCCATCAACCTGAAATTATCACATCCATTATTACAGGTCATAGATAATACCTTATGGGCTGTGTTCGACTCTCTTCACTTCTTTACAAAGTGTTAAACAATAATTTCTCACAAAATGGGTACTCAGTAAATGCCATATAAAAATAAAAGGATAAAATGATGAAAGAATGGAAGGATCATTAGATGGAGGGATATTAGATGGTTAGATAAAGGTATTAATTGATGAGTAGATAAACAAACAAATGAGAACTTGCACTTTATGACTGTCATTCCCTGACCCTTTCAGTAAAAGTTTTACCTTTGCAAAATTTATGCTAAAAGTCTGGAAAGGTCCATTAATTATCATCTCAGGAATTTGTCCAGAGTTCACCCCTGTCCACAGCAATTGCTCCACGCTCCCTTCCCTGGTTCTCAGCAACCCTCCTATTAATTCTATGCCTCAGTCTGCATTGTTTCTATTGATTCTTGTTCCTAGCCTTAACCTGGCCCAATTTATGATGTACGTTCTCCAGCCATACTCTCTCTAAACTTTCCCCTTTCACCTTTGTGAGCCTGGCCAGCTAGATGGGCTCTCTATCTCCCAAGCTGTCCATCAAAAGTATAGGAATTGTATAGTTAGACTTAAAATTCAACTGTTAGACTTAAAACCAGCCCAATTTTAATTGACGCTGTTTATTTTCTTTGTCCTTGCCTGAATAACAAATCACTCTAATACCATTGTACATTATAGGTATTTCTTTGTCACCAGACCCCCAGTTTCGTGCAGGATTAAGCCCACAATGGCTTAAGGAGTGTAGTACTCTCTTCAACTCTAGGGGGGAAAATGTGTGTAAAAGTAGTAGGTAAATTCCAAATCCCCATTTGAAATAAATTACTAATAGGGGTCATTAGCTGTCTACACTTTAAGACATTTGAACATAAATTCAAGTTTTTCCTCATCCAGATGCTTGACGTTTGACAAAGCCCATTGGGCATTCTAGTTCCAACCCTCTGGATGACTGACGGAGCAACGAGCAGGAAAGGCCAATGTTTGTCACCGTGTAGACACTTTCCTATAAAGCTTCAGTGTGCTGCAAACTGAGGAGGACATATTATAGCTAAGTTTTTAAAACTTTGACCATATGCAAAAATGTTGAAGCAATATGAGTCATTTAGCTAAAAGAATAAATGACCACTGGCAGATAAGACTGTTATCTTGGATTTGGATATGTTTCTGTGTTTTGCAGAAGACGATGTAAGATATTTTTCATTGAAGTATAGTTGATTTACACTGTTATGTTAGTTTCTGGTGTACAGCAGAGTGAGTCAGACATATAGACACAGATATAGATTCTTTTTCATTATAGGTTATTACAAGATATGGAATACAGTTCTCTGTGCTACACAGTAGGACATTGTTGTTTTTCTATTTTACGTATAGTAGTGTGTATCTGTTAACCCCAACTCCTAATTTATCCTTCCCCCACACCTTCCCCTTTGGTAACCATAAGTTTATTTTCTATGTCTGTGAGTCTGTTTTGTTAATAAGTTCATTTTTATCATTTTTTAAGATTCCACATATAAGTGATATGTGATATTTGTCTTTGTTTGAATTACTTCACTTAGTATGATAATCTCTAAGTCCATCCATGTTGTTGCAAATGGCATTACTTCATTCTTTTTTATGGCTAATTCCATTATAGATATACACCACATCTTCTTTATCCATTCATCTGTCTATGGACACTTAGCTTGCTTCCGTGTCTTGGCTATTGTAAATTGTCCTGCTATGAACATTGGGGTGCATGTATCTTTTCAAATTAGAGTTTTCATCCTTTTTGGATATATGCCCAAGAGCAGGATTGCTGGATCACATGGTAACTCTATTTTTAGTTTTTTAAGGAACCTTCCTACCATTCTCCATAGTGGCTGAATCCATGTATATCCCCACCAACAGTGTAGGAGTGTTCCCTTTGCTCCACACCCTCTCCAGCGTTTATTGTTTGTAGACTTCTTGATGATGGCCATTCTGACTGGTGTGAGGTGATACCTCAATGTAGTTTTGACTTGCATTTCTCTAATAATTAGTGATATTGAGCATCTTTTCATGTGCCTATTGGCTATCTGTATGTCTTCTTTGAAGAAATGTCTATTTAGATCTTCTGCCCATTTTTTGTTTGGATTGTTTGTTTTTCTTCATATTGAGCTGTATGAGCTGTTTGTACATTTTGGAAATTAAGCCCTTGTCAGTCACATCATTTGCAATTATTTTCTCCTATTCCGTAGGTTGTCTCTTCGTTTTTCAAAAGTTTTTGAATGTAACCCCTGTTGTATGTATTCTTTGTGGTGATAAGAAGGTGAAGCGTTCCATGATCAATGCCTCTCTCAATCCTGATTCAATTTAACAAGACAATATTTACTAAGTAAGTGGAGTACATAAGGGCATTCTCATGAAGATGATATGCAAAACACCCCACAATTTTGATGTCTGGAATCTCCAAATTTAGTTCCATGAAGACATGGTACATCATTATGTGAGAAATAATTCATCTAACATTTTCTGAGCACTTATGAAACTCACACTGCAAGATCCTTCTTTTCGACCACAGGAGATATTTATTGCTAGCTTATGAAGGGTACATAATCCAATTTTATTTTCTCTCCAGCCTGGTAGGAACTGTTCTGCTGCTATTTCCAGACTCTGGGTCTCTGACCTGCTGCCATCATCCCAATAATTGTAATAGCTTTATTTGGTCATCTACAGTGGGGTAAGGGATAAGATAGGAGAAATCTGTTCTCCCAATTATATCACCACAAGAGTCCACAAGGTGAGTGGGAGACTAATACCTTCTCTTTCCTGAGAGCCACCATACCTCTCTTCCTCATGCCAAATATCTACTGGACTATTATGGGAGCATATAAAGGGATAGGTAGGGTAGATCTCAAAACAACAGTACAGGGTAATAGGAGGAAAGATGAGCTTTGTCCAACTTATGCATTCCTTTGTGCCTCAGTAGCAAAGGAAATTCCTGAAAGAAGTGTGCTCCAAATGAATTCTCTATATTTCCTTAGCATTCTCTTTTTTATTTTTTCACAGCTCTCTCTCAAATCCTCTACTCCAACGTCCAATCTGATCTCTCAGCTAATTCTACCCCTTCCCAGTAAAGTTCCTCCATCTCTATTTAACTTTGACAAACCCAAGTGCCTGAGATATTAGCCTGAGGCTAACAAAGGCTCTTCTCTACTTTTTCCTTTTTGACTTATGATGACAGGGCGGGATCAGAGTCCTGTGAATGAGGCAAAAAACGAATGTTCTGAGTTTCATTTTCCGTCATCAAGGGGTTCCACTGATGTCCTCATGAATTTACCTGAAAAAGGAGAGTACCTTGCGGGCAAGGACTGATTTTGCCTCAAAAACAAAACAAATCAAAACCAAAAAAAAAAAACCCAGGTGTATTGTGATATCATGAAAATTGGTATGTCTCCTTTCAGCATGGCTTTAACCTCACCCTTTGTGGAAATAATGACCCTAGAATTGTTAAGGGAGGAGACTTTGACTCTTTCTTAGATCCAATTTATACTCCAGCATCTTAATGGAGTAGCTCCAGTTCTAATTAGATTGATTTCCATTCCAAATAACCTTACACGCATTGTCTCGTTCAATACTCGTAACTACCCACTGAGGTACTGGGTTGTTGCCCATTTTACTTGTGAAGTTCCCTTGGAGTGCTAGCACTCTCACATTTGCATTAATGAGTCTGGCATTTGGGGGAAAATATGCAGTCTATAAACTCAAATGAAATAACGTGTAATAAGTTCATTTGAACCATCAGTCATGTTTCCCACAAATGATGTAAGCCTTTAATTGCCTAACTTTTCCAAGGGAATAGTAAAGCATCCCACAGGTTTTGTGGCTTTCAGTCTTTTCTAGATAGTTCTTAAGCAGTATCCATTAGAGAACTTGGAGAAGACAATCTTCACTAAGTGTACATCACCCCATCATCATAGACTGGGAGTTTCCTATTTCTCCGTATTGCAAGGCATAGCAAAATATGCTATAAGACACACTTTTATAGACTTTATAAATCATAACTCATTATGCAGATGACAGACCTACCCAAGAAAAACTGAAGAAAAATGAGGGCGAGATTTCTATTCTTCATAAATCATGCTTCATTCCAATGTATTCTATATCAGAGAAGGATAGCATTCTATTTGGATGAGCTCATCTAAACATGTCAAACTCTTTTCACAAAGATTAATTAAAATATGTCAGCTATGTTGGTGGCAAAGCCATCTTGTTTAAAATCTTCAAGAAGTAATATACAAAGCAGGATTACAACTGTTCAATCTTTAGCATGACATGCATAAAATCAATATTTCAAGCTCTTTTGGGAGTTACAGCCCAACATGTTGCTTATGAATCGTCATAATGACCTCACCCAGCCCCTCCTGTCCAGTGGGAAATGGGATTACCCAGCATTCAAGGAGTGACTGAAAGACTAGGCAGTTCCTAGGAGTTGTGGATAGGCTGATGGTTTTCTAGAAGACAAATGTCAGATGTACAAGTTTCCTAGATGCCATGCCATAATCAGTCCCAGCTGCTCCAAACTCAGAGAGCCAAACTCAGTCACTGGAAAGGCTTTGAGGACAGCAGAGCAGGGGTATAATCAAAGCCCATCCCGAATGACTTCTCATTGTCCAAGAGTTCACAATAGCAGGACTTCTATATATTCCAGAAAGAAAGGGACCTCAAAATTTCTTCTGGGAGAGCTTTGTTTTTTGAGACCTTATCTTGTATCTCACTGAATGAAAGAAGTTCTTTTCTTGTTGATGATCTCCCTGGGCTTATCATCAATGTTTTAATTTCTATATTTTTTAACTTTGTGAAAAACTGAGGTTCTCCTTTGCAGTTTGGATGATCTAAGATTTCTACCATTTCTTGCACTGTGTTTTGAAACTTCAGCTCTACTTGAGGATGCTTTAAGGATAATCTAAGGAAGATGTGGTTGGATTTACCAGCACAATGTTTTTAGCTGGGATGATTTTGCTCCCCAACAGATGTTTGGTAACATCTGAGGACATTTTTGATCCTGACAGCTAGGGAGCCGCTACTGGCATCTAATGGATAGAGACCAGGGTTACTTCTAAACATCCTACAATGCGCAACACAGCCCTTGCTACAAGGAATTATCCAGCCCAAGTTGCCAATGACACCACTGTGAAGAAGCCTTGCACTAGCATAATGCCAAAAGCTTAAGTTTAATCAGTGGAAACAGCTCAAGTTTAACCACAGATTAAATACTCTCTCCTACCATGTTTCAGGAGACAAAGAAAATGGCAGGGCAATGATTCCGACGTTGACTAATAAGAAATCTCTGAAAAAAGATGTTGCACAAACCACTTCGGTGACAAGATAGGCAAGCCAGAAAAAATACGTGTGGCCTTATGGCTGGCCATTAGAACACAATCTGGAACAGTAAACTCCAGGGATAACTGGAAAAAAGAATTGATAACCAAAGAGATTTCCCTCTTGTGACATATTTTAGCTGACTTAAGGACCCTCAAAGTGTTAATTTCCAGAGAAACTGAAAGAGGAATTAAGATAAACATCATCTGTGAGTTGTTCTTAAGCCAAGGTTGAAGAGAGTTCGTGAAATATATTTTTCATTCATGTTCTGTCTCTCCCCTATGTGAGAAACATGGCAGGCACAATTGGCGCCTATATTATCCTTTGACCAATACTTTATCCCAGTTGCCTTAGCAACTGTCAATATTTGTCTGGTATGTTACAGCCCCAAGTTGGCCGATGTCTGAGTCAACATTTACTTTTAAAGTTTAGGGAAGAGCGACACCCAGTGGTCTAAATGAACTGAGCTGCAGAAAATCACCTCCTGCTTCATTTTACTTTCACTTGAGAATGTTTATCAACCTTTCAATCTGATCCTCTGTTAATGATCAGCAATACCCACAGTTAAAATTATGAAAACAGAGAAGAACAAGGGTTGGAACGCCTACTTTTTCTGTAAAGGAGCAAACAGCAAACATTTTAAGATTTGTGGGCCATATGGTCTCTGTTGCAACTTCTCAACTCTGCCATTATAGCACGAAAGCAGCATTAGACAATAGATAAACAAATGAGCATATCTGTATTGCAATAAAATTTTATTTACAAAAGGAAGCAGCAGACCAGATGTGTCCCACAGGCAATAGCTTGCCAACCTCTGCAAAAGAGAATAGAATCTATACGCTCTTTCAAGCTACACAGGCAAATGCCCCTTCATTCTCCCGAATTTGCAGAGACCTGGAAGAATCGACATTCAGTCAATAAAATTTATATAACAACTATGTATTGTGTGTGTACTATGTTCCAGGCGCTGTTCTAAATACCAGCGTAACAACAAGGTACAAGACAGTTAAAACTCCCTGCCATATAGAGCTTATATTTACAGTCAGTAATATAGCATATAAGTCAAGTGTCCTATGAGCCAAACAATAATAAGCGCTATGTGAAAATTTCAAAGTGGGAACCAGGACAGGAAATATTGAGTCAAGGAAATGTTACAGGTTGAACTGTGTTCCCCAGAAAGATATGTTGAAGTCCTAACCTGGTCCTTGTGAATGTGATCTTATTTGGAAATAGGGTCTTTGTAGATATAACCAAGTTAAGGTGAAGTCCTAATCCAACATGACTGATGTCCTTGTAAGAAGGGGAAATGCCACGTGAAGGCAGAGGCACACCGGGAGGCCCCCAAATGCAACAGAGGAAGAGGTTGGAATGAGGCAGCTGCAAACTGAAGAATGCTAAGGATTGCTGGCCACAACCAGAGCTAAGAAGAAGCAAGAAAGAATTCTACCCAGACTTTCAGAGGGAGCATGACCCTGAAGACAACTTGATGTCAGACATCTAGGCTCCAGAACTGTGATAGAGTAAACTTCTATTGTTTTCAGCCACACAGCTTGTAGTCCTTTGTTCCAGCAGCCCTAAGAAACCAATACAAGAAGGAAGGGAATTGCCTTTGGAGAAAGGATGGTAAGGAAAACTTCAAAGAGAAGGTGAAGGAGGGGGGGACAGTGAAAGTAATCCAAGTAGTGGAAACAGCAAGTGTTAAAACCCTGGGGCACATAAAGCAACTATACTCCAGTAAAAATTGATTAAAAAGAAAAAAGAAAGACCCTGGGGCAGGAGAGATCACAAGGGTGCCCGTGCACCTGGGGCACAGTGAACAATGGGAAGAAAAGGAGGTGAGAACATCAGAAAGGTAAATGGAGCAGGTTGACTGGCAGGCCTGTGGTCACTGCATGGAATTTGGATTTTATATTGAGTGGGATATGATATTAAAGGACTTTGAACAGAAGAGTGACATATAATGTGACTTATTTGTGAAAAGGATTGCTTTGACTACTCTATTGAGAATATAGCCTATGGAAGCAAAGATGGAAGTAGGAAGGTCTGTGATGAGGCTACTGCAATCATCCAGGTGAGAGATACCTGTGGAAATGGTGGGGATGGTGAGAAGTATAAAACTTGTTGTTAGAACAAACAGGATCTGATGACATACTGGAGGTAAGAGCAACTGAAGGTCAAAGATAACATCAAGGTGTTTGCTTCCTACAAACTGTAGTTGGTACTCATGATGGAGAGGACTGGAATAAGAGAAAAATTTTGATGTGGGAGATGTCAAGTGTTCACTTTTGAATATGTTGTGATTGGGAGACTATTAGACAGGTAGTTGGATATATGAGTCTGTACTTCAAGGGAAAATTTTAGGATAAAGCTTTAAACGTAGGTATAATTAGTAAATGAATGGTATTTAAAGTCATGAGACCAGAGATCAACAAAGGAATGAATACAGCTGGGGTAGAGAAGAAGAGAATTCAAGTGATTGAGCCCTCGGGCACTGCAACCCTCACTACTTGGGGACATGAGGAGGAACAAGGTGAAAAAACTGAGAAGCTGCTAGAAAGATAATAGGAGAACCAGAATGTGAGATCCCAGAAGACAAGTGAAGAAAGAAAGATGTGATAAGATGTGTTAAATACTAGTAGCTCCAGTACGATGAGCACTGAGAGCTCATTTAGCTGGATTTCGTTGGATTTATCAATGTGGAGATCATAACCAATGTGAACATATAATTTATCATCCAAACCAAGACACTTTGAGAGCGAAAAAGCACTCCTGGAGAACAGGCAGAGGCCTGGACTATCTGTACAAACAGAGATGTGCTATCATCCTAGTCACGGAAATATTGACAAGAGCAGTTTCATGGGTGTGATGGGTGATTGCCTGAATGGCTTGGGTTCAACAGAGAGTGGGTGGATATGAATTAGAGAGAGTGACTCCAGAGAACATTTCCAGGCATTTGCAATAAAAGGAAATAAAGAGAATGATATAGGGTAAAGAGGTTTTTTCTTTGGTTTTTAATATGGTGGGTGTTATAGAATTTTTGTGTAGTGATGGAAATGATCTAGGCAAAAAGGAAAAAAAATTGTCTTAGTCAAGGGGTGGAGAGAAGAGAATTGCTGGAGCCATGGGTTCTAAGGCACAAACAGAAAAATTGGTTTTAGATATGCATATAGGTATTTTTTCCATAATAACGGGAGGCAAGGCAGAGAAAATAAGCACAGATTCAGGTAGATGGATAGATGGTATGATGGGATCTTGTAGAACTTCTCTCATTACTTAAACTTTCTTATCCTAATGAGTGTGAGGAGGGGGGAAGAAGGAAGAGGAGGAGATGGACATATAGTCTATGGAGCTGGATAATACAACAGGACCTGTGGACAGCACCAACACTGGCTGGACTGGAGAGGGCATTGAGGCTGTGGTGGACTCCATGAATGACGTGTGGGAAAGCGCTGATTCCCTGAGGAAAATCTGAAATCGAAGTAATATTAAGTGAACGTGGAATGAATGTTGGCACAAGCTCAATAGACCATAGGTTCTGGTTCCAGCTCTTCCATTTATCGTCTGTGCTACTTTGAACAAGTTCCTTAATGTCTTTGGGTCTCTGTACCTTCACACACAAAATGCAGATCATAATACCTACCTCACCATCTGTCCATGAGGACTGAATGAGACAGTGTGTGGAAACACAAGAAATACTGTTTTCAGTAAGGTCTTTTGAATTTGAAAGATCGCCTAATTCTGTTGCTTCATAATGATAATAATAAATTAGGCGATCTTTTTGGGGGGGAGTAAAGTATTCTTCTATTAATAAAGAAATCACCAACAATATACCTAAGAATCATTGAAAAATATCATTAACTTGTGAAGTCCACCATGATTTATAATGTACTTACACATACGTTGCTTCATTAGATTCCCAGTAGGTGATCTTTTAGATTCGAAAGACCTTACTGAAAGCAGTATTTGATGTTATGATAATAACATCAACATGTGATTATTTCATAATCAAATTATGAAATTGTTATCATAACTATTATTATTATATTATTGTTATGCTTCCGAAATATTAGGCCACTATCTATAGACTGAATCTTTGACCTCGAATTCCAGTTAGTATCAGATAAATGCGTGAGAAGTGTTCATAGAACATTTCCATTCTGTAGGAAAGCTGAATTTTTAAGTAAACATAGAATATAGGTTTTCATTATTCTGAGGCCAGTGTGAGGAAAATGACTGACATTTCTACCAAGATGTGTTCACATTTACGGCTGAGGGCTAAAGTATATGACCTCTAAGAGTCCTTCCAGCTCTAAGCTTCTGTATTGACATCTACTCAGATTTCTTCAGATCAATGGCTTATCAGTTCTGCACAAATTACTCCCTGGATCCAGCACTGCTGGAACTCAAAGTCACCAGATCCTTCTTGTCTGCAAATACAAATTAAGTGACTTTTACATCTATACGTCAAAATTAAGTGACCTCTACATCTGCTGAATCCCTCACTGTCTCCCCAAATCCCCCGCTTAAGGATTTTGAGAATCCTATGAAGTAGAGGTTCATATATCCTCACATCCAGGCCGTTAGCTACTGACACCATGTGCAAATCCTCTATATTCTTTGTGTCTGTTTCATTTTCCTAAGTCTATACTTGTCCATAAAATTGCTTGGGGTAGGTTTTCCATTGTCATTGTCAACCTCCCTCCTAAGAAGGCCAACATAACATCCAAGGGAGCTGTCTTCGGAAGTTCCCAAAGGTGGCCAGCTGGGAAGTGTCAGAGGTGCAGAGTTCTAAGCAGAGGCAGAGAGAGAGGGGCGAAAATTGTAATCCCTTGACTCATTCATTCATTTGTTCAACATTAATTGAGCACCTGCTGTATACAGTAACAGAGCTTAGGGGCTAAGAGGGAGAACTTTGGTGTTAGACACACATGGGTCCAAATCCTACTCTGACACTTACAAGCTTTGTGTCTTCGTCAAGTTCCTTGTTCTCTCTGAGCCTCAGTTTACTTCTCTGAAAGAACACTCATGATGGACCTCTCTCATGGGTTGCAGTGAGAATTAAATGAGACAATACGTGTCATGTTGAAACCTGGATCAAACATAGCAGCTTTCATCCTCACTTAGGTTCCAGCCTTTGGTTTGGCTCTGGGGACGCAAATTTGCATTACACCCGCTGCAACTGATTGCTTTAAGCACACCCAGCAGACCACTCAGATCAAAACAACCACGGAGGTCTGTGGGGAGATTTGAGAATCACTCTGGGCCAAGGTCTTTCCCATTTGCCTTAAACCATTTCACACACTGTCTTCCAAAAGCCTTCGTCTTATTTGGCTTCATCCTTTGGCCTCTTCTCTTTGCCTAGGACACTTTCTGAGAATGGTGAAAATTTTTTAATCCTCTCTTTTGTTCTCTTATTGTTACTATTTCCAAAATCCAGTTTGAGTGTTCCCAAATCTGTCTCCCCATTGCCTTCACCCTGGTTCCCAACAAAAACAGCTCCTGCCTGAACTACTTCAAAAGCTTTCTAATGATCTTCCCATTTCCTCTCTAACTTTTCTCTATGTTTTCATAACAAAGCAATTGGATAATCCATTCCTCTGTCCACGCATCAGCTTCCCATGGTATTTTTAACAAAATCCAAACTAATTACCATAGGGTGGAGAAGATAACTTGCTTTCTACTGAAATCCATTCTCTCCTCCATAGCAACCGAGTTATAGCAGAGAAGCAGCTGCCGAGCCAGGGAAGCCATCCTCCTTGTACTGAGGCAGGAGATAGGTGGGGCCCCCGAGGCAAACAGTTGGAATTTGTTCTCTGCGGACCGACACTCCAAGATGAAAATAGCAGGAAAATCGAGAGAGGAGGCTGGGCCCTGCTCAAATAGAAGATAAGAGAGCACGTATTTTTCATTCTCGAAGTCAGGAGACCTCCCCGACTACACATGCAAAGAAAAGCTCTTTGGAGATCAAAAAGGGAGGAGGTACCATCCCATAGTAAGTGATGCTAGCTACCCATAGGCCTCTTTGGTACAATCCATCTTGGCTAAGAGATGCACACGCACACATGGGAGGATCCTGAGATATACCAAATACGGACTCTGAACCAGGCAAGTCAAAATGATTGGCCAAAGGAAACCCAGAAGAAATGCCCCATAAAAGTGATGCAAACTTCCACGAGGGCACGACTCACTCACTCTGAGCCTCCCATGGGTCTATCCAAATGTACTGTATTTGCTTTCCTCCTAATAAACACTTTACTTGCTTCACTACTTTCCATCTTTGTGGGAATTCTTCTTCTGCAAAGCCGAAGAGCCAGGGCCTTGTCACTGACCAGTGGTCTAGTGGCTAGGATTTGGTGCTCTCACTGCCACGACCTGACCTCAGTCACTGGCCAGGAACTGAAAGCCTGTTTTAAGCCACTGCAAGGCTGAGGCCACCCGAGATCAGTACCTGTGTGTGGCCTTTTGTGTTGGTTATCTATTGCGCATAACACATTATCCCCAAACCTCGTAGCTTAAAACAATACATATTTATTACTGCACAGTTTCTGTGGATCAGGAATTCAGGGGCAGCTTAGCTGGGGGTTCTGTCTCAGGGTCTTTCACGAGCTTGCAGTCAAGATGTTGAACAGGGCTGCAACCATGTCAAAGTTTGATTGGGGTTGAAAGATCCTCTTCAGTCTCACTAGTGGGCTGTTGGCAGAAGGCTTCAGTTCCTTGCTGTCTGATGGCAGAGGATTTACTTCTTTCCCATGTGGATCTCTTTCTAGGTGAATGTCCCCGTCACATGGCAACTGGCTTCCCCCGAGAACAAGTGAACCAGAAGAGAAAGCAAGCAGGAATCCACAGCGCCTTTTATTTCTTTATTTTTTTTAAGATTTACATTTATTATATATTTATTTATTTTTGGCCACCCCACGGGGATACAGGATCTTAGTTCCCCAACCAGGGATCAAACCTGCACCCCCTGCAGTGGAAGCACTGAGTCTTAACCACTGGACTGCCAGGGAAGTCTCCACAGTGCCTTTTATAACCTAGTCCTCAAGTCATCTCTATCACTTCCATTCTTTTCTATTCATTAGATGTGAATCTCTAAATCAACCACACTCAAAGGGTGGGGAATTCCCTGAATATGTAGCATCATTCTAGAATTCTCTCTCTTGAGCTCCAGACTCATACTTCCAAATGCCTAGTAAAATCTCTCTCAATGTATTGTATATATCTCATACTGAACGTACCCCCAAATAAACTCAACCCCTGCCCGAGTCTGCTCCTCCTCTTATATTTTTTTCTCTTGGTTAATAGTATTTTATCCAGGCAGACAAGTAATATTTTTTACCCTCCTATTCTCCCCACTTGCTACATTCACTTGGTCACCAATTGTGTTCAAGTGTATCAGAAAGTCTCTCTGGAATTTTTCTCCCACTCTCCGTCTCCACTGGTACCTGGATAGGCACCTCCTGAATTCTTACAATAGACTTGAACCATGAATGCCCCCTCCAGTCTCTCCTCCACACTATTACCAGAGATCTCTCACTTAAAATCTAATCACTCTCCAGATTAAAGTCTACCTGTGATCCCTCCTTTCCAACACACAAACCCAAATTCCTTATATGATGCCCATGTCTTCACACTGTTTGACTCCTGTACTCGTCTCCTTTCAATTTTTTTATGCCAAGCCCCACATGTAGCCTGTGACCAAGCCACTATCAGAAAGTACCTAATTAGGCCATGTCCTTCCCCCTCTAAGATTTTGTACCCTATTCTTCGTCTGCCTGGAATGTCCTTCTCCTCCTACCCACCCAGAATATGTGTATCCACCCTCCAGAGCATAAATCAAAGGTCACTTCATCTCTACACTATCTTTGACTTACCTTCTCTTCTCCTTTTGGATTTTGTGTAAACCCATATTATTGAATTTATCTCAGTGAGGAATAGTTTTTGTCTGTATGTCTGTATCCTCATAATATTCTGAGCTCTTTGGGGCCAAGGATCATGAGTAAGTCAAGTTTCTGACTGTCAAGCAGCAAATATCAATATTTTGGAGGGGAAAAAGACACGTTTTAGTATGTATAAATGTTTTTTTAAAGGGAATTGCTTTTATTTCTTCAGCCAATGTTATGTTCTTTTATGAGTGATTAGGATGTTTTCTGGAGAAAGGGAAACCTTTTTGGATTTCTGAGTGGATAACTTTGACTTAAAAAATATTGTAGTATCTGCATCTTAGAATATCCAGCCTATTGGTTGAATACCACCTCCATTCTGTTCTTTGAGCTGGCAGAAAATGGCCACTAGGGGGCATCACAGTTACGTATACTTTATACAATTTGAAGTGATTAACTTCAGGGCAAAGCTAGTCTTGAAAACCAAAAGCTCTTTATGCCTCACATTTGTTTAGCTCTGCATGATTTTTCAAAGAAAATTAACATGTAAACTTCCTATTCCTTATTTCTATTCTTCATACCACTCAGAAATCCTTCCACAAATGGTCATATTTGGAATATTTGCTAAGAAATCTCAACTCCCCACTTTCCCTCTACCTCCAGCAAATTCTTCATTAAACAAACACTATTTCCAAATCTCCAACTATGCGTAAACCACTTTGACAGAAAATATAGAAGATAGAAAATCTCCAACCAACAGTTACTAGGAGTCAGGCATTGTACTGGAGTGTACACAGGCACGGGAAAGTAGGAGGTGGTATATACTACTTACTGTTAGTATTTTATAACCTAAGTTTTTGATAACTAACTTCTTACATTTTAAAGAGGCAACATAACAGAAGAATAAATATGAAAATAAAGCAGCAAAGAAGGAACTTGGAAACTGGTTTGAGTCCCTAGAGTTAGCTAGGCTTAAGAGAGAAGAAAGCCAATTTAGGAAGAGCTTATATAAAGAATTTTTTTTTAATTCTCAGACTACAGCAGAGAGAAAATGAGAGATCAATAACAGAAATTTTTGGATATTAACAAATAGATGAAAATTAAATAACACATGCTTTTTAAAATATTTTATTTTATTTATTTTTGGCTGTGTTGGGTCTTCGTTGCAATGTGCAGGCTTCTCATTTTGGTGGCTTCTCTTGTTGCGGAGCACAGGCTCTAGGCGTGTGGTCTTCAGTAATTGTGGCTCACAGGCTTAGTTAGTCTGCAACATGTGGGATCTTCCCGGACGAGGGCTCAAACCCGTGTCCCCTGAATTGGCAGGCAGATTCTTAACCACTGCGCCACCAGGCAAGCCCTAAACAACACATTTTTAAATATCCAGTGGGTCAAAAAAGAAACCACAAGGGAAATCAGAAAAATACTTCAAGATGAACGAAAATGAAGACACAACATAGCAAAAATTGTGGGATGCACTAAAACAATGCCTAGAGGAAAATGTCCCGCTGTAAATGCCTACCTTAAAAGAAAACAACAACAACTCATATCAAAACCCTAAATTTTACCTTAAGACACTGGAGAAAGAACTGCAAACAAAATTCAAATCAAGCAGAAAAAAAACCAATGAAGAGTAGAGTATAAATAATGAAATACAGAATAGATATAAGGGAATACAAACAACTGAAACTGACTCAAGAATAAATAGAAACCATTAACAGACTTACAACAAATAAAGACATTAAATTATTAATTAAAGGAAAAAAAATCTACATTCAAAGAAAAGCTCAGGCCCAGATGACTTCACTGGGAAATTCTATAAAACATTCAAAGAAAAATTAACACCAATTTCAAGGAATCTCCAAAAATCTCCTAGAATTAATGAGTTCAGTAAAGTTCTAGGATATAACACAAACATACAAAAATCAATTTCATTTCTATGTGCTAGCAATGAATACATGGAAACCAAAACTAAAAATGCAATGCTATTTACAATCTCTAGGAGAAAAAAATAAATACTAAGGTGTGAATCTAACAAAACATGTATAGAATCTATGTTATAAAATAAATGAAGGGACATATCATGTTCATGGATTGAAAGGCTCAGCATAGTGAAGGTGTCAGTTCTCCCCAAGCTGATACAAAGGCTTAATGTATTTGCTATCAAAATCCTAGCAAGATTTTTTTGTAGGTATAGTCAACAGTACTCTAAAAGTTATATAGGGAGGCAAAGGAAATAGAGTAGCTAGAACAGTTTTTGAAAAACCAGAACATTATCAAGACTGTGTAGTACTGGCAGAGGAATAGACATATAAAAGTGATTTTTCACAAAGGTACAAAAGCAATTTAATGGGGGAAAGATAGCCTTTTTAACAATGGCACTGAACCAAGTGGACATCAGTGGACAAAAAATAAACCCCAACCCAAATCTCACACCTTACAAAAAAATTAACTCAGACCACAAACTAAGATGTAAATATAAAACTATAAAATTTTTAGAAAACTATAGGAGAACATCTTCAAGATCTAAGGCTAGACAGAGTTCTTAAACGTGACACTAAAAGCATGACCCACAAAAGGAAAAACCAATAAATTGGACCTTTTCAAAATTACAATTTGCTCTGCAAAAGATCCTGACAAGGGCTTCCCTGGTGGTGCAGTGGTTGAGAGTCCGCCTGCCGGTGCAGGGGACACGGGTTCATGCCCTGGTCCGGGAAGATCTCACATGCCCCAGAGCGGCTGGGCCCGTGAGCCACGGCCGCTGAGCCTGCGTGTCTGGAGCCTGTGCTCCGCAACGGGAGAGGCCACAACAGTGAGAGGCCCGCGTATCGCAAAAAACAAAAAACAAAAGATCCTGACAAGAGGATAAAAAGACAAGCTATAGAGTGGGTAAAATTTTAACAAACCACAAATCTGACAAAGAACTATTATCTGGAATATATAAAGAATTCTAAAAACTCAACATTAAAAAGCCAACAATTCAATTAGAAATTAGGCAAAAGATATGAAAAGACTTTTCACCAAAGAGAGCACACAGTTGGAAAATTAAGCACATGAAAAGATGCTCAACAACATTAACCATAAGGGAAATTTAAATTAAAACCATAATGGGATATTGCTACACACTTATCAGAATCACTCATAAAAAGTAGTGACAACACCAAATGCTGAAAAGATGTGGAGAAATGATCACTTGTACGTTGCTGGTAGAAATGTGATATGGTACGGTAACTCTGTAAAATAAGGTGGAAATTTTTCTTAACAATTAAATAGGTAACAACCATACAACCCAGTAATTGCACTCCTATTCATTTATCCCAGAGTAATGAAAACATGCTCGTATAGAAACCTGCGCACAAATGTTTACAGATGCTTTATACATAATAGAAACTGGAAACAACCAAGATGTCCTTCAACAAGTGCATGGTTAACACACTCTGGTACATCCATACCATATATGATAATGGGCTGTCAAACACATCCATGCCCTAACTCCACAACAATATATGAATATGACAAGTGACTTTGCAGGTGTGGTTAAGGGTATGGGCTAATAGCCATGAAAGCATGTTCAACATCACTAGCCAGCAGGAAATGCAACTTAAAACCACATGAGATAGTCTTTTAATTTTAGAATGGCTAAAATTAAAAACTTATAGCACAAAATGATGATAATGTGGAGGAACTGGAATGCTCATTCATCATCCCTAGTTAGCATAAAATTGTACAACCACATTGGAAAAGATTTTAGTAGGTCTTTTAAAAAAATAAACATACTCTTTCCTTATGATCTGGCAACTCCACTTCTAGGTATCTAACCAAGATAAATAAAAACCTGTGTCCACAAAAAGGCTTGCATAAGAATTCCACTGCAGCCATATCTATAAGAGCCAAGCCTGGAAAGAATCCTAATATCTAGCAACAAGTAAATGAATAAATAAATTATGGTTTATTTTTTCAATGGAATACTGCTAAAAAATAATGAATTACTAGGGTGATGTAACTGCTAGGATGAGGTTACTGTGGTGGTGGACACACAACTCTGCACTTTTTAAAACTCATAAGACTCGACCAACAAAGGGTGAATTTTACCATTCGCAAAATGTAAACACTCAACCAGGACAGCAGGGAGAAAGATTAAATGTAGACTATAACGAATGAATCTAAATTTATTACAAATTAATGACACAACCCAACTGGAGGGGATGGGGAAGAAATAAGCTGGCCTAAATATCTTTGTAAAAAAGTGTTTGGGGCTGGGAGGAATCACTTCTTGACACACCTGTAGAAAAAAAATGTTTTGACTATATACAGTACGGTTAAAGATAAAAACTGTATGCAAACTCTGTACTCTAGTTGAAAATGTTGTTTCTTACAGGGGTATGGATAACTCTTCTGAAATGACTTTACACATAGACTAGGATTGAACAACTTAGTAAATAAACTGTAGATTATGAGAACCAGGTTTCTCACTATCAGAGAAAGAAGTTGCAAATTAACAGAGGGGAGATGTTAGAATGAACCCTGTGAGACTGCTGGATTGGAGTCAGAGACACCAATATGACCTCATGCTTCTTCTAATCTGTGTGTATATTAGACTCTGCATTTCTACCTATATTTATGTAAATACAGATTGATAGATACAGTAATAAATATAGAGATATGTGTATACATGGATTAGTAGAAATACATATATTTCCTAGATGTTAACATAAGGAGAAGCTGGATGTAATGTTTTGGCCAATTTTCAGTAAGTCTGAATTATTTCAAAATTTAAAAAATTTTAATAAATTATGTAAACTTTAAGTTATATTAGACTCACAGACATAGAGAATAAACTTGTGGTTGCTAAGGAGGAGGAGAGATGGGGGAGGGATCGAGTGGGAGTTTGGGGTTAACAGATGCAAACTCATATATAGAATGGATATACAACAAGGTCCTACTGTATAGCACAAGGAACTATATTCAATATCCTGTGATAAACCATAATGGAAAAGAATATTAAAAAAGAATGTATATATATATATGTTAACTGAAACACTTTGCTATAGAGCAGAAGCTAACACAACATTGTAAATCAACTATACTTCAATTTAAAAAACTGTTATATTAAAGACAGGAAAAGAATAATAATGAACTACTGACAGATGCAAAACTATGGATGGATCTCAGAAAAATTATGCTAAGCAAAAGAAACTAGACCTAAGAGTATATAACGTATGATTCTATTTACATCAACTCTTGAAAACAGGCAAAAGTAATGGTAATAGAAATTTTATCAGTGAGTGCCCCTGGATAGGGAGGAAATGACTGCAAAAGAATATAAGAGAACTTTCTGGGCTAGTAGAAATATCCCGTATCTTAACTGACATTATGGCTACATGGATGTTTACATTTCTAAAATCTCATCAAACTGCATTTTAAAGGTGCATTTATTGTATGTAAATTATACCCCAGTTAAGCTGCTTTTTAAAAAAGATTATAGAGTAGAAAAATGAATTGAAAACATTTATAAAATATATAAATGTTTTGTAAACATTTATAAAATACACAAATGTTTTATAAACATTTATAAAATATATGAGACATAAATAAAATAACACTAATTTGATCAAGGAAAAGACCCAAGAACAAGCTCAGGTCTGTTTAAAGCTTTGAAAATAACCATATACGCCAGATTGACCCTAAACTTCTGAGCACTAAGACTGGGAAATGTTCTAACCTTCCAGGAAACAAGGGTGAAAGCAGGCTGTCCCCACATCTCCAACTAGTCTTGGCCTCCATGTATGTCTGAGATTAATTGACAACTATTAAAGTACTAATAAATGATCAGTACCCGTGGCACACGCACTGTGCAACAGCTCACTTTGAAGTTCATGCCATTTCCTTCCTTTGCTTGGAAGCACCTGAGGCCAAATACCGCTGTGTTATCCAAAGAGCCTGTTAAACTGACCTGGGCAGTACATCCAAAGAGTTAATCCAAGCACACCCTGGTGTTGCCATCACCCACACCTCTAGCTCCAAACAAGTGTGCCCTGGGGAGCTGCTGAGTCCCGTAAGCCATTGACAGGGGAAAAAAGACACGAAAAAAACTGACTTTGAGACCTTCTTCTCGGGTCATTATAGGAGTAGGGGTATGGGGAAGAGATGAATCTGACATGGAGAAAGGAGCCTGGGTTTAGGTGTCAGAGGGGCCAGAAATCTGGAAAATGCATTCTTGGGAAGCTTATTTAAGCCATCTAGGGTTAAGTTTCCTCATCTAGAAAAAAATGAGCATATTCACGTCATAAGGTGAACCCACATTATGTTAGTAGCCCTGCCTGGAGGTCCGTTGAATATGACGAATCTAAGCAAAAGGCTAGGATTTTCACCTCTTAATTCATATGATGAATCTAAGAAAAGGCTAGGATTTTCATGCCTCCTAATTCATTCTGTGTTTAAACGGGTTTGATCTGCACATCTATCTCTGACTGATGGCTTCCTTTTTGTTTGCATTATTTATTCCACCATTTTTCAAAGTACCACACTCTTGTTTGCATTAAACTTTTCCAGGAACTTATTAAAGTAGACAATTCTTAGAAGCTCTTGTAGACTTCCTGAAGAATCTCTGTTGGTGACAGAGAGGAATGTTCTTTTTAAAAATCTATTATTTTAGCAACAATGAGATATCACTACACACCCATTAGAGTGGCCAAAATCCAGAACACAGACAACACCAAATGCTGACAAGCACATGCAGCAACAGGAATTCCCATTCATTGTTGGTAGGAATGCAAAATCGTACAATCACTTTGGAGGACAGTTTGGTGATTTCTTACAAAAGTAAACATACTCTTGTCATACAATCCAGCAATCGTGCTCCTTGGTATTTACCCAAAGAAGTCAAAAACTTATGTCCACACAAAAACCTGCACATGGATGTTTATAGCAGTTTTATTTATAATTGCCAAGACTTGGAAGCAACCAAGATGTCCTTCTGTAGGTGAATGGATAAACTGTGGTACATCCAGATGATGAAATATTATGCTGCTAAAAAGAAATGGGCTATCAAGCCATAAAAAGACATATAGGTAACTTAGATATATATTACTGAGTGAAAGAAGGCAATCTGAAAAGGGTACATACTATATGATTATAACTATATGACATTCTGGAAAAGGCAAAACTACGGAGGCAGTAAAAAGATTAGTAGTTGTCAAGGGTTGGAATGCGGAAAGGGATGAATAGGCAGAGGACAGAGAAATTTTAAGGTAGTGAAAATACTCTATATGATATCATAAAGATGAATACATGTCATTATACATTTGTCCAAACCCATAGAATGTACAACACCAAGAGTGAACCATAATGTAAACTATGAACCTTGGGTGATAATGATGTGTCTGTCAATGTAGGTTCATCTATTATAACAAATGTACCACTATGGTGGGGGATATTGATAATGGGGAAAACCGTGCATATGTGGGTGCAGGAAGTAAATGGGAAATCTCTGTACCATCTCCTCAATCTTTCTGTGAACTATAAACTGCCCTAAAAAATAATATATATATATATATATATATAGTCTTTATTTTGGAATAATCACAAATTTACAGAAAAATACAGTGCAAAGAACTCTTTGATGAACCATTTAAGATTCAATTGCAAGCATGATGCTCCAACCTCCCAAGTGTCATGTCCTACAAACAAGGACATCTCCTACAAAGCCACAAAGCAACCATCAAAATCTGGAAGTTAGCACCGATCCATACCTTCCATCAATCTTCAGGCTTCATTTAACTTTCATGGACTGTCCCAGTAATATCATTGCTGATCATAGTCACTTTGTCACTTATTTTAGATGGTGTCTTCTAGTTTTCTCTACTGCTAAGTAACTCTTTTCCCATTGAAATTAATAAATATTTGAGGGCAAAGTGGTTTGAATCTATGTAAATAATCCCATTCCTCACCAAACTTTCAATCTATTCATATATTTATTTATGTCTATATGATATTTAGTTTTTTTATTTTACACAAATGTATACATTACCACTTATTTATACAGATGTATACATTTCCACCTATTACTATCATTCCCATTTTCCCAGCAGGAGGCGATTCAAACTGGCTGCTCAGTCCCTTTGACAATCTCCATCCTTCTTTGAGCATTCCCTTGTTTCCTGGAGAAGATGTTCTAGGCTCCTGTTGCGGTTTCCCTGCCCCAGACTTGGAATCAGCCATTTTTTTTTTGAGAAACCCTGAGAGTTTTGGCACTTGTAGCAGTTGAAACTTTTTAGCATAAAATCAACCAAAACGGAGCTCCTGAGCTATGTGAATGCCAGCTATAAAAAATCAAGATGGAGGTTGGTGAATCAGCTCTCAATCCCTCACGAGATCATGAGCTTCTCTGCTTTCTTCCTTTAGAGAATCCTGGCCACTTAGAAAAATGGGGCACAAAATTTACAGTTCAATTTGCAATTTAATTAAAGTAATAATGGCAGCCAAGGGGCACATGTACTGCTACACTTGCCAGGTTATCAGGAGCCAAGGACCACATCTCTAACTGCATTTATTGACTTTGTCTCTGCAAAAATTAGAACGTTCTTAGTATTCTTTTATTAAAAGGTATAAAAATTAACTTTCTGTAGATCCTGTTTGTTCTTGGTTTATAAGTCGCAGTCCCGTGTACAGAAATGTAAGAGTGGTGTCTACCTTCCTGGTCCTTGTAAGCCACTCCCAGACACCACCACAACCAGAGAAACTGCCGAAGACACCAGCAAACATGTCATGAGAACCAAAGAGGACAAGAACCAGAGGCTGAGAGAAAAGCACAAAGCAAGGTGACCAAAACACAAGAGGGACAATAGACTGAGGGTGAAACGTGGCACACGACCATCTGGTCACCCACCTTGCGCTGCTCTCTGTACCAATCATCCATCTCTCTTCAGCAGCTGTGCTCCCCATTTGTATCAGCTCTTTTGTGTCAACACACAAGTATTTCTAAGCCTTTTTCATGTTTAAAAATTACTACTCCCTTTACCATATACAGTCCTTTCATTATCACCCTTTACTTCTCATCCCCTTTATAACCAAACTAGTTTACAAAGGGTATTCAATACTCACTGTTTCCACTATTTCACCTCCATCGCCTTCTTCAATTTTCAGCCAGGTTCTTCCCCCACCATCCCTAACACAGCCATTGCCAAGATCAACTATGACCATCCTAATGCTAAATTCAATAGACAAATATTTATCAACCTCTGTGTATCAGCCTTTTCAACAGCATTTGCCTGTGTACACTACTTCCTCCCTGAGTCTCTGTAGTCCGTTAGCAGAGTATCACTCCCCTGGTTTTCCTACTACCTCTATGGCTGCTTCTTTTAGATGCCTCCACTTTGACCCACCATCCCCAGCTGAGGTGTTCACTAGGGTCCAACCCTCCATCTTCGGGGTGATCACACGCACTCACTCCCCTGCCTTTCTTAATAAACGGAGCCGAGAAACCCAAACCTACATCACCTGCCAGGAGCTCCGGTCCAAAACTAAACTGCTTAGCTTCAAAGTCAAAACCTACTGCTCCTCCTGCACCCCTCCCCTTCTTTTGGGCACCATCAACTCAGTCCCCCAAGCCAGAAGGTTGGGAGACTTTCTGGACTCACTACTCTCTCTCACTTTCCTCATCAAGTCCCATTGAAACTAACTCCTATACCTCCTAAATATTGCTCGAATCTCTCTTGTATATTTCTGTTGCCACTGTTATGATTCAAACACTCATTACTTCTCACTCAAACACTGAAAGAGCCTCTAAAGAAACACCAGACTTACCCTGCTTTTGTCCTTTTTCCATCAGCAGAGTCTTTCTACGTCTCAAGTCTGATGATCTTAATCCTCAGCTTAAATTTACTCAAAAGCAACCTAATGCTGCAGAACGAAAGGCAAAATCCTTAGCAGGATGTTCAAGGCTCTTTGTGATCTGGCACCAACTTAATTCTCAAGCTTCTTTCCTCAGCACTTCCTAGATGTGTGCGGTGCTTCAGTCCCTCTCAATAACTTCCAGTTACCCCAGCAAATCCTGCTTCATGCACATCCCTGCCTCTGGACATGTAGACTCCTTAGCCAAGAACTCACCCTCTTCTACACATCCCTCTAACAGCCAGTACGGAGCAGACACAATTCACACACGTCACCTCCTCCAGAAAGCCTACTCTGACTTCCCTTATCTAGACTAGTGCCTTGCCTTTGCTTGCAAAGCCTCCAGACCTCCCCTGTCTTAACACCCACCAAATTGCTTTACGGTCACTCTTTCTCTTATCTGTCTCCCTTTGGAAGTCACACAGTAATTTCCCACAGGCTGTATCCACCCTCTATGTGTCTTTTATTTTTACCCAAACAATGCTTTAAAATAACACTTTAGTTGACAAAAAAAAAAAAAAAAACTGGAGATTTTTCCATAATAAAAAATAGTACTTCTGGATTTCTGGTATCTCTTGAAACATCAGGCCATACTGTTTCATCCTCCTGCAGAGCAAGAACTTTCTGGAATTGACTTGTGGATGCCCCTTTACAAAGAGGAATTGCTCTCCAAAATATACCACAGTCCCCATGTGGACTTCTTCCCTCACTGACCTCACCCGCCCGGTCCCAGTATGGGCATTTGACTTTGTAGCTTCCCTCCCAAACAGACTGCGTGCTCCCTAAGAGGAGGGACGGTATTTTGTCTAGTTTTCTATCCTTAGCACACCTTCATAATTTCACTTTGTTTGCTCCCACTTAGTAGGCCAAACAGAGCACTCTGCATTCAGTGGGTACTAACAGACGTTGTTGATCCCTTCAACCACAACTCCGTGAGCTGACCAAGATGGCGGGGCCTGGGTCTCTGTACAGACCGGCCAAGTGGGAAAGAGGGTGGAGCTGGGACGTTTTGGAGGACCGTAAAGTAGAAAGTTGGTAAGCTAACGCATTCCTGCCACTGTGGCTCTGGGCATCCTGCTCTGGTAACTTTGGGTATTTGGTGAATGAAAGGTTGGCCCACAGTTTCTAAACACAATCTGGAGAAGGACAATACATCTCACGTCCCCCATTCCAAGGAGATGACATTTTTCTTTCTCTTTGGAGAACAAACCAAAATGCAAGATCAGTTTCCTCAAAGATCTGAAGTCTTTTTTGTAACTGTTTCATACTGAATCTGTAACAGCTGTCTGTCTTTTTCCATTGCCAAGTTGGTCTGTATTATTGAAGCAATACTCAAGGCTGTGGCTTTCTGGGAGAGAAAAGAACTGTGAAGAATAATAGAATAGCAGTTGAAGGGGAACAAATGTTATTTCAAAAGGGTTCCACAGGGCTTCCCTGCTGGCTCAGTGGTTGAGAGTCCGCCTGCCGATGCAGGGGACACGGGTTCGTGTCCCGGTCCGGGAAGATCCCACATGCCGTGGAGTGGCTGGGCCCATGAGCCATGGCGGCTGAGCCTGCGCTTCCGGAACCTGTGCTCCGCAACGGGAGAGGCCACAGCAGTGAGAGGCCCGCGTACCAGAAAAAAAAAAAAAGCGTTCCACATCACCAACCGCACAGCCCAGGTGAGCATGTGGCTCTCTGGACCAGCCCTGGCATGAACAAGCCAGCATCCCTTCTTATTTGTCAAAGGGGATGCTCCTTAAATCTTGAGCTAAAGATGCCTGAAGACTTGATTCTAAAATGCACCTGCACCTTGTCCCTTTTTCCTTGGTCATCTGGTCCAAGGAAGAACTTATGTTTATACTTTTAATTTTTTCCCATACCCAATGCACACACACACATACACACACTTACACAATCCTCCTTCTTTCCCTAGCTGAGAACGTTGAGAGTTTTAGATTTATGCCCTATTCTTGCAGAGTTATCTTTCATTCCTTATTTTCCTTATGAGGTTCTGAATAAATACAGCAGTTATTTCCATTTCTAGGGAATATTGTATTAATCACATAAGCTTTGAGGTCAAAGAGAACCGTGTTCATATCGTGGTGCCAACACTTCCTGGGTGATCTAAGTCAAATCACTTAAATCCACATCCTAAATGACTTACAATACATCAGTTTGGTAGAATATTGGGCATTAGACAGAATAGCTATGAGAATTATGAAATACAAAAATAATTACAATGCTATATGAACACAGAATTTCTTCCATTATTAGTAAAACTAGCATTCGTGGTATGATTTTTAGTTTACAAAATTCTTTACACATATATTATCTAAATAAGATTAAAAAAATAATACCTCATAATTACCTTAATAGAATGATATTATCATAAGTCTTATTTTACAGATCAAGAAATCCAGACTGCCAACAGTTAGGTAACTTGCCAAGGGTCATACACTTAGTAAATAACAGAATTAAAACTTACTTTCTAGAACTCATATGATAGCTTTCATTTTAAGATAGTTCTAAAAGTCAGAAAATAATATAGCATCATTACAGAAAGTTTAGAAGTTTCAGAGAAATTATCTCAAGTTCTACACTCTTAAAAACAATAAATGGTAGTTTCTCCCACTTACCTCCCCCCCACCCATCTTATTTCACGGAGTAGAAAGCAATTCTGCTATTCTCCCACCATTGCCTAACAACCCCACTATTGGTAAATTTATACCACCTTTCTGAACCATTCTCTTTCTTCTGGGCATCAACCACAGGATTTTATCTCATTTTCATTAGGGAATAAATCTTTATTGGAGTAAGTGATGATAATGTGATGAGAGATGAATAAATGCTGTGTAATTCTGGCTCCTGATTTTTTCATTACCTCATTATCTGCCCAGATATCACCATCTACAGATCAACAGGTTTTACATTTGTCCTTTTTTTCTAATTTTAGTGAGCTATGTGCCATTCCATTGTAGTTACGCACATACAAGACTGTTACTCCTTAAAATAAGTTCTCATTTGGAGCTGTTCCATTGTGGAGCAGCAGAAAACTCGGAGCCACAGAGTCTGGCAAATTTGAGTATTATCACTTGCTAATATTGTGACATGGGCAAGTCAGCTAATAGCTGTGATCTTCAGTTTGCATATGCAAATTGGGAGGTGATTATAAGTAATATTTGATCCTCATGGGCCAATTTAAAGTTATATTCAATGATAGATCTTCTGTATCCTGAATAAATCTCAAGATTAATGTGACCCAGTCTCAACTAAATGTGGCAATCAAAGAAAGAGTTCAGTTATAATAATCATTACTAAAATAATTCAGTGTATTACTTTTATCCCCTAGGAAAAATGTAGTCAATAATGCAGGGCAAAACTTTTTTAAATCCCCTTTTTCTTCTTTTCCATTCTCCCACCTTATAGTTGTTCCAAAAGAGATGTCCCCTTCCTTCTCTCTCTCTCTCTCTCTTTCTGTCATTTTGCCAGATTTTTTTTCTTTCATATGTGTCTCTCTCAGCTCTTTAATATGTAGATTGTCCTAGCTTCACTGATATTTTCCTTTTTTTTTTAAACATCTTTATTGGAGTCTAATTGCTTTACAATGGTGTGTTAGTTTCTGCTGTATAACAAAGTGAATCAGCCATGCATATACGTATATCCCCATATTTCCTCCCTCTTGCATCTCCCTCCCACCCTCCCTATCTCACCCCTCTAGGTGGACACAAAGCACCGAGCTGGAGCTGATCTCCCTGTGCTATGCGGCTGCTTCCCACTAGCTATCTATTTTACACTTGGTAGTGTATATATGTCCATGCCACTCTCACTTCATCCCAGCTTACCCTTCTCACTCCCCATGTCCTCAAGTCCATTCTCTACGTCTGCGTCTTTATTCCTGTCCTGCCCCTAGGCTCTTCAGAACCTTTTTTTTTTTTTTAGATTCCATATATATGTGTTAGTATACAGTATTTGTTTTTCTCTTTCTGACTTACTTCACTCTGTATGACAGACTCTAGGTCCATCCACCTCACTACAAATAACTCAATTTCGTTTCTTTTTATGGCTGAGTAATATTCAATTGTACATATGTGCCACATCTTCTTTATCCATTCATATGTCGATGGACACTTAGGTTGCTTCCATGTCCTGGCTATTGTAAATAGAGCTGCAATGAACATTGTGGTACATGACTCTTTTTGAAGTATGGTTTTCTCAGGGTATATGCCCAGTAGTGGGATTGCTGGGTTGTATGGTAGTTCTATTTTTAGTTTTTTAAGGAAACTCTATGACATAAATCACAGCAAGATCCTTTTTGACCCACCTCCTAGAGAAATGGAAATAAAAACAAAAATAAACAAATGGGACCTAATGAAACTTAAAAGTTTCTGCACAGCAAAGGAAACCACAAACAAGACGAAAAGACAACCTTCAGAATGGGAGAAAATATTTGCAAATGAAGCAACTGACAAAGGATTAATCTCTAAAATATACAAGCAGCTCATCTGCTCAATATCAAAAAAACAAACAACCCAATCCAAAAATGGGCAGAAGACTTACATAGACATTTCTCTAAAGAAGATATACAGATTGCCAGCAAACACATGAAAGGATGCTCAACATCACTAATCATTAGAGAAATGATCTTTTCTTTTGAGTTTCGCTCTCTGCCTTACCTAGTCCTCAGATTCTTGATAACAGTAGAGAGCGTGAAGAACGACTCTTTCCCATTTCCTCCCATGCCTCAAGTCCTCTCTCCCTTTTTTATTTTCCTAATTATGCTTTTAGAAAAAAAAAATTAGATTGACCAGGATAGAGTGTAACGCCTACTGAGCAGGGGAGGGTGAAGTTGATCAGCGCATACAAAATTCTGTATGTATGGGGTAGAGGAAGAAAAAGTTTGAGAAAATACGTATTCCCCAAACGAGAGCTTCCTGAACTTTAATCATCCATGTTCAGGGCAGCAAACTGTGAAATCACCCTCTGTCCCTAACTCCCTCTATTGGCACCTCTCCCTGCTCTGTGCTCAGTGCGACTTACAACCCTCAGCTTCTTTTCATTTTCTCCATATTTTAACTTTCTCCTAGCTTCACAAGTTTTCTAACCCAAGCTCTTCCGAGAACCTTAGAATCCTTCTTCCCTCAAGTTTTCATTTAGCTTTCTTGTTAAATCCAAGATCAAGATGCTCCTGGGTTCCATTTTTTTTTTCAATTGTGGTAAGAATACATAACATGAGATCAAACCTCTTAACGAAATTTTAAGTGTAAGTACAGTATTGTTATCTACGAGCACAATGTTGTATGCAGATCTCTAGAATTTATTTTTCTTGCATAACTAAAACTTCACACCCATTAAACCACATCTCTCCATTTTTCCCAACCCCAGCCCCTGGCAACCATCATTCTGCTTTCTGCTTCTATGAGTCTGACTATTTTAGACACCTCACATAAGTGGAAACAACCTAAACGTCCACTGATGGATGAATGGGTAACAAAATGTGTGTATGCATAAATGGGATATTAATCAGCCATAAAAAAGGAGGGAAGTCCTGCCATATGTAACAACATGCATGAAGGCTGGGAACGTTATGCTAAGTGAAATAAGCCTGGATCCATTCTTATAGCTGGCCTTTGAGTGTGGAAGCCTCCCTAAGGGTTATTACTCATCTTTGTGTACCCAGTACCTAGAACACACTTAATATTGTTGAATGCATACATGACAGAATGAATGAATTTGGCTTTACTAAAATTCTTACCACCAGATTTCTACTAGATGCTACCTGCTTGTTGATAATCCCTGTATCTATCAGTAAACAGTTCCTTATGAAATGTCCACAGCAACTGCTCCAAATCTTTTACACATTCCTCACACTCTGTGCCATTTAAGTCCGCTTTTAGTCAACCTGTTCTCTCCTCTGAGGCTCCCCAGAGAGAACAATCCTTGCATGTAACCATTTAAGGTTATGCCTCACAACCTCCAGCTCCTCCCTGGAGTTTTCTGCTGACAGAAACCTTTTCCACATCACACCATTATGATTAAGTCCACACTTTTTGCTACCGAATGTCTAAAACATATTTTGAACCACATGGAGCCATTTTTAAACCCGATGTTTTTCCACAGAGGTCTTTATTCCCCTTCATTTTACCAGCCTCTAGAACTTGCTTTATGAAAAGCCAAAGAAAGAAGAAAAATCTAAGTAGATATATCAACCAGTTTTAGTCTGAAAAGATTTGCTTCTAGAAGCCTATCAATTTCAAAACCAGGCTATTCCACATCAAGAAATCTCACACATTCTTTCCGGACTCTAGATAACCTCCACTTTCCTAACAAACTGTAGAAGGACAGAGGTAAGATGGCGTCCACAGAGAGACACAGGGGTATCAACCCTGCTGAGCTCAGGTCAAGTATGAGACTGGCTTTCTCTGGGTGAAGGATCTCTGGTAATCAAGCAAGTTCCCTGGGGCCATGTCAGAATGGAGGCATTCTGAACTGACTTGAGATAGAAAAAGGCATTTAGTCAGTTTCTGTAGGAATTATTGTTGAAAGATTTTGAGGAGTATTATTTGAGCTTGGGCCCTTTGTTAAGTATCTCATGTCTGGTTCTCTAGAAACAGGAATTGGTGTGGTCAATAAAGGTGATTTATTTATTTATTTTGCGGTACGCGGGCCTCTCACCGTTGTGGCCTCTCCCGTTGCGGAGCACAGGCTCTGGACGCGCAGGCCCAGCGGCCATGGCTCACGGGCCCAGGCGCTCCGTGGCACGTGGGATCTTCCCGGACCGGGGCACGAACCCGTGCCCCCTGCATCGGCAGGCGGACTCTCAACCACTGCGCCACCAGGGAAGCCCAAAGGTGATTTATTGAAGGAACACTTTTCAGGAAGAACCTATAAGGAAACAAAGGAAGAAGGAAGGCACCAAGAAAGAATATTAAGGTAAAGTCTAGTCTTGGCTTTATCCACAGGGTCCCTCTGGAACATCAGAGAGATCCCACATTAAAGCCAAAGTCAGTCTTTTGTACTCCTGTGTCAATCAGTCATTGGCTCCATGGTGTGTACCTTCCTGGGCTAGGTGTCTTTCCTTGCCTGAGACGGGGACAGGCAGCTGTGAGCTGCTAACAGTGAATACTCGCAGCAGCTGGGGCCAGGTACACAGGAGAGCAGAAGCTAATGTGTTCTGACCACCTTCTGCCAGGCACTCCCCTAGGTACTTTGCATATGCGGTCTTGTGGAATCTTTCTAAACCTATTATATCCCTATTCTATAAATAAGTTAAATGAGGCTCACATTTCTTCTATGTTCTGTAGTTGATGACCGCAACCCAAATTTATGTTTTGTTATCTTTTACTGAGTGCAAAGCCATTTGTGTCAAAAATATAGTCAATATATTGAGAATATGTTCCCAACATATCATTAAAGATGCATCGGTAATCAAAAATCTAAAATCTTTAGATAGTATGTCTGCTTCTTCAGTTTTCAAATGTTTCTTTCCCAAGTTCCTCCACAGGAGTCTTTCTTCAAACAAATTAACCTGCCAGCATATTGAAACTGTCTTCTATGTCTTGTCCTGCAAAAGAGCCCAGAGTTTACAAAAAGAAAAGCAAATGATTCCCCACACTAGTGGCACTCGGTCTCTCACGGCAGGTTGTAGCTTATCCCAAAGTCATGATGATCTTTTTAGAACCTCAAGAAGTATTCATATATCACAATTGAAATAAGGTGCTGTATCCTTTTGGGCAAAGTCTGAATCTGACTTTTAGATTTCAGTATAGATAAGTGAAGTCATCATCTAGGAAAATTTTATGAGAGAAAAAACTAAAACAGAAAATTCTATCCATTAATTTTACCTTTTCTGGGATTTAGGAAACAACTATCATTTTTAATTATAGTGGTTGAAGCATATCTGGGTAAGGGGATCCCATTGCTTTTAGGAGCATGGCTCTTGAAACTCTGCTAAAGTGGGAGAAGAAAAATGTTAGGAACATTTTTTTTGGGGTGTGTGTGTAACATACAAAATACCTATGCATGGGCTCTCCCAGCAACTTGGGCTTCTCACAGTATGGTGCCTGGGTTTCCAAAAGAAGTGTCCCAAGAGTTGCAGAAAGCAAGACGGGGAACCTGCCAGACCAGATGAACCTGGGCTATATCTAGAGCTAGCTAGTGAGAGTGTTACTCTCACCATATTCTGTTGCTTAAAGCAATCCCAGGATGTCCTCAAATTCAAGGGGGTAGTAAACTTAATTCCACCTTTGATGGGAGGAGGGGGAGACAAGGTCACATTGCATGTGGGATGGGCATTATGGCTGTGGCCATTTTTGGAAGGTGTAATCCACCATGGTCATTATTATACATGTAAAGTTAAGTAACTTGCTTAAGGCCACAGAGGTAGTAGATGGTGGAACCAGTCCGGAAACACAAGCCCTACACTCGAATGCCCACTTATGGCTCCAACACTCAATTCACACAACCGCAGTCACCTGCTTACCTGTCTCTTCCAGGAGATGGCTCTTCCTTGAGACCTCTGTCTAATTCCTCTTTGTGTTTTCCCCAGTGTCTGGTACAAGTCCTGTCACAGAGCGGTTACTTAATACATGTTTTGCTGACAAAATAAGTGAATCATACGTCACTCATCACTAGTTCCACCAAGCTCGGATGGAGTTGTTTTCTGGAATGACTTGTTTTCTAGCCCCTCTGGACATAAGTGATGCTGATGCCACGGAAATCCGTGAAACAGATCAGCTCTGAACTAATCACTGCAGAGCGCAGACATGACCCTATACTGAAGCGTTATCATCTTTTTATTGTTTCTCATTGCAAGTGTTGATGGTAAAATTGAAGAGTTAAGAAAGGGGTGTCTGTGCTGGAAAACAGCCTTGCAAACTACTCTAGTCCGTGTGTATTAAATTTATACCTGAAATTACTATTTCCATTTTTTATTCACAAGTCCTGATCTCTTAAGAGGTGAATTATATGCTAGAGGACCGTGCTGCCTATTCTCCACTCTCTTTTTCCATCCTGCCCCGGGGGCCAAAAACATTGACCTTCATCAACAGAATCACTGAGTCTTCTTTCTCTCCAGTTAGTTTTGGCCAATGGGAGTAACAGTGGGAGATGCAAAAAAGAATGAGGTGGGGCATTTATCCTCCCAGAATTACTCCTCACAGGTCATGCTTGGGTAGGGGCTAGGTTCCTCTAGTGAAGTCACTTCAGTGTTTGGGGCAGGCAGCCCTCTCGCCCAGCTGGACCTGCCTCTCTAGATTCCAGTGTGACTCCCAGTCCTGTGCCTTCAGGCTTAGGGGTAAGATGAGAGCTCCTGCTAGCCTACTGCACTCTTCCACATGATGGTTTCCAGTAATCAGCTCTTACCCTCATAATTAGTCCGTTCATTAAACTCAATGACCTTGTTTGAGTGGATTTTCTGTCAGAGTCTGACTGATAAAAATGGTATTAAGAACTTGAAGATTTGTAAACGCCTTGGAATAAACCCTCTCATGAATCGCTCATTACTTTGGTTAATGTTCTAAATTTGTGTTACAAAGGGAAATTAATTGAACAAATATTTTCTTAGTTGATACTATGTGCCAAGCATAGGATCAGGCTCTGAGGATGGATTCATTGATTAAACACACACACACACACACACACACACACACACACACACACGTTATAACAGCCTTATTGAAATATAATTCACAGACCATACAATTCACCCATTTTAAGTGTAAAATACACCATAGTTTAGTCTAGTGAAAAAAAGCCTATTTTGCTGAGTTAAATAAGGTGAAATAGCATTGTCTTCCGCAGCAAAGAAAAGAGAATAATTTGAATGTCCATCAATAATAGAATAGAATAATACAATAGTTGGAAAATTTTGAAGTGCATTCATATTTAGGGTCTACTGAAAAATAAGTTATATCTACAGCTCTTAATATGGAAATATATCAGTGATGTATTGTTAAGTGAGAAAGGACATTTGTAGAGTAATGTGCATGATATAATCTCACTTTTTATAAAAAGACACACAGCCAGGACAACTCTAGACATGTGTTTGTACTCTTTGTCTATAAACAAGAAAAAAAGTGTAGAAAACGTTGAAGTGTTAACATTATCTCTGGAGTAATAGGGATGGAGAAGAGATGTATTAATATTTACATAGCTGGATTGATGCATTGAATGTGGTAGGAGCATTTTCTGTAGGGTGTTTTTTTTTTTTTTTTTTAGCAAGAGAAAGAGAAATTTAGCAAGAAAAATTTAGAGGAAAAACAAGACACATCCCCAAATCTAGAGCTCCTCCTGAAAGTTTTTGATCAGTAACAGTGACTCTACCAGCTTACATTACCCGCTTTGATGTTATACGGAATATGAGGGAAGAAATTCGAATCTATTTTCGTAAGTAGGGGAAGCATCAGCATGCAAATAGGATTCAATTGGTTTAAAAGAACGTAACCAATTTTCTCACATATAAACATTTCTCTTGATGAGCGAAAAATTAATAGCACTGACTGGATGACTGTATTTTGATCTTGCCTCCTGAAGTGGAAGGTGTAGCTGCATGTCCCTGTCCTCATCCGTCACAAAACAACCGCTGTTGCCAAAGATACCCATCTCCAGCTTGGCTTATGTACCAGCTGCATGTCCAATCCTGAACCAGTCACTATGGGAAGGGAGATGGAATTATGCTGATTGATGAAGCCAATCTGGAGCCACTCCTGGAGCTGCTGGAGTCAATCTCTTCTGATTCACGTGGCAACAACAGTGATTCATGGATGTATTCATGCCTAAGTTGATCATAGTCAGGCAAAGGACTTCAGTGTGATAGTGAAGAGATTTCCTCTCTCTCTCTGGGATGTAAACAAGAAGACATTAGCTTGAGTTGCTGCCAGCAGGCATCTTAAACCATGAGGGGACTTTATAATGATGTTAAGCCCTTGGAAGGCAAAGCAGAACAACAGAAAGAAACTGACGCCTTGGTGCCATCGTTGAGCCACTGGATCAAACCTAGCCTGAAGTACACAGTAACACTGGATTTATAGTTATATAAATCAATACATTTTCTTTGTTGAGTACATCTGTTTGAGTTTATTTTTCTGCTTCGTGCAACCAAAACACCCTAAAAAGTATCCCCCCACACACACCATCTGCATAGGTCAGATCTTTAAAAAATGTCCAAGTTGTATTTCCCTCCCTACGTTTTGTTACTGAGAAAACTCTGGCATTTTCTAAAGCACCTTAATGAAAGCACTCCACTACAGGAAAGCAAAGAAACCCAGACCATCAAAAGACCATGATGGTTTTTCTCAGTGATGACCCCCACAGAGGGCATCAGAAGAGCTGGGACGTGCTCTACACCCGATTTTTTATTTTATTCACTCATATCCTGTTGCCTGGCGTTTGCTTTTCTCAGAAGTTGACCACAGACACAGTTCTTTGTATGTTGTAAAACTCTTCAGCAAAGCAGACCCTTGTCTCCACTGCTAATAAACATGATAGCCTTTAGCCAGCCACACCATTCAGAGGGAGGGAAAGTCTGTGTTGGTTAAAGTCATCTTCCTTTTGGCTTCCCAGTTCACTAAGCTTCACCCTACGTTTAGTCTCAAAAGAAGAGAGAGACCTACCCAGCTCTCCTGAGAGGCATGGAGGTCACTGCTGCACAGCTGGAACTTGGAGATCACTTGGAAAGTTCTCCTCAGCAAGCAAGTACCTTCAGCAGCTTCTTGGTAAAGACAGTTTGGTTTAATGGTTAGAAGCGTGGTCTCTGGAGCCAGACACTCCTGGGTTTGAATACAGCCTTTGAGTCTTACGAGTTCTGGGACATTGGACACATTTCTTAACCCAGACATACTTCTACATCCTCCTCTGTAAAATGGAGATGATAACTAATACCCACCTCTCAGGGTTGTAAGGCTTGGCAAAGCTATCCCCATAAATCACTTAACACGGTGCCCAGCAGGCAGTGAGCACGAAAGAGATATTAGCTACAAAGAGGTAAGGCAAGCAACAGGAACAACTCAAGCAGCTCCACTGAAATGGTTAAAAATCTGGGTAAGGGTGATTTTCAGATGATGAACGAGGGAGCGGGGAGCACAGATGTCCAGGAAGTATTATCGGGACCTCCTCAGGCATCTATACTGACTATTGCATTTTCTTGCCTAATGCTTTGCCAATTCTTCCACATTATCAATAATGAGTTTGCCTATCACATCTGTGAATAATCAGACCAGGGCAAAACCTTTCAGGCGCTTTGCTTCCCCATCAATAAGTTGAAATTACTTTTCCAGTCCCCAAACACCACACACACACACAACACACACACAGCTCAGCAGCGTATTGAGGTATATTTTGTGCATGACAGTGGGCAAAAAGAAAAAAGAAAGTATTCCTTAAGATCAAACATTGTTTTCAAGTCTAGGTTAGCCTTCCTGGAAAATCCATCCACAGTAGTTTTCAGGCAGGTTAAAATGTCTGAGCTGTGATCACACAGTGTGCCAAGAACATGGTTGGCACATGAGGCTTGGAAAGACAGAGAGGCTTGGAAAACTGGAAAGGAAGATTTGTTTCCAAAAGAAAAGTGTAGCATAGTCACAGCTGGCATTCCGGCATGAAGGGCTCTTTGGGTAAGACCATGCTCTGGAGAGAAATAAATGAGCTTTGAGCCTGGGGTCAGATCACTATCAGGGTGCAGCTTGCTTCTTCTCTTAAGAAGGACTCACTCCTCTCGCCTTCCTCCATTTTAAAGAAATAGCTTCATTATGGGACTTTTGCAATCACAGAAGTTTGTTAAATTTTTCAAATTTGAATCTGTAGAGGTAGCACATAAAAGCCTAAAAGCTTTGTGTTATTTGGTTTTGCTATTTCTCCCTTAGTTGACTGTTGGATTCACATGGCAGATGTTGTCCCTAAAGCCTATGAATTGGATGTACCCTCCAAATGAATATAGGCTTCTATTTCATCCAGGAGTTCTTTCGGAAAAGGTTAGACAGCTAGACAGAGGGACTGAGGACCTTTTCTCTTTCGAGAATAGAGGACCTTTTCTCTTCCATCCCAGAAAGGAACTAGGGTTCAGATTCAGTAAACAGGTCAGGTCTTACCAACAAGAGGCATCAGCTAGAACTGGACCAATCCTCCCCCCTACCTGGCAAACCAAAGGAGCCTGAAATTCTAGGTTTTAACTTCAACAACATCAAATAAAAAATAGAGCGTGCCATTTACAACTAAACAAACAAGAATTCAACTCCTGGTTCTTCATTTACTAGCTGCGTATTTTTGGGTGGGAAGGTTACACTCCCTGGGTTTCAGTTCCATCAATTATAAATTGGAAATAATAAGACTGTATATATCAAACGAGATCATGTAGGTGGTTCTCCTTTGCAAAGCCAAACAAAATAAGCACAGTTAACATTAAAATGGTTATAATTAGTATTCATTACACCTCTACTTTGTATTACTGGTATCTGTTAAAACAGCTTTTCCCTTTGAGAATAACACTTCAGCCACACCGATTATTTGCACTTAAATGTGAGTGAAAATAAAAGTCAGGAGGCAAGAGATGACTGAGGAAAGGCTCTAAGAAACAACAATGCTAGGATATACCACAAAAATAAAACAAGGGTCATCTAGGAGCCTTAGCATAAACCTTCTCTTCAAAACTTCTTCCACGTTGCTCCTGGTTTAACTCTTTTCCCCAACAGAAAAATGTAGAAGACATGGATTTTCAGTCAATAAACTAGTACGTATTGAATGCCTGCTAAGTGCCAAGCACGGTGACAGGTGTTGGGAATGTAACAGACAAACAGACTTGTCAACTGCCCTTCGGAGCCTCCAATCCATGTTGGTGGTTGACATCACCTAGAGAAGAAAGCCCAAGACAAAGCCTTGAGATACTCCCATGTCTAAGAATTGGGGTTATGTAAGAAACTTGGGAAAGAAGGAGAAGAAAGGTCTTTAGAGAAGCAAGAGGAGGTGAAAAGAGATGGGATCCAGAGCAGAAGTGGAGATCAATTTTAGGCAAAAGAACGTAGCCTTTCCAATCTATAAAATATATATAGATATATATTGGCACTTACTATTTCTTAGCAACTGGGCTAGGTCCCGACAATTCAGTTACCTAAAGGTTATTACAGATCGTGTTTCCCAGCAAGCAGACTCTGAGGTGGACATCAACATGTAGGAGGTTTTATGAGGAATTTATCAAGATCAACACCTGATAAAGGGAGAGGATGGATGCAGGATTGGGCAGAGGGGGGAGTCAAGCTCCAATTCATGTTCAGTGTTGGCCTCAGCGAACGACATAGGGGCTCTGGAGCTAGATGGGCTCTTCAGGGTTGTCCCCAGTTGGGCTGAGACGGCCACATCCACCAGTCAGTGGATGGGAACCATACAGGGTTGTGGCCTTGGGCAAGGCATCTCTCTACTGATGGGCAGCCACTGAGGGAACCGACAGCTAAAGGTTACTCCCAGCATCTGGGGAAACAAGTCCTTCGTGGGTGAGAGATTTGGGGAGCACACAGAGTGCTCACTGCAAGGAAGAGTACAGTTTCTGCTTCCTGGAAGTCATGGCGTCACCCAAGCTTACAAAATTGAAACTACTATCCAGCAGGTGGCAGCAGTATGATTCAGGTTGATGGGGCTAGATCAAAGGGCTTGTTGAGTCAAGGTTCTTGGATGCAAATAACCAAAACTGCGGTTAACTAAAGCACAAGAGGATTTATGGAAGGGCATGGATTAGCTCAGGGAATTGATGGGAAGTACCAAGAAACAAGCTCCAAAATGGAAAGGAATAGCAAAGAGAAGGTGGGAGTCTAGGATCTCAACCGAGGTCCTCTCATAGGAGCAGTGTGCATTGGGTGCCTCTTCTGTTGCCAGTGCGCATGGGTGCCACTACCTCTGCCTCTGGAATGAATTCTGAGTGTTCCCTGCTACTCTCCGTCACTGGCTCCAAGTTCAGAGACTCAGCAGAAGCATCAGTTTATCCAAGTCTAGGCAGGTGCTCACATTCTAGCTGCAGGGGCTGAAGGTGAGGAAGCGTCTGGCTTTGCAGGCATCCTTAGCCAGAGGTAAGGACCCGTCTCCCACCTCAACTTGTGAACAAAACTATCCTCAGACATCAGAACCTCAGAGGGGCTTCAGACACTGGACTGATTTTTTAAAAAATTATAGATAGTGATAGATGATAGATAGATCGATCGATCGATAGATAGATAGATAGATAGGCCATGCAAAGCACTGACTCATCAATTTAACTCTGCACCCATGAGAAGGGGTAAATAAGGGCTATGCAGATGTTAGGCCCCCCGAAACATATGATGGGGGCAGACAATGGAGTGATGAAACAAAACAGAAAAACACTAAAGACTATTCCATCACTTGGGCTCAGTATTCGTGAGAAGGAGTTAGAGTGACGCAGATGTTGGGTCCAGCTGGACAGATGTAGTGTTGACAGAAGGCCTCAGTCTCAGCATAATGGAAATGCACTCAGGAAACCAAGGCCGAGTCACGGTCAGAAAACAGAGATTAGAGAGAACTGAAGCTCAGAGAATGGGCAGACACCCATGGCCCATCCCCAACACAATACTGGCAACAAGACTCATTCCAGGTTCTTTCCAGTGGTAAGAGGAGGACCCTTAAAATATGGTCACATTTGGCCAGAACTGGCTCAGGCCCCAAGGCAAGGCTGAGAGTCTTTGAGTTGAAAGTTTTCTGCTGCAGAAAATGAGTGGGGCCGGAGAGGGCGATGCTAAGAAGAGAAATGACCCAGAAAGAGACTTGAATAGCTTTCATCTCTTTATCTACTCCTCCAGAGCCCTCTCCCAAACAAAGGAAAGGCAAGTAAATTTATTTATTGCCACCTATACTAAGCCTGTGCTAAGGGTTTTCATAAATATTCTCTCTTTAAAACCTCACCAAGACTGTTATCCTCATTTTCACCAATGCAGAAGCTGAATATTACAGATGTTAAATAACATGAACCGACTCTCAGAGATCAGGATTCATACTGTAGTCTACCCCAAAACAGAACACACCCATTTTCTATGAGTTACACGCTCTCTGACCCCTACTTTATTTTAGATCCTTCATTCCTCACCTGACCCTGATAGGCACTTTGTACTTCTTAGAGTCATGCTTCTCAAACGGGCATTTATATTCTCATTAATATAACATGTCTGAGGGTATCTGAGGTCACAGGCTTAGAATAAGCACATTCCTACAATGACAATTTTACTTGAGGATTTTGCAGGGCTGGGATTACAGGTTGGGGGAGGGTGCAAAGTGGAATATTTTAATTGGTTAGTGTTTAAAATATTTTTTATGAAAGCAAGCACAGATGCAGGTAAGATATGAATATTTAAGACAAAATAAGCCATGTTGAAGAAATCACAAGCCACTTCGGGTAGATCCCTCTGAGATATGCATTCACATTACTCTGTCATTAAAGATATATTAGTAGCAACTTTCAAGAAACACTAGTTATGAGGTTAAGAATCCACCTGCCAACGCAGGGGACACGGGTTCAAGCCCTGGTCCGGGAAGATCCCACATGCGATGGAGCAACTAAGCCCGTGCGTCACAACTACTGAGCCTGCGCTCTAGAGCCCGTGAGCCACAATTACTGAGCCCATGCACCACAACTACTGAAGCCCACGCACCTAGAGCCCATGCGCCACAACAAGAGAAGCCACCGCGGTGAGAAGCCCGCGCACTGCGATGAAGAGCAGCCCCCGCTCGCCACAACCCGAGAAAGCTCGCACGCAGAAATGAAGACCCAAGGCAGCCAAAACAAAAAAAAAATTTTTAAATAAATAAATTTTTTAAAAAATTAAAAAGAAACACTGGTTATGAGGAGAAGACCTGGGGGACACTCGGTTAAGCTCACCACCACCTCCCAAGCCCACCTGTGTACAATCTCTGGGTTTCATGCTGGAGTTTCCCTATATTGGGAGAAGGTAAAGAGCTGATGTCCATCTGGAGAAGCCAAGGCCCTGAGGAAACTCCCTGAGAGTGCCATGCCAGCCTCTGGAAAGCATGGAAACTTCTAGAAACAAAAGAATGAGTCAGAGGCCCATGAGTATAATGGAGGAACAATGAGATGAAATGAAACAAAGGCAAGCTTTGGCTTGGGGTCAGGACAATTTCCAAGCAGTAAGAACAGTTAGGTGGCCAACTCACAGAGGAAGAAAATGAGATTCCCCCAACACTTAACTCATCAAACCCAACAGGACTAATTCAGGCTGCCTTGTCTACAGGGAACCATCTGTACTGACTCTGGAAGGGCAGGATGGCCAAGCAGGTCATTTTCAGCTCCTATTTCTGTTACTCTACGGAACGGGGGTGATTCAAACCGTATGTCTTTTAAACCACTCTTCATTTTGGTGGTTTGGTTGTTTGGGTTCTTTTAAAGTACCACGTGACCAAGGCCCTTGTGACAAAACAAAGCACTTTCACAAACAAAGTTTGTTTCAAACCTAACTCACTTATCTTCTCTTCCCTGTGCATGTAAAGTAATGTGCTTTCTTTTAGAACTCGTTCCAGGCTAAACTGGATTGATGTTGTGCTTTATGTAAACCGTGAGGCCAAAGAACAGAAGAATATGAAAGATCCCACACTGGTTAGGATCAAATTTCAGGGCAGCCTGGGGTTCTGAATCTGTCAGTGGTACCCAGGGACATGTGGTTTTAAAAAAAAACAACAAAAAAAAAACACGCTGGTTGTTGTTAACCTCAGAAAGACAGGGATGAGCCCTAAGCAGACAAACATGCCTATCTTGTGGGCAGATGTTTTATGACTGTCTTGTTCTAACTCTAGTCAAAACAGTAAAAACAGCCTGGCCTTCAGAATCAGATAAAACTGGATTCTGACATCCTGGCACACAGAGAAAGAGACTTTGAAGGGTGACTTTATCTTCTCTGAGCCTCATCTGCAAAATGGACACAATAAAAACTACCACAGAGCTGCTGAGAGAATAAAATGAGAAAATGTATGTGCCGTGGCTGGCATATAGCAGGTGCTCAATAAATTTTAACAAGTCATATGACAGAGGTTCTGTCTAAAACTCTCTTAAGACTATATGTTTTCTGAAATTGAGTTATTTGTAGTGAGGTGGATGGACCTAGAGTCTGTCATACAGAGTGAAGCAAGTCAGAAAGAGAAAAACAAATACCGTATGCTAACACATATATATGGAATCTAAAAAAAAAAAAATTGGTCATGAAGAACCTAGGGGCAGGATGGGAATAAAGACACAGACCTACTAGAGAATGGACTTGAGGACACAGGGAGGGGGAAGGGTAAGCTGGGACGAAGTGAGAGAGTGGCATGGACATATATACATTACAAAATGTAAAACCGATAGCTAGTGGGAAGCAGCCGCATAGCACAGGGAGATCAGCTCAGTGTTTTGTGACCACCTAGAGGGGTGGGATAGGGAGGGTGGGAGGGAGGGAGACGCAAGAGGGAAGAGATATGGGGATATATGTGTATGTATAGCTGATTCACTTTGTTATAAAGCAGAAACTAACACACCATTGTAAAGCAATTATACTCCAATAAAGATGTTAAGAAAAAAAAGACTATATGTTTTCTCAATTTCTGGTGCATATGAGGCCCAAGCCATTATTATAATTACATTCCTCTAATGAATGATTTCCTACCTCACCGAGAGATACCAGCTGCCTTCCTAGCTGGAAATTGTCTTACTCTTTGTCTGCTCAGGCTGCTGTAACAGAATAACACAGACTGGACGATGTAATTAACAAACATTTATTTCTTACAGTTCTAGAGGCTAGAAAATCCAAGAGTGAGGTGCTGGCTAATTTGATTCTTGGTAAAAGCCCTTTTCCTGGTTTGCAGGTGACCATCTTCTGGCTGTCTCCTTACATGGCAAAGAGAGAGCAAGGTCTCTCAAGCCTAGGGCACTAATCTCATTTGTGAGGACTCCACCATCATGATCTAATTACCTTCCAAGTTTCCCACCTCCACCTACCATCACATTGGGGATGAGGATTTCAACATGTGAGTCTGGAAAGGGCGGTGAAGGGGGCACAAACATTCAGTCCATTGCAGAAGGGAATGTTGGTATTTTGCTAACAGTGCCCCAAATTCAGACTACAGGGAGAGCTCTGCTCTGTTAATTCTTGGTCGCTAGGGTGGTCTTTACTGCTCAGACTTCCTTTCTCAGTCCCTTCCTGAATCCTAAGGGATTAACCTCTGCCTTACTTTCCAGATGCTGTGAGTTAACTTCCCCCTTTATAGGTTTACCTAAACGAATATAACGCTCTCTAACATCTGCCATTTAAATAAGAGGAGATTTATTACTTACTTGTTGCAATGAGAATGTCATAAGAGTCAAGAAGAAATCTGTAACAGCTTGTGGTTGCCTTGCAGCTTGACCGGGTTTACCAAGCAACCTCTTTTCTTGCCATTGTTATGGTAGCCACAGGTCAGGCATAGAGCTTTGAGAAAGCATCTGAATGAATGAATTAGGGGACCGCTCTGATGGGAGAAGGTCTACGGCTCTAAAGTTTCTGACTGCAGGATCCAACACATTTCTTTGTTCCTGCCAGTTTTTTAGCTGCTACAGAACTAGAAAGGGGACCTTTAAGATGGCCCCAGGCCACTTGCTCAGAGATCAGTCCAAGTCCATGAAACAGCTATTCTTCAATTTGCTGGTAATCACTTATAAATAAATTCAGCGTTTTGTTCATTTTTAGGCAGTGGGGGTATCTGAGATGTATCCCTGACAATGCAAAATGCCCTAGTGTCATAGATAATCATGGAAAACAGAGAGCAAAGAGTACAAGGAACAGAGTCAAGGCCAGTAGGTCCCTCTTGCTTATATTTTCTGGGCTATCGCAGAGTCATTTCCTTCACTGTACAGACCCAGGCTGCTTAGGCCAAAGAACAGGAAAGTTGTTTCATCCAAGGATGTCAGTAGTGGAGACATGCTTGTTTTCCCCTATTCCCATCTACTTTGCACTGATTTGCAGTGGAGGTCAAGTGCCTGAACTCCTCAACTCCATTAGGCATCTGTGCTCCTAGGACTTATGAGTGCCCTGGGATATTCAGATACTAGTTCGAGTTTGGGATGTAAATTACAGAGACAGATTCTGGCTAAGTGACACAGAAAAGGAATTGACTGCACAGGTGTTGGACACCTTACAGAAATGGCAAGAAGATGAGATAACCAGGTATGGCAAGAACCAAGGGAAACAGCCTAGAGATAGTCTGCCTATATTGCCACTGTTCTACATAGAATATCCCTCAGCCACCAAATTCTTGCTATAGTGACACTGGACTCATGAATCTGCCACAGCCTGCAGGAATAATTGTGAACTGACCATGTTACTTGCTTGCATAGTTTCCTCGGCATTCAAAGTTGGATGCTGGAGAATCTGATTGGCTACACATGGGTCACATAAAAATGCCCAGCGACTAGAGCAAAGCTAAGGAGAGAATAGCCCTTCCCTTTCAGTTCTGTGGGAGAATAACCTCCCACCTCTCTTAGGACTTTCCCCAAAATACAAAGGACATTTTAAGTTCTGGGGAGCCAAAATGACTAACATCCATCACAGTCCTCCACTCTGGCTAACATCTCCCTAGATCCTTTTTTGCTTCGTAACATTTTCAAAAGCATTGCTCCTGTCTAAACACAATGAAATGCCCCCCAGGACAACCAAACTCTCAGTCTTCTGATGGGAGCAAAACAATGTCTCATCTGGTACTGTAGCGAGCCCCAGTTTCAGGACCTTGCTCCTTCCTGATATTCTTCCACTTTGACTAAACTAAAAGTCATTCCCCAATAATACATGATATGTACGTCCATATAAAATGGGATAGAAAAAGCAGAAAGGAAGGAAAGTATATGCACATACACACACACTAAGGAACGAAATATGGGTTGAGGCTATATTCCTCATTTTTGTAATTGAGGTGAGGCTATAGCTGATGTTTCAGATTGGGTTCTTTGGGAAGAAGACTCTGAGGTGGCATTTAAATTTCAGGATATTTATTTAGGAGAGCCCTTGGGATCAACGCCTCTGGAAAGGTGGGGAAGGAAGCGGCGTAGACAAAGGGCAGAGTTAAGCTGCAAAGCGGGCCATTTGGAAGACCATGGTTAAGCAATGAGTGGGTGAGTCATAATTAATCCATTTCAACCCTCCTATCTCAAAAGTCTTTGGTTCCTGTCTCTACAATGAAATTGGCATCTTTTTCATGTAGGTCCAGATTTCAGTCAGCCAAGTGAAAAAACAATTAGAACCACTCCCAGATGTTCAAATGTGTACAATGAATCCAAAATAACCTGAAAATAGACCAATATCAATAAATTGGGCCTGAAATAAAATGATCTTCTTCCATCCTTAATCCAACACCCTCAGAATCCATTCCTGAACACATAGCTCAGATTTTTGTTCCCATAAATTAGTAAATTCTTGAAATATTTCTAGAGTACAAAATTTCTCTTCTCAGATTTAATTTTTTAAATGTCCCCAACCCACATTTTCTAGGAGCAAACTTTTTTTTATGGACAGAGAGTCAGTGAGGTTGGTGGAGAGAGGACAACAGGAGACTTGCCTTTCGCCTGCAAGACTTAGGGAGTTGGTTACAAAGACTTCCAGTAATCTTGGAAAGGGGTGAGCTATTTCAACTGGCCATGGAGGCTCACTGCAGTTGCAAGTGTAGACATTAAATTCTCTCACATGGTCCCATTCTAATTTATGGGGTCTCATCCTATTTCATTGTCTTTTTTTTTTAAACATCTTTATTGGATTATAATTGCTCTACAATGGTGTGTTAGCTTCTGCTGTATAACAAAGTGAATCTGCCATACATATACACATATCCCCGTAACCCCTCCCTCTTGTGTCTCCCTCCCACCCTCCTTATCCCAACGCTCTAGGTGGTCACAAAGCAGCTAGCTGATCTCCCTGTGCTATGTAGCTGCTTCCCACTAGCTATCTATTTTACATTTGGTAGTGTATATATGTCCATGCCACTCTCTCACTTCGTCCCAGCTTACCCTTCCCCCTCCCTGTGTCCTCAAGTCCATTCTCTATGTCTGCATCTTTATTCCTACCCTGCCCCTTCATAGGTTCTTCATAACCATTTTTTAAAAAATATATATTCCATATATATATGTTAGCATACGGTATTTGTTTTTCTCTTTCTGACTTACTTCACTCTGTTGGACAGACTCTAGGTACATCCCCCTCACTACAAATAACTCAGTTTCGTTCCTTCTTATGGCTGAGTAATATTCAATCATACATATGCACCACATCTTCTGTATCCATTCATCTATTGATGGACATTAAGATTGCTTCCAAGTCCTGGCTATTGTAAATAGTGCTGCAATGAACATTATGGTACATGTCTCTTTATGAATTATGGTTTTCTCAGGGTATCCTCATTGTAGTTTTGATTTGCATTTCTCTAATGATTAGTGATGCTGAGCATCCTTTCACGTGTTTGTTGGCAATCTGTATATCTTCTTTGGAGAAATGTCTATTTAGGTCTTCTGGCTATTTTTTGGATTGGGTTGTTTGTTATTTTGATATTGAGCTGCATGGGCTGCTTGTATATTTTGGAGATTAATCCTTTATCAGTTGATTCATTTGAAAATATTTTCTCCCATTCTGAGAGATGCCTTTTCATTTTGTTTATGGTTTCCTTTGCTGTGCAAAAGCTTTTAAGTTTCATTAGGTCCCATTTGTTTATATTTGTTTTTATTTCCCTTTCTCTAGGAGGTGGGTCAAAAAGGATCTTGCTGTGATTTATGTCATAGAGTGTGCTATCTATGTTTTCCTCCAAGAGTTTTATAGTGTCTGACGTTACATTTAGGTCTTTAATCCATTTTGAGTTTATTTTTGTGTATGGTGTTAGGAAGTGTTCTAATTTCATTCTTTTACATGTAGCTGTCCAGTTTTCCCAGCACTGCTTATTCCATGTCTTAACTTTAGAAAAAGTCTAATAAAACTTTGAATTGAACTGATTTTGTAATATGGCAAAGCCCAGAACCAAACTATTTGTTTGGTCTTGAGCCATCTCTGTCCTAAGCCTCCAAGAGATAAGATATTCTTTTTCCATAGTCATAGAAAATACCTCTCTTTCAGGCCATTCCTTGAGCCAAGAATGTTGTAGGAATTTGAGTTGGTCAATCTCTTGAAAGCTATCTAGTGTCATTAGAAGTAGCTGCCCTGTGAAAAATAGTCTCCATTTTCCCACCCTGACCTACACTCCATTATTTTTTTCCTTGCTTTTTGCCTCAAAAGAGTGATCTCCATGTACTGCATCAACAAGGTGAAATTAACCTTCCAGCTTCAGGTTGAGTCCAGCCAATGGGATGCGTGAGGGGGAGAATCAGATTGAAAAAGATAAGGGGAAATTTATTTCCTGGTCCCCAGACTGCCAGGCCATGAGATAGCAGTGGCTGGATTCTTTTACCAAAGTCCATAGTTCCTGTCGGAAAGCCTCATTATACAGCTACAGCTGCAACTACAGCTGTCTCTAGGTTCTGCTAACTACTCCTTCCCCTCGCTCTTTCAGGCATAGGGAGCAGTAAGGGATCTTGCAGTTCAAATCCCTAAGCTGCTTCACCATCTTTTGTTGATTTCCCTTAGCCCTGCTCACAGTATTGTAAATAAACCCTTTGTTAAACTTTCCTCAAACACCCCATTTGATTGTACCATCACTTTCCTGCTGACACCCCAAGTAATACACACCCCAACCAATAGCTCTCAGATCCTAGGGGTCTTTATTCCATTCTAGGGCATTAAATGACTCAGTCCACCAAATCCTTGCCTTACATATGCATTTTATTCCAGACTGACAGGGGTGATAGCTTCATTAGCAGACTCTCAACTGTGTGCCATGAGCTTCTGGATTGTCAAGCCTGAAATTGAGCTGCACTTCCATTGCTTTTCATTCTAATTGACTCAAGTAGCCTCATATTTCTCACATTTTCCTGAGATACACCTGCATATACTACAGCTACCAGTATCTGCACTAGTCAAGTTCTTGTTTACAAATGACAGAAAGTAACACTGAATAAGTTAAGCAAAAACAGTGATTTCTTGGAAGAAAATTAGCAGCTCACAGAATTAACAGGAGAGCTGGAAAATGATGTTCCACGTGGAATAAAAGGAGATAAAATGTAATCAGAACTGCCATCCTTGATGACACCAAAGCCACTGGACTTGAACCCCTCTGCCTTTGGCTACTCAACTCTACTGCAGCTGTCCCGATAACCTCTAACTTCATGGCAGTTCTTTCTTTAGTCCATTGGCTTCAACATTTTCACATCAGCCACAGACCAACCCTGAAATTAGTGTCAGCGTGTAGTTTGGTTTTTTTATCCTTCTTGGACTCAGAGCTCTGCCACCTCGGCTTTGTCTGTTTCTCCCCCTATTATACATTCTAATATAAGACATTTTTCTCCCTTTCTCTGAAAATAAACTGAAATGTAGCTTGAGTAGAGATTCACAAGTCAGATGTTCATAAATTTATTATTCCTATATAATTTCTTAGACTTCTTTCTTAGATCCATTCAGTATTCAAATGTCAGGGCAAAGTCCTGTTTCCGTACAGAAGGCTTATCTAAATATTTGTATCACACAAGGCTTTCAACTTTTTCAGTAGTCTGGGACACTTATATCAAGTTGCCTTGATAGGAAAACATGAATAAGTTCTTGGTTTCGCTGTGAAAATATGTTGAGGATATATCCTTTTGACTTCTTGTTTCCACAAAGAATCATTCAAAATGCCTCTCTTAAATATGTAATGGTAAGGCAAGAGTTAATTGGAATCATTTTGGGGTATTTACTGAAACCCCCTCCTGAAACTCTTCGTTGTGGCAAAGACATTCCTGTGATTAGACGGCAAAGTTTGCATAGAGGTTAAGGAACTTTTGGATACCTAGGTGGTAGAGGCTTCAACAACTTCCATTCTGATATTCAACATTAAACCCTCTCTGATAGATTGGGATGATGTCAACATAAGTCCACCAAAGGCCTTCGAAAGGGGGCTCACAAAGTTGGAGCATAGACAGAATATCTAGGTTCAAGGCCAAGGTCTACTGTTTACAGGAAGAGAATGGATTCTAGCTGAGCTGGCCACTGATGTTGAAGTTCTTCCTGATCCAACAGCCATTGTGAGCACTTTGAGAATAATACCTTTACATGGGAAGAAACCAAAAAACTATAACAGTGGTAAGTTCTCTGGCAGCAGATAACAATGGGGAAGTCAGATTACTGTCCCTTGAAGAATCACTGTGGCAGGTGCAGAAATCTGGACCAGCAGTGTCTTCTACCAAAGCAACTTCAGATGCAATTAATTTGAATATCAAAAAAGTTAAAGTACCACTAAGCTGGTGAGGCAGATCGTCATAGTTAAATAGAATTTCTACCCACAAAAGATTCCTGTTATAATCTCTCCCTATTCTTTGTAGAGCCTTCTTTGTATGTCTCAGGAGGAGGTACCTGGTATATGTATGATGATTTGGACTAGTGAATCAGCAAGACCACCATTGTGCTGACACAAAGATGCACCAAAGTCCAAGCCTTGAAGAGCAAAGCTATGGTCTTTAGTACCTACCTTTTCTATCTTCATTATGCCTGCCTACCTAAACCTATGGTATGGACATTATCTGATGCAAAGACTGAATTATCACTCATTCATTGAGCGTGTTTAAAAATCTTACCAAGTGGGCTTCCCTGGTGGCACAGTGGTTGAGAGTCCGCCTGCCGATGCAGGGGACATGGGTTCGTGCCCCGGACTGGGAGGATCCCACATGCCGCGGAGCGGCTGGGCCCGTGAGCCATGGCCGCTGAGCCCGCGCGTCCGGAGCCTGTGCTCCGCAACGGGAGAGGCCACAACAGTGAAAGGCCCGCGTACCGCAATAAAAAAATAAATAAATAAATAAAATTTAAAAAATCTTACCAAGTAAAACCACGTTGTTAAGTATATTAAGCACTAGACTGGGAATGAGCAGACAAGCTGATTCCAAGACCTCACAAACATTTAATTATCTGTGCAAATGTGAACAAACGAGTTACTCTCTTTTTTTTTTTTTTTTTGCGGTACACGGGCCTCTCACTGCTGTGGCCTCTCCCGTTGCGGAGCACAGGCTCCGGACGCGGAGGCTCAGCGGCCATGGCTCACGGGCCCAGCCGTTCCACGGCATGTGGGATCTTCCTGGACCGGGGCATGAACCCGCGTCCCCTAGCATCGGCAGGCAGACTCTCAACCACTGCGCCACCAGGGAAGCACCACCAGAGAAGCCCAAGCTACTCTCTTTAAACCCAGTCCTCATCTGTAAAATCCATAAAATGGAAAAAAGTAAGACTGCTCTTGACTACAACCCAGAGTTAAAATGAAGATCCAATGAGATAAAGTATGTGACACTGTATTGCAAATTGGATTAAACAATGCCGAAATGTGAGAGATGACTTAATTCATCTTCCAGTTTTAACTGGTAAATTTGGAATTGGCAAGTACTCTTCTGAAACAACATTTCTCAGAGGAGTTCAGGGCCTCTCCATCATCAGCTCCCCAAGACTTTTAAAGAGAGGCTGAATCCCCACTGCCACATTCAGAGTATGAAAAGCCCATTTAGCTGTCATCCCCTGCTCTTGGCAAACTCTCAGGGAATGCCAGCAAAACGTCTGAAATTGGAATGGCAACCCACCAAGTACATCCAAATCTTTCATCAAACTGTGCCTAGTTTAGAAGCAATATTATATTAACATTACCCCCACTGTGGATTATTTCTAATGAAACCAATCTGCCAAGGTGAAATGAGAGTATGTGTCACAGAGAAGCATAATTGGATTGACCTGAAAACTGGCTTGAAAAGTAAATATCCTTTCAATTAAAGATGAGCAAACAGATTCCAGAAAATATCAAGATTTCTGACTCCTTTAAATCTGTGGCCTGTCCCTTAGACCAAAATATAATCAAATCTTTTAAAGTTTCTGAATGGAATTAGAATAGAAATTTGTAATTCTGTTTATTGAGTCAGATTCTCCTGATGGCTAAACTCTCTTAATTGTAGCTTAGCAAACTTCAAAGGCAGAATCAACTCTTTCAAGCTGACATGGCACCACCCAGGATGCAGAAGGTACCAAAACAGTCTTTAAGTTCAACCTCTGCATGGTCATCATTTCCTTCTTCTCTTTCATGGCTTCATCATCGTCTACCTCCCTTTGTAGCCATCTCCTGCTACACCCCAGAATTCTGTGGTCGTTCTATTTTCTGGACACCATAATGGGCTCTAGGAATATAGAGATGAGTAAGACGTGAGCCTTGACATTGAATACTCTGTTTTCACCCCAATCACTTTCTTAGTTCATTCTTTCACTCTCAGATCAAAGACCTCCTTTATGATGTTTACTTATTCATCCAGGAAGACTTAAAAATTCCTTCTTTATGATTTCACTGCTCTTTGAACATATGTCCATTCTAATTTATATGGTATCCTTTATAATTATTAATTTATATATTTCCTTGAAATCAATGATCAAGTCTTTTCATCTTTGTACCCCAATACCCCACATTGTATCTGGCACAAAATAAGTGTGAAAATATTTATTGAATAAGTGATTCCCCAATCCAATCATTCCCCAGACACCAAACACTTTCATTTCTACCCTCTTAGTGGTTCTTCTCTCCAAGTCCCTTTTCTTCACTACTTTTATTGCCCAACTTTGGCCGTTCATCACCTTTTACTATATCTGTTTCAAATAAGTTTTTCATATACTATTCTTACACATCTCAGATGCATTTTATGTTCCTACCAAAGTTATCTAAAGTCTGTGTCCTACCATCTTACTCCATTCATCAAATATTCTCTCCTGGGCTTCCCTGGTGGTGCAGTGGTTGAGAGTCCGCCTGCCAATGCAGGGGACACGGGTTCGTGCCCTGGTCCAGGAAGATCCCACATACTGTGGAGCGGCTGGGCCCGTGAGCCATGGTCGCTGAGCCTGCGCGTCCAGAACCTGTGCTCTGCAACGGGAGAGGCCAATTCTCTCCTAGATATACAGTAAAAATGTACTGTTCTAATTCTGCCCTCTCCCACCAAGTTCCTTTTGCTCCTAAATAATTTATGTACTTTTGATATCTCTGTGACATTGCTCATGTGTCCCTTAAGCTAAGAGGGCCCTGCTACTCATGCCTTCCCATTGAAAATTTAACCTATCTTTAATGTTTTAGCTTAAAGATCACACACAAAAAATCACAAAATCACAGGCTAATAAGAATCTAGCCCTTCAAACCTACTAAAGTAACTTCCAACAATCACATCTAAAGGCAGAACTAAAGCAAAAACCTAAACTCCTAATTCCAGACCTCTTTACACTGGCCCTGCTGCCTCACCTGTAAACAGGATACTCAGATCATGTATGGATCAATGTGGAACACCTCTGAGAGTTAAAGAGGGTACTAGTAATAATTGCACCATTCATAATTACACCTTGACAAAAAGCGTGAATGAGGACATATGGTCAACCTGCGTAAATCGAATCCCCCTTAAACTATGGTCAAATTACATGGACCCTGTTCAACAAAGTGCTCAGCTAGATCTTTCTCCTAGTGACAGCTCATTGATAATTAAGACGATTTGAGCCTTTAACAAGTGATTTTGCACTCTGGTTCCCTATTTTAAAACAATAGCAACAATAAACACACACACACGCAGTGTGACTTGTGTTCTTTCCTTAGTAATTGCACAGCTGTTCTATACCAGGTATTTCTTGGATTCTAGAGTCAGACATACCTGTGAGAGCCACACAGCTCCATCCTTTATTGTATAGGCCTCATAGTGAAGACAAAATGAAGACAATGGGGCCTTTCTAATGGGATTTTTGATTCATTCATTCAACAAATATTTGCTGAGTGCTTCCCAAGCATGAGATATCGTGCTGGATACTGGGGATACCATGAGCAGATCACTAATCTCCGTTACAGTCTAGTCAGCTAGGAAGATATTAAGCCCAAATGAACATACTATCCCAAGCAAAGACGAGTGCTGTGAAACTACCCTACCACAAGACAACCCGAACTGCGTTGTGAAGCCATGAGATGCTTGAGGACGTGATGTTTATCTTGATACCTTAAGAGCATGTGCAAGGTAACTAGGCAGAAGAAGAAAGGAAGTTTATTCCAGGAATAGGGAATAGCATGTGAAAAACCTTGTGTCCATGTGGAACCCGGCCTAATCAAGAAACCCAAGAAGCGCCTGGGTGACAGGAGCAGACACAGTGAGGGAGAAAATGGTGGCAGATGAGCTGGAGAGGGAAGCAGGGACCAGGACAAGAAATGACTCCATCGGCTGTGTTAAGTAAGGGTCTCTGTTTCTTTGCAAAGAGCAATGGAGCGTTAAAAATTTTAAGTAGGTAGGTGACTGGTGGAAAAGATTGGTACCCACAATTAAATTTGCATTTGGAAAAGCCACTCTTATAGAATAAAGAGTGGATTAAAAAGAGGGTCAGAACTCATGCAGGGAGAACAAACAGGAAGCTCTTACCTTAGTGAGAAGCAAGAGTAGTTTAGACCAGGATGAAGACAGACAAGGTGTGAGAAGAAAAAAATAAAGAGTTGAAATTGACAGATTTAGTGATGGTAAAGCAAATTGAAGATAACGGCCAAAAGTGCTAAATTTCTGGCTGGATGGTGATGCCGTTCACTGGAACAGAGAACACTAGAAAAAAAGTGGGTTTAGGGAAAGTTTATACATTATCCTGGGTATGATGAGTCTGAGGTGGCCTTGCAACATGCAAGTGGTGATACTGAATAGAAATTTGGATATACAAGTGTGAGGCTCTCAGGGAAGATCTGGACTAGAGATTGAGTTTAAAGTCATCTTTGACTTGCTGGTAATGACAGCCATGTACATCAAAGGAATTCCTGAGATAAAATACAGAAAGGAAGAAAATGGAAGAGAAGGGGGTCTAACACCAAGCCTTGAGAAGCGTTACTATTTAATGGCAGGTTAGGGGGAAAATAACATTGCAAAGAGAAAGAAGACTTAGCCAAAGATGGAGGAAGAAATCCAAGAAGGTGTGGCATTTTGGAGTGATCATGAAGGAGGCAGGTATCAGTGGTATAAAATACTGCTGAGAGGTCGAGAACTAAAAAGTGGCCTTTAGATTAAGTGGCATGAAGGTCATGAGTGATCTTAGTGAGCGATTTTGGAGGAGTGAGAAGGCAGAAGCCAGATGGGGGTGGAGAGGAAATAGAGGCCCCACGTGTAGACAGGTCTTTTGAGAATTGGCTCTGAAAATTGGAAAGGATTAGAAGACTGTTTGGAAGAAAAATAGTTAGAAGCAGCTATAAGAGGATACAGGTATAATGTAGGGGAATTTTTTTCACAGACTGAAGAGTGTTTAAATATTTTTGGAAAGATCCAGTTGAGGGGAGTCATTGATAATGGAAGGTCCCTATGAAGACAGAAAAATGTAGAAACTAGAGCACAAGGAAGGAGAGGTTGATCTTAGAAGGAGAGACCTGCCAGCCCCCCAATAATGTAACAGGAGGTAAAGATGGGTTTTGCTATAGGGACAGGTATACACTTGCTAGTCTGCGTTTGAAGAACTTCTGGTCTGATGGCTTCATTTCCCTCAGCAAGAAAGAGGAGATGTCAGCTGCTCACAGCAAGGGGACATGTACCATGATCAGATGTCGGGACAGAGGGACGGTTGTTACTGTGGAGGGTGGTGAGACAGCTGATGGGCCATATGAGTGTGACCATGAACTTATTGTGATACTGCTGTGTCCTACTGTGTGGCTTTCTCCAGTATCACCACGCTATTCAGATAAAAATCTAGAAAAGCAGAAAATAAGGTTAGGGTTTTGCCATATTAATGTAAGAACAAGATAGGCAGACAAGCAAGTGGCAAGTAGAGACGAGCAGGTCTGAGGACTGACACCGAAGCTCTCTTTACAAGTAGGTGTTACAGGCTATGGAATGACCCTTTCCCTGGCATCCCGGAGTTGCAACTGAGGCCAAAAGCTGACGGCCAAGTTGCCACGTACAAGCCACATTCTAAAGGGAGCCTCCAACGCTGGCTGCCTACAATTAAAGCCTGTGCTCACTCCCTTTCCCTTACTTCTACCACCAGGATTTACTAAGATGTAGAACAGGCCTTCTGACCACAGAACTTCACTCCAAAACCCCCATCACTACCATCAACTGTACACAGGCATCTACAAACACCTCATCATCATTATAAAAAAGAAAAGAAAAAAAAAGACTAAACAGGAGGGGTATAGGCTTTCTGGAGGATGCAGAAGTGGTCAGAGAGATATGGTCTTTGCTCAAGACCCGAAAGGGAAGGAAGAAGGGAAAGAGTCACTATGTGTTTCTTGCCCTGCGTGTTATCTCCGCCTTACACATCAGTTACTTTCACCTCACAGGTGACCTGTGACATGCAGTTACCATGAGTTCACATGGAGAAAGTGTTGTCTAAGGACCTGCGGCATTCGCTGAACAGCTCCGTCCGTTGTTTTTTTTCCATCTCTGTGCTGGCACCCCTCTCTCATGCTTCTCAATCAATAATTGGGCTTTCTCACTTCCCAAACTCAGCAAGTGGAGGAGAGATAAGGGCCTAGGGTGGAAAAGTCTGGCCAGATTCCCTCTGACAGCTGCTTTTCTGCTCCAGCTCACATTTGCCCAGACTAATCAGGAGACAGACACTACTCCCACCTCACTCTTGCCAACGTCCTGGGACAGAAGGCCAGGCTTGTCTCCTCTCTGTCCTCAGGGAATCGAGCCTTCACTTCAAGGGCACAGCACCCTGGTCCTGGGAGACACAGAAAGTGTTACCATGGGGAGGCTCAGGCTAGATATTTTCTGACTGCAAGTGTGTCACCCTGCCCCTGAAATCTGGGAGACATGGCACCTCTCCCAGGCTCGGAAAAGAGCAAGGGATTCCTGCCAACGTTTCAGTCCCACTGGTGCAATGAGATCTTACCTTGGTGCAAATCCATTCCTGAGCTCCAAAGCAGTGACTTCCTCTCCCTTTTCCAAAACCAACACTTGACTGTTTGATGAGTCATTGGTGCCCTGACATTTGTAGAATACGCTTGAAATGCTCCCAGAGGGAGGAAAATTATACTGTAATCAAACCACATGCTCTCTCTCCTTTGCCCTCTCCAGCCTCTACAAGTGAGGAACCCACAAGCTTAACAGTGGAGGCCTCTGGAATTATGTCCCTTTCTCATCTAGTTCAGCTGAATGAGCTGGTTTGTGGGTTTTCAAAAAAGAAATAAACTAGGTCTCCCCAGCCTCACACAGGATCAGGACACTTGAATTTATCCTTGTAACTGAGAAAGCTCGGAAGGGATAAGACAGGAACAGCTGTGAGGTGAATATCGGTTATGTATTTGTTCTTTGCAGCACTTAAGAGGTGCTGGTAGCCAGCTTAGAGTCTGTCAAAGACCAGCAGACATTAACAAGGGAGCCAGGCACTGGGAGGGAGCTAGTGAAGAGAGTGTGGGGACCAGGTGGGCAGGTAGGTTCGTGACCAGGTGGGACATAAAGGAGATGAATTAATGGAGGTGCTTGTGTGGCAAAAAGAAGTTGAAGCAAGACCTTTGAAACAATAAGGCTGATGATGGGAGGGGTGGGAGGGGTATGTGTGGCTAAGATTGTTTTCTAGGTTGTGAATGGGTTCATAGCCCTTAATCTGCAGAAGGAAGAAATGACCAGCTCTTGTGCAAGTCAGCATTCTGTCAATTACGTGCCAAATTCAAGCCCAAACTAACTGAAGCACAAAAGACATTTGCTGGCCCATGTTACCGAAAAGCTTGGTTGAAGTGTCTACCTACATGCTTGGCTGAGGCAGGGGACCCAATCTCTCTTTACCTTGTTCTGAGTCCACTGTAATACCCTAGACATGGAGTAATTTTCCCTCCTGGAAGAAAGAAGAATATCATGGTCCAGCTTTACATCCTCCTGGGGTCCAGTCTAGTGGGAAGAAACATCTCCTTTCGGGACATTCCAGCCAAAGTCCCACTGTGTCTGGTTGGTCCTGATGAGGTCACATGCCATTCAGAGTCACTCACTACACCCAGGGAAAAGCAAGTCTATAATTGGTCAGATCTGAGTAGTCCTCCTGTAAAACTGGGGTGGATCTATATCACTCAGATTGCATGAACTCAGAGAAGGGTAAAGAAAGGTGACTTTTTTTTTTGGCTGAGCCGTGTGGCATGAGGGACCTTAGTTCCCCAACCAGGGATCAAACCGTTGCCCCCTGCAGTGGAAGCTCTGAGTCTTAACCACTGGACCACCAAGGAAGTCCTGAAAGGTGATTTCTTAGAAGGAAATTGGAGCGCTGCTACCAAAAGAGGGGTGCAGTGAACCCCAGCGGCCAAACACACTGCAAATGTCCTTCACAGTTTACTGAGACTTCGTGATAATCTCTATTCTGGTGGCTTCAAAGAAGATCAACAAAATTAAATTAAATCTGATTTATGTAACAGTGTGAATTTTTCTGCAATAAACATTGCTAACCTTCATGCCAGGTTTATCCGAATTATCTTATATTATTCTCACAATGATTCTATGAAGTCCGTGCTTTATTACCATATTGTACAGACAGGAAAGTGAGACTCAGTGAAGTTATGTGACTTTTGCAAGGTGTCATTTCTAATCAGCGCATGAGTCAATAGTCACAGCCAGGCAGACTTAGGCCAGAGAGGCTGCTTGAAAGTTTTAAAGTATTATAAAAACGGGCAGAGAGTTTTCACTTTAGAGATGATTAAGAAAAAAAAAAAATCCCTGATGGACAAAATATCTTGCCCATAGTCAGCTAGGGAAGATGCTTATAAGAATTTATATAAACTAAAATCACATACAGGAGCTGTGGTGCCCAGCTCACTTTTAAGAAGGCCTTAAATTTATTTTCTTTTGAAGTTAAATGAAAGCAAAGTTCAAAGGAAAATGTCACTGAGGTCTAGAATTCAGCCCATCTTGCTGGGTTATTCAAGTCTCTTCAAACAGCCAACCAGGGAAGGAGAAAGGCCAGAAGAGCAGAGATCAAGGGGAAGTGTGAAGAGAGATGGGTTTAGAAATGCCCAGCCATTGGCAATGGCCCTGGGCAGCATAAAACCCAAAAGCCACTTATGTTATTTTTGGTTAAGTAAGGTAATTTGATGTTCCTTCCCTCCCTCCGAGAATCATTTAAAACTCCGTGTTCTTATATTCATCTAGTCCTCTGACATTATCAAGTTCTTGGTAGACACTAGGAATACACCAATGCATAACAGAGATTATGGGCCAAATATTTTATAACCCAGCCAGAGAGGAACCAGTGGCAATCAACTAACTAAAGAATATAGAGATAAATGTTATCTCTTACTTGGTTAGACAGCAATGGGAGTACAAAGATGGGAGTAAATAATCTTGACTTTGGAACAAACTATTGGTGAAGGGCACAAGAAGAATTCTACGTTTGAACTGAGTAGACAGATTTAGAAATTAGGAGCGGAGTGGGAGGGAAAGTTTAGAAATTCAAAATTACAAGATTCTAATCATTGCATTAATCCAGAGATCATCTAACTCACTCTCATTTTGCATGTGAGAAAATTGAGGAACAAACTGAGCAAGGTCCCTCCAAAAATTATTGACAGTGCGAGACTAGAACCCAGATTTTCAAATTCCTGATTTTACCTGGAGCTCGTCTTGCCACTTAGTCCAATACTACTCAGTTAGTATGCTCTGAGTATCTACTGAGGTTCAAACATGGTGCTGAGACCTGACGGTGGAAGTGTCAACTTAGAAGCGGTATCATATGCTATTTGTCTTTCTCTGTCTGGCTTACTTCATTTTGTATGATAACCTCTAGGTCCATCCATGTTGCTGCAAATGACATTATTTCATTCTTTTTTATGGCTGAGTAATATTCTATTGTATATATACCACACACAAAAAAATGACCTTGTTTACAAAACAGAAATAGACCCACAGACATAGAAAACAAACTTATGGTTACCAAAGGGGAAGGTGCAGGGGGGAGGGATAAATTAGGAGGATGGGATTAAAATAGACACACTACTATATATAAAATAAATAACCAACAAGGACCTACCGTATAGCACAGGGAATTATACTCACTATTTTGTAATAACCTATAAGGGAAAAGAATGTGAAAAAGAATATATATATATATATATATATATATATATGTATGTATAACTGAATCACTGTGCTGTATACCTGAAACTAACAAGACATTGTAAACCAAATATACTTCAATTTTTTAAAAAAAGAACTTAAAAGTGTTGACTAAAGCACAGTCCATGTTCCTGAGGAGCTTTAGAGTAGAGGCTACCCCAGAAAAAGATCAGTAAATATAGCTACCAGGGGGTGAAGAGAACCTGAGAAAGGAGTAGCAGCCAGCTACCTCTAGAGGAGGTGCTCCATTGAAAATTAGCCTGGGAAAGAAGAGACATAAGGATACTCCATGGAGAGATCAAAGACACACCTTCATCGCTGGAAATTCTGCTCTACGTCCTCTGTTTGCCCCTGCATCTCCACTCTCCACTATTCTTCCTGTTTGGTTCAACAGGAGCTGTGGACTTATCAACCGGCTCCCTCGTCCTCCAGTGTTCAGTAGGGTCTGACCAATGGGAGACAGCAGGAGAGATACAGATTCACTGCGTTTATCTCTTTGGTCTCTCCCTTCCAGGCAATGGTTTGACATGGCTGCATCCCTCTTCTGAAGGTCACAGCTACCACTCGAGGACCATCTCTACAACCACAGCTCTTTCTCCAGGTTCCAATAACCTCTTCTTTCCTTGGCTCCTCAGACCAGAAGGCAGTAATTCCCCTTTGCTACCACAAGAGAGCTTCACTACCTCTAGCTGGTTTGCCTCAACCCTTGCAAACTGTGCCTTCATTTAACTCTCTTCCATCACCCTCTTTGAACGTGCCTTCTGTTTCCTACCAGACGAATAACAGAAACGAGTAATCCCCTCCTCCTCCCCAGGGAGAAATCGCAAAGGAAGACCTCAAGAAGACAAGAAGAGAAAGAAAAGAATGCAAACCTGGAGGTGACTTTCTTCAGTTAAACAAAATGCTGGCTTTCCATTTAGAAGTCAGCAATGGTTCATTTTGACATGTGGAACGTAGTATGACAGCTCAGGTATCATAAAATAAAAGCAGTCCTGAATCTTCCTCATACATTCTTGACTACAAAGATCTTACTGGTCACCCCAAGTAGAAATCCACCTTGGGTGAGACAGGAAGGAGTGTTATTGCCCCATCACTTATGGAAACCAAGGCCTAAACTAAACTAACCCAAGTCCAGCTCAGCTTGTGGAAGGATGGGTTAGTTGGAACAGAAGCAAGGATTTTCCTGTCAACACATTCTCAAACATAGTTTTTAATAGTATTTTAAAGGTAATGTATTATAACCAACAAGGATCTACTGTATAGCACAGGGAACTGTACTCAGTGTCCTATGATAATCTATAAGGAAAAGATCCAGAAAAAGAATATATATATACATATATATATATGAATCACTTTGCTGTACACCTGAAATTAACACAACATTGTAAAGCAACTATACATCAATTAAAAAATTAATAAATTAAGGTAATGTATTGATGTAATTATTGGTAAAGACAACAGAAGAAGCAGTGTAAAAGCAAGACGTGGAGACATATAGAAAATGTAATGGAAGGGAGCATCTTTTTCATGAGAGATTTTACTTGATACCAAAGTATAGGCCACTGTCCCCCACCTGGCCACACTCCAGGCTCCGGTCCCCAGGTGGCTTTGCTTTTTGGTACTCTGGAGAAAACGCCATGAAGATTCGATCTGCTTCCTGCTTCTCCAGATGCTGCAACTCTTTGGAGCTCTCCCCAAAGTCACTCTTGTTTGGCCTGTCTCAGGTCCAACACATGAATGAAAGGCACATCTTATATTAGGGAATCCCAAGTATTACCCATCCATGGAGCATCTCCATTCACGGGCCTATGACAGCTGCCTTTTCATTAGTATTATTGTTAATAAATATTGCTCAGGAACAAAATACTGTTGAATTCAGGAGGGTTCATTTTACCCTCAAATACTTGGACTTTTGTCATGATGAGTGTGGATGCCACGTATACGTGTTGTCAGAGACGAACTGACATTTTTATATTCAGATCCTGTAAAACTATTTACATCTCTCTGGATAAGACTTCTGACTTGTAAATGAAGAGGAAAGTATTCTTTCCCCACATTTAGAGCAACAGAACTCCTTATTATGTCAGCAGATGTATGTGATGTGGATTTGTACAAGCCGCAGAGAGTTGTTTACTGTGACCTTGACAGAACGGAGCTTATTTTGCGCTTTTACTAAAAGTGTAAAAAAGAAAAGAGATCAGACTCCACCTCTGCTCTCACGCCCCACCCCCAGTTTAAAATGATTTCCCACCAGGAAAACAAATGTTTTCCTTCTGGTGTTAAGTAAGGGATAGAACTCAAACCAGCCTTCCTTCAACCATCCCCCAACCCCACAAAAAAATCCCAGGCTTCTATGAAACCGAGTGCTCAGCCAAATTCCTACTGAGAACCGACAGCTTAACTCTCTTACATCCAGTAGAGCTGGAGGAAAGGAGAAAGAGCCTTGGGTCACGATGGAGAACTCTGGACTGGACCTTGTACATCTGTGGCTCGGGATCCCAGCTCTGCCACAGATGTACCATCTTCAGCAAGTTCCTTAACCTCCTTAAGCTTTAGCTTCCACATCTATAAAATGGGCCCACTAATACACTTAACAGATGGGCTTTTGGGTGACCGATTTGTCCCAGCGTGCCTGCGGCTGTTCCAAATGTTAGAGCTAAAAGTCCTGTGTCCCAGGAACACCATCATTCCCAGGACGGTAGATCATGTTATTTTTGTAAGGATTAAATACAATAACTCCTGTGAAGTGCTGCACGCAGTGTCTGAAACACGGTACGTTTTCAATATATTAATATGATTAGTATAGGTCCCCATTGTCACATCTCTGGGTTCTTCTTTTTTTCCCATGGAGATACTAAATATTCATTGAACTAGGCATAATGCTAGGTGTTGCACATTCATTATGTGGATGAAGAATATCACCTGCCATATCAGTAGAAAAAGGATGTTGCAGCCATCAAGCCAGCAGTCGCTGTGGCGGCCCCCAGCTGTGCACTCAGGAAATCTGGGATGAAAAAAACCAAAACAAAACAGGATACCAGTCTTAGACTTAGATAGTTAAGGTGCATATCAAAGGAATGATTTCAATGAGCCAGACTCTTGAATCTTCCCATGCATAGAAAAGCACTAAATTCCTTAACTTGAGATGCCTGGTTTTCTATAATGAACAGTGATCTTTGATGTTCCCACTACCTGGTTTTTGTGCAAAATCTCCTCTATATCCTGGCTCCTCCTGCCTCTTCAGAGCAGTCCCCCAGAGGGATCTGAGAGGCTGGCCTCTTGTCTTAAGTCCTCAGAAAATCCCCCGAATAACACATAATTCTCAGCGTTGAGGTTGTGCATTTTTTTTCAGTCCACAATTATCTCTAATTTTCTTAAATATCCAAAGAGGTACATATAAGCATTCTTATTTTACACGTGAGCTGGCCACAGGTGAGAAACATGACCAAGAACTAGTACATGACAGAGTCCATGCTTGAACCTACATCTGATTTCAATGCCCCAAGGTTTTTCCTCATGTTGCAGATTCAAGCTGTTTATGTGAAAGAGCACAGCAGAGGGATGGGCGTCATTTGACCAGGTGGGCAACTGAGTTTTACCAAAGTGGAAGAACAGGACAAAAACTGTAAGTCTCTGGCTGGGGTGTTATCATAGCCCAGGGTGAATGCTATCAACACAGAGAAGAAACACAGTTTTCATTTCAGGAGATGTGGGCCTCCGGATTACCATTTTATCTTCATCTCATCCTACAGTTTTTCAGCCACAGTGACATTATCTCAGAGGGCTGAAGAGAGAGGAAGCCCCATCAGTCACTCATCTATAGCTTAATGATAATCAAATCTATATGAGGCACTAGGCAAACGTCTCTGAATATAATGATGAACAAGACAAGATCCCCTACTTTTGAGGTAGAGGAGATAAATATATTAAAGTACAACACTGGTTGGAGTTACTACTGAAATGGCAAACAAAGCCCTAGAGGAGAAAGAGATAAAAGATTATTAAGATTTTTAGATCAGTTAAGGAAACTGACAATGCATTTTCTGTGACAAAGTAGGTAATAGAAATGTAAAGTAATGTAAACATAGGGATATTGTGACCAGCTCATCATGGTTTGCCCAAGGCTTTCAGGTTTTAGCACTAAGTCTGTCAGTCCAAGGCATCTGGTCACCCTACATGGGGGTCAAAATCAAATGTCTAAGGACAAGCAAAGTAAATTAATGCAGTAGGATAAGTACCAGCACAATAAAACAAAAGTACCAGCACAATAAAAAAAAATGGCAACTTGTACTACACCTGGGGTGGAAAGAAGGACAGTAAGAGAGGTATTAAAGAAAGTAAAGCCCATTCATTTATGTAGTGTCTATGGTTGCTTTCACTCTACAATGGCAGAATTGAGTAATTAGAGGCTGTGTGGCAAAGCCTTTTACAGAGAACCTTTGCCAACCCTATTCTAGAGAATGCTTGCCCTGTCTAAAGGCAACCAAATAGGCTTCCGCTGATGGTTGACAGGAACTATAGCCTATAAACAATGACTAAGTAAAAAACGCTTAATGTTTTAAGAGAGGTCAAAAATCTGCAATCCGTTGACTCTAAATTTTGGCATCTAATTTTTTTTTTTTTTAAGAAGATGTTAGGGGTAGGAGTTTATTAATTAATTAATTTGTTTATTTTTGCTGTGTTGAGTCTTCGTTTCTGTGTGAGGGCTTTCTCTAGTTGTGACAAGCGGGGGCCCCTCTTCATCGCGGTGCGCGGGCCTCTCACTATCGCGGCCTCTCTTGTTGCGGAGCACAGGCTTCAGACGCGCAGGCTCAGTAGTTGTGGCTCACGGGCCTAGTTGCTCCGTGGCATGTGGGACCCTCCCAGACCAGGGTTCGAACCCGTGTCCCCTGCATTAGCAGGCAGATTCTCAACCACTGCACCACCAGGGAAGCCCCTAATGTATTTTTTAAATATCATGTGGGCACAACAAAGCAATCTGTGATCTGTATCCAGCCTGTAGGCCACCATTTTGCAAAGTACAATGTACATCATATGTTTTATACTAACACTTATCCCAAGAGGAAATTATATTAGTTCCTTAATTCGAAGGCAAATCTATGACAGAGGACTCTATTCATTCATTGCTTTCAATTTCAAATTTGTTTATAATTCAGTTGCTTTACCCATGAGGGCCTTTCTAGGGTTATCAAATCTTCTCAACAGCCTATAAAAGCTTTCTTCCACCCTAAATAGCATGAAGTCCTCCCTCAACTCTACGCACCTCTTGCAATTATTGTCTATTTCTCCTACTTCCTGTCTTCAAAGGGCAGTCTCCACTCACTGCCTCTCGTGTGGTCTCCCATTCTCTCCTCATCCCAGTACAGTTTGGCTGTTTCTCAGTACATTCATTGAAGGTGCTTCCAGGAAGGTCATGGATGACCACCTTATTGCAAAATTCAATGGATTCCTTCAAATTCCTGTCTAATTTAACTTCTTTCTGGCAGTTGACATCACTGACCACTTCCTCCATGTTGAAAGTGTCTCTATCGTGCGTTTCACGATACTCACTCTTTCCCCATTCTCTCCCTACCTCTCAAGCTGCTCCTTCTATTTAAAAGAAAAATTTTTTTCCTGGCTCATTTTTATTTAGACAATATTCTTGAACACCTGACATGTACCAAGCATGGTGCTAAGCATTTTCCAAATGTAGCTGGTATGTATCTCACTCCCTAACTTTATTTCCCTAAAATAAATTTCATTTCTAATCTAAGATCTAAGATCCCAGCTAACATGGCTTACATGATGTTTTTTTGTTTTTGTTTTTTTTGTGGTACGCGGGCCTCTCACTGTTGTGGCCTCTCCCATTGCGGAGCACAGGCTCCAGATGCGCAGGCTCAGCGGCCATGGCTCACGGGCCCAGCCGCTCCGTGGCATGTGGGATCTTCCCGGACCGGGGCACGAACCCATGTCCCCTGCATCGGCAGGCGGACTCTCAACCACTGTGCCACCAGGGAAGCCTTACATGATGTTTCAATTCAGTCTTTACGGAGAGCTCCATCTTCCCCTCCAGGTTACACCAGAATCTAGTAAATGGAGAACAACAGGAGAAGTATTGGGTTGGCCAAATTGTTGGTTCAGGTTTTTCCGTAGGATGTTATGGAAAAAAACAAACAAATTGTTTGGCCAAACCAATACAACAGGCATGGATATCTACACTGTGCATATCCCCAGGTCCCTTGAGGTTTGCCCATCTTCTGTTTCCAAGCCACAGCCAGGACCTCCAGGACCTAGGGCTCCATCTCTCTAAAAGGATCATACAGCACATCCTAAAGTGTAACCACCGCTCACATCCACAGACTTCTCTCTGTCCTGAATCCCAGGAAAGTTCCCTTTCTCTCTTGGAACTCTAAAGACTGTTTCTTTCCACATCTTCAGTGGGTTTAGGTTTTCACAAAAGAGTATACCTGCAAATCTCCAGCGTTTATCCCACTGCCTAATATGGACTTGTCTTCTCTCCTCTGCCCTGAAATGCTGGCATCCTTCCTCTATCTTGGTTTTTCTCACTCTGTATACCTTACAAGGGTAGTGGGGCCCACATGTATTGTATTAACTGACACCTACATACCAGGTGTGCAGATTTTTCCTTATACTGAGTCTCCTACTTCGCTTGCTTCCTGGTCACTTTCGCCAAGATGACTTGTTCACACTTCCATTTCAGCCCTAATAAATGAATGACTTAATTTATTGTCTCCTTGTTACTCCAGCATCTTTCCACCTGTTCTTTTTCCAAGAATTTTTGGGTAATGGCCCCATCATTTCCCCAACTGCCCAAATTAAAAGCCTCTGAATTATGCTTATCATCCCTCTTTCTGTCTATTGAACTTCCTATTTATCTGTCAGATTTTTCCCTGCTTTCCATCCCCCAAACTACTGAAACTGTCTGGGCCTTCACCTATATACAGTAACAATAAGACTCTTTACTAGATGACTACCCAAATTATGCTATGCGTTGAAGGAAGATGGAGCTTCCTAAGCCACAATCTTGAGTGGATTGGTCTTCGTAGTAAACAAGTTCCATCAGGATGAAGCCTAAATCCTTTTAGCAAGCTCCTTTATTACTTGAACTCAGCCTTACCAGTCTAACTTTTAGTCTCCACACCCCAGTTCCAAAGCCAGCACAAGCATATGCTCCATGAAACTAATTTCCATTCCCTGACAGTGTTACGATCGATCTTTCAGAATTCCTACTTTTGCAAATGTTTGCTAGAACTGCCTTCTTTCATTTTCTCCCTGAAAGACATTTACTAATTCTTCAGGTGTCTTACTGCTTGAATGTCATCACTTCTCAATGTCTTTTCTGATCTGCTCTTCCCCTCTTCCTACCTGAAAGGCATTTTGGCATGCAGGAATAGCATGGCTCTTGGAGTGACAGAGGGATTCAAACACTGCCTTTCTCCTCTTTACCTATGTGGCCATGGACAACTCGTTTTTCAACAGTTAGCCTAATTTTTCTCAGCTATGAAATGTGGGGTTTTGTACGTACCTCAGGGCTGTTAATAGCAGTGAAAAACATAACATAGGTAAGAAAACCAGCTCAGAGTCTGGCATATCGTAGGTGCTTAATAAATGCTAATTTCCACATCAAGGTAGAGTGATTCTTCCTTTCTGTTCTCACTAAATGTATGTTGCATTGTAACTATATTTTAACGTATATATGATCCACTGTGAGACTTTTAAAGTTAAAACTATTTCTCATGCATTTTTGTATACAGAACACTGCCAAGGGTCTCAAATGTTCGGCTGAACATTAATCAGCACCTGAGTTTCCACTGAAAGGCAGGAAAAGAACCACCTGGAGGAATTAGAGGCAACAGAGTCCAGGCGGAATTAGAGGCAACAGGGATTGGAGTTTTGCCTGTTCCCAGGAACCAGAGTGCAAAATTTCATAGGACAGGGACACAATTTCCACTTTCATATTCCAGCCCAAACTGGACATCCCTGCCAGGAGTGGGGACAAGAGGGATCAAGGACGTGCGCTTCCTAGAAGTGCAGCCCAAACAGGAACCACTGCCGCTCTTGGCTGAGCCTCTAGCGGCGCTCTGTTTACCCCAGCCTACAAACTCAAACAGCTAAATCTTGTTCCTCACCATCCCATACAATCCCTCTCCTCCTGGGAGAATTCCCGTTGCCTTTACCACTTCCCACCCGCAGGGCAGCCCCAGCCTGCCTCGGCAAAGAGATAGGGAGAGACAGCTGAAGTCAGAGGAACACAAACAGGAGGGATGAAGACCTCATCCACAGCCCCCCTCTCCCCAGCCTCCGCAAGGAATAATGGGCACTGGAATCTGGGGCAAACCCGATTGACACCAAACACTGCTTTTGCTTAGATTTTTTTTTTTTTTAAGTCAACACTCCTAAAAACAATTCAGAATGTTTTTACCCTTGAGAAACTATGTGGCTGCTTTCCTGGTTTACTCTATTTACAATGAGCTCGTGTTAGAGAGTCACTTTCTGAATCCATCCACTAGAACAGGACCACCGTGCTAGCAAGCAGTTGGCAATGTGCTCAATGAAAGCATGAATGGACCAAGGTCTCAATAAAAAAACAAAAAAACAACTCCAACTTAAAATAGTCTTCCAGACCTCATTTTAATAGAGTTCCTGTCCATTCAGAGACTTTCACGAATTAATGACATGTGTTTATCGGCAAAACCACTCACTTGAAATATACAGTGGTCGGTATGGAGTTTATTTATGAGAAAGAAAGACTTGACCTAAGGATTAAAAATAGAGTAACGGTACTCAACTAAAATTGCAGCTGCTTTCCCCAAAAGCCTCAGGTATAACCTATTTTTAGAAGAGTTCAATCTGAGGTGATGTGCAAATCTAGCTAAGCAAGGAGCTTGCAAATATTTTTAAAAAGTAGAATTAACACTTCTCTCTTGTAATGCTACTTTTGGGAGTATTAGTGCAGAATTACTGCACCTAATAGGTGTACCCTCTCATATCAGACGTATTTTATGTGGAATTACATTTAGAGCATACTATGTAATTATTGCATATCCATGCCAATACACTGAAATCTTAAATTGAATGTTGTCATACCTTGGCTTGAAACTTCTCAATTATTTTCCGTTGCAGTTAGAATAGGATCCTCAGCAGGGCCCATTAGTATCTGCTGACCTATTCCCAACCAACCCCACCTTTGTGTTTGGCCACACCTATTTTCTTTCAGACCCTCGCGCATCCCAAGATTTTTCCCCACCCCTAATCCTTGGCCCTGCTCTACCTTCTCATCCTTGTTCTTGAGGCCATTTCTTCTCATCCCTCAAGTGTTGGCTGTAACGTCATCGAAGGCTCTTCTCTTTCCACCCCCTTGTCCCTCAGCACCTGTTATCCTTTCACAGTACACATCACAACTAAACCCTGGGGTTTTTTAAGTGGTCTCGTTCTCCCACTAAAGTGCAAGTTCTGCGACAGCAGGAACCATGTTTATCTTATTTAGTTTTAACCTCAACAGCAAGTATAGGTACTGGCATGCAGTAGATGGTCAATCAATCATTACTGAATATTAAATAAATGATGAGTGATATCCCAATTCATTTCTACCATACTTTTGTTACCAAACCAGGTTTGTTTTGCCTGACTTGCAGCAGACCAAAACACTGAGACACTGAGTTTTGCAGCAGAGAGAGGATTTATTTGAAAGGCAGCCAAGTGAGGAGGCATCTCAGAGCAGCCTCCCAGAAGGCAAGGAGCTCGGGGTATTTATGGGATTAAAAAATAAAGAAGCAGGGCGGTCTGAGGCTTGGGGAGCACAAGGATTGTAGGGAAAGGTGACTGGAAAAAGGTGCAGTAGTCAATCATCATTCTGTGCAGGGGTAACTAAGCCACAGGCCTCTGCACATTAAAAAATGGAGGCGCTTAGCACGATCTGAAGGTGGAGTTTTTGGCCCTGTGATGTCAGAAGGTCACCGAGAGTGGACACTCGTGCGTGCCCAGTTGGAGGCTTGGTGGTCCTATCCAGTCTTAACCAGCTCAGCTCAAACTAGACAAAGCTGACTCCAGGTTCCTGGAAAACAACTTGGGCAAGCGTCCTATTGTTTAGGCTACATGCCACTTGGAGGACACGCAAGTATTTTTGATTCATGAAGGCAGGTGAAATGAATTTGACTAACGATCGCCCACGCTTTCACTTCCACACTACCTACCCCAAACTACAAAGCCCAATTCAAGCCTTCTCCATTCCCAGCTTCATGCTTCCCCTTTCCATAAAATCTCCTCTGAGCTCCTCACTTTTCAGTATTTACAGACAAAGCATATGAAGTGCCAGAGACGTGCCTGGACTATAGCAGCTGCTGGATAAATACAGATGTCAACAGTATTACCATGTTCATTTCTTCCAGCGTATTCCCGTATCTGTGTTTCCCAAACATTGGTTTTTCTCATACCACCTTCATGATTTTTCGCATATCCCCACTACCATCTGTCCTACTTTTGTTATTATGTATTTTTTATTTAACACAATGTTTTCCCTCTTTTTTTAAAATAAAATTGTTTGTTTATTTATTTATTTTTGGCTGTGTTGGGTCTTCATTGCTGCGCACGGACTTTTCTCTAGTTGCAGTGAGCAGGGGCTACTCTTCGTTGCCGTGTGCAGGCTTCTCATTGTGGTGGCTTCTCTTGTCGAGGAGCATGGGCTCTAGGCACATGGGCTTCAGTAGTTGTGGCTCACGGACTCAGTAGTTGTGGCTTGCGGGCTCAGTAGTTGTGCCTCGTGGGCTCTAGAGCGCAGGTTCAGTAGTTATGACGAACGGGCTTAGTTGCTCCACGGCATGTGGGATCTTCCCGGACCAGGTCTCAAACCCGTGTCCCCTGCATTGGCAGGCAGATTCTCAACCACTGTGCCACCAGGAAGTCCCCACAATGTCTTCCTTCTTACGCAGATTTACTTTTAAAGGAGAATTTATAGAAATTAAAAACCCATTTCACTGACCATAAAACGTGGCTACTGTAAAAATTAACATGATGAAAAAAAAGTGCTGTTCTTTTTTTTTCTTATGGGAGATTACTAACTGTTAGAGACATGGCAATACTAAGATGCAGCTTTCTCCCTGACACAATCAGAAGGACTGAAAATCTCTGAATGATTCCTCGCTTTGTGCTTCATTATTACTTAAAGCCACAACTGGGTCAATCAAAAATCACCCCACCTATCATTCAGACCCTTCTGTCATATTGCATGATTACTAACACTTTTCACTTGGCATTTATTATTCTCAACTTTGATTGGTTAATTACACATTTATGTCTATATTTCATCCCAGTGTCTTATTTCTCTTTATATCCTCCCTGGTTCTTACATTGATACTTATACAGAATATAGCCTTAATATAGTCTCTGTTGAGTCTAATAAAAGCGCTTTTTTTTTGCGGTACGGGGGCCTCTCACTATTGTGGTCTCTCCCGTTGCAGAGCACAGACTCCGGACGCGCAGGCTCAGCGGCCATGGCTCACGGGCCCAGCCGCTCTGCGGCATGTGAGATCTTCCCGGACTGGGGCACGAACCCACGTCCCCTGCATCAGCAGGCAGACTCTCAACCACTGCGCCACCAGGGAAGCCCTAATAAAAGCTTTGAAACAACTTGATCAGAAGAACCTGTTCCTCCAGACTTCAAGATATTTTTAAAATAGATAGGTGAGAGAGGATATTCAGGAGTTCTTCTGGTTCCTCTTTTCCTCAGCCCTTCTGATTTCCCATAGATATGTACCTCATCTATCTCATCCAGGCCACCACAGTTGAATATTAAGGATGTCCTTTTTTCTATGTGAACTACATCCAACTAAGAAGAGGGCCCAATACAAGAAATGTGTACATTTAATGCATGAACTATACCAGAAGCAAACACTCTAATTTATGTGAAATAAAGACCAAATAAAACCAGAAGAAAACTGAATGTGTGATTTATTATATTTAAGATTGGTCTATAAGGCTTAAATATGTCTGTCATAATTAACAGTAAGTGAATGCAACTTTACAAAATCAGTATGTCAATACAGTACAGGACTAAATGTGGCAACTGTGCATTGAAAAATTGATATTTCCTCAATGCAAATATCAAATGTGCAGCACCATTTAGAAGCTTCCACTAAAAATGCAAAAGCTGCAGTAATTATTACAAGCTCTACTCAGAACACAAGACTACCTATATCAAGCGTTAGGGGAAAACAGTGGAGTCATTCAGGCGTAATATGTCAGATTTGGTACAGGATTAAAATACTAACTTTTTTTAATGTCCTGGTTTCAAATTAATAAATACAAAAATAATATAAAAATATACACCAGTTGATAAGACTGCACCTCAGAGGATCAGAAGGTTAAATCTCGCTCTCATATGTATGCAGGTATGTCTTTAGTGTCAGAATTTCTGGATAGCTGCGGCTGGTCTTGCGGAAGAAATCCAGACTGGTAAGATGTTCAATGTCCCGCACCCGAGCCGTGTGCATCTTTATAAGCTCTTCTACCCATTTTGACTCATCCTCTGAGCTCTGCAACGGAAAGGGAGTACAGAGTCAGAATTTTCCAAAGGAGTTTCTCTACACGGTCCATTTGCTCCACGTCCACAAATGACCTCTACATACTCCTGCACCCAAAGCCAAGGCGTGTTATTCCTTCCTGGCCTCCCCGCCTCTCTCCCACAGTGCTGCTGGCAATGGGCCACAAATACTGGCCCTTGGCTGTGAACATTTTCAACAGCAATTAGCTGTACCAAATAAACCAGATGTGTGGTACGAAACGGCATTTGATGCAATATGTTCTCCTAACATAAATCAAAATTGGGAAAACCAAAGGCCCTGGAGAATTCAGTGATGTGTTTCTTTCCCCTGCTGTCAAATTGCAATGAGAAGTACAGAGCATGAGGAATTAGGAATGCTCCTCTGCCTCCCAAGGAAAGGAAAGAGCTTGTGCCCAATGCACAAAATGATGTGTGTGCATTTCTAGTCCTTCAGAAGAATGTGCTAGATCAAGGACATCATCTGTTAGACGGCAGTGAATTGATATTTGAATGAGTTCGACTCTACGCAGCTCAGTTGATACACCTGGCACTTTGGGGCCCAAGAGGCCTGAGTTGGAATCACAACTCTTCCACTTCCTGGCTGTGAGACCTTGCTGAAGCTGCTTGACCTCTCTAGGCCTCAGTTTCTTCATTCGTTCATAAGAATAATAATGCTTACTTCAGCTCCCTGGGAAGGAGGAAGGAGAGGAAGGAAGAAGGGGGAAAAAAATGAGTAAAGTAAGGAAACAACATCATGGGTTTTCCCATGATGGGAAGGAAGGAAATCACTTTCTGTCTTAACTACTTGCCAAAAATTGCCTCACTGGCACAAATTCGAGATGAAAGACATTTAAATGTCCCACACTAAACAATTTATTTCACATCTAAGTAGAAACAAAAAGGCAGTGCAGATAAAGCAGTCCTTTACGTTTAAAAAATACCTTCTTTCACTTTTGAGGGAACTTGAGAGAAGGAACGAGATCCGAGAACCTTGAGAATATGGAGAAACGTCTACCTTCGTCAGTAGACATGGGGCAGGAGGGTCTTTGCCAATAATTTTATTCCCAAATGCCTCCGGAATTGCAATGGCTTCCAAAAGTCTTTCTACAAGTCGAAGGGTAGCTGTGAGTCCCAGTGCTGAGAATGTTCAGGCATGCCCTTGCCCAAGTCTTTGACTGCAAGTGGTCTCAATGAACAACCCACCAAAGCCCAAGAACCTGCACTGGGTTTTCTCAGAAAGCTCCAACCCACACGGACCTGGACAGGGCGCTCCAGCAGCTTGTGCCAGTGTTAAATATGTACAGGAGGGTGTTGGTTCAGAAAACTGATGCCTGGCCATCCCAGGCAAAATGAAGAAACAGGAAGAAATTGCTTTGCAGGCTGGGGGAAATAAGGATTTTAACCCTCCATGCCCCACCCTCCTAACCCAAGCTAACCAAGATCTCTGCGAGTCATAGGAAAGAACAGGCCTAAATATAACTCTACCCACAACGGTACTGACCAATCCTCAGTGTGACCATATAATTAACGAAGTAGGAGGTCTCCAAATGGGTCGGGACCCCCTCAGAGTAAGCAGAGTAAGCATGAAGTGATATTTTCGGGAGAATTTTCATATTCGACTCATTTATTTGATTTTTCAATGGTCAGTAAGTCTAATGTTTCCTTTGTAAATGTAAGTCATTTGAATGTGTGGACAAGAGGTGAAAAGGTTTTTCCTAATTTAAATAAAGGCTAGCCGGGATTATACGAATTTGGGGGAAAATCTGTCTTTGGCTATTTCTTTCCTTGGGAAGTGATTTGCCAATTTCATTTGAGGGGCATTCTCCTCTGGTTCTCACAGGCTAAAATCCAGCCTCCAGTTAGTCAAAATACTGGGCTATGTTACACATGAAGAAAATGCCTTCTGCCTCTTGCTAGCAATCCACAGAAGTATTTGCGGCAGGAGACTCTAGTACAAAATGCAAAACTAATAAAAGTCGAATAAAAGTTCATGTGCTCCAAGAGAGGAAAAGAAAAACTTTAAAAATAAATTTAAAAAATAAATAACTTTACACATTAATGCAAACGAAAGCACAGTCCAGGAACTTGCTTAGTGTTTTTCTTGCTATGGACATTTATCCTTCACCTGCCTTTTCTCCCTAACTTCCTCCCAAGTGAATTTGTGAATTCAAGTCCCAGAAGTCTTAAGGTGGACTTTAAGGCAAGGACAGGTGTCTACGTAGGCAGGGGGTTCTTCAATAAGAGGCATGCTGGCCTTGAACTCTGTAAGAAATACCCCTAAGCTCTGTGCAAAGAGGAAGATGTATGAGGACACCAGTGGATTTCATTTGTCAGATGTAACATCGGGGTGAATAAAGAACTGCCTCTGAGCTGAGTTCAGAACAACGTTTTTCAAACTCCTGCATCACCAAATTCCCCTAATGACAGGAATACATCCCCCAGGAATTGAGGTGTCCCTTAAATGGCCTACTTTAAGTCTGAAATGTCTGTAGTCTCTGCCTTATCTTAAACATGTATGGCAATTTTGAATTTAACTCCATAAAATATGTGTTTCCTTTTTTGCAAAAATTTTACCTCCCCACAACAAGATTTTAGTAAAACTGAAGTTCAAAAAAGTACATCATGCTATCCAGAGGCATTACATCCCTCTCGGGTATGCCATTACCTAGTCTCGTGGGCTGCGAACAATCAAAATTGAGAAAGTCGAGCCAATAAATTGAGGACAGCTCCTCTCTCACTTGAAGTTCCCTTGCTTCTCCACCTCCCATCCAATTATTTCTAAGATCTTATTTATCCTTCCAGTACAGTATTGCTGCCTTCCACCTTCCTTTAGAAATTTCCAAGACCACACCCAGTTCAAATTCTGTTCCCTCAATCCTGGGAATCTTGCCAAAGACCTTTGAGGACCATGCTTGATCCCCTCCAATTCAAATTTATGTCCCCAAAACAGAGTCTACAATGTTGCTCTTATGCCTAAACATTTTCCGTGGTTATCTAATGTCTGTGCAATGAGAAAAAAGTCTTAAGGCCCCAAGCTTCCACTATAGAAATCTGATAGATTTGAAAAAGGATGGGCTTTTGGAATCAGAGGCCTTGAATCTAAAGTTCTACTTTTCTACTGACGAACCAGTAACCATGTTACATACTTTTTCTTTATGAGCTACAGGTTTCTCAAGAGTTAATAAAAGGGGAGGGGGAGGAACTCATATATATCTGCCTAACAGGGTAATGAGATGTTCAGAAGTAATGAATGAGAGGACCTGCACAGTACTTGGATAGTAACATGGACTCAATCAATGATAACTACTACTACTATGGCCACTATGACTACTACCACGACTACTTTTACTTTAAATCTGATTCCATGCAAACTTTAAAACCTTACCTCCCACTGTGATCCTCATTTCCAATATTCTAGCCAACTTAATTAGCTTTTTCAGCCATATTTCAATTTTTTGTCTGCACCTGTTATTTTGTTTTGGATGGTCATAGCTTCAATCTTCACCTGTAATTGAAGCCATAGCCCCAAAGCTGCCTTGTCCACGAAGCTGAAAATCTCTGTTGAAGCTATTCTTAAGGGTCTTTGCCTTTTAGTGAAGCAATTTCTGTGCTTGTTTCATTTACTTTCCCCCTTGAAGGCTGCCTGGAGTGTGACTATGTTAAACACGCCATCATTCTTCCCAGGGTACCTTACATAATTAAGGAATTTGAGTACTGCTTTTTGACTAAAAATCTTCCTCTGTAGATTTTATCTCCTATTCTATTACATAAACAAAAGCATAGAGACTATTACTTCTAAAATCAACCTTGGAGCACAGGATTTCCATCACATTAAAGAAACCTGGAGTAATCACGTGATTTGTCCCTGAGTGCAGCATTACTACAGAGCCAGGAGCACAGAGCACGGATCCTGTCTGCCTTCCTGAGGCTTTTTTGCCATGCCGTCCTCCTTTCACGTTGGAATAAGTGAATCAAGAGTCATCTGTGCTATTTAAGAATGGGGTGACCTGTTACATCTGCCCTCATAACTAGTAGCAAATGAAACTCTGATTTGTAAAGTATATATTCCTGTGTGTATGTCTTTTTTAAAAAGTTTTTATGAATGAAATTTTCAAACATCCACAAAAGTAGAGCGAATGATGTAATGAGCTCCTGAGAACTCTTCCCTCATTTCAGTAATTACCAAAATTGTGTTACTTTTCACTTTTTACAAAATATCTACGTCTTTTGCAAATTGGAAAACATGTGGGCACTTCTATCATTTGCCAAAATCAAACACAGAAATAGAACAACATTAAATGCACACACATCCCACACACCCCTATGCTGAAAAATAAAAAGCCATTAGAGCACAAAGTTCCCAAGTGTTATGCAAAGTTTCCTTTGGGTCCTTTCTAAAGACCCAATTTGTATACCCATTTGTGTAGTGCAAATGTTTTATGATAAGTATGTCCTAGTTCAAGGCTGGGAATATAAATTAAGACACCAAGATGAATTCTGTCAGCAAATCCTAAAGGACACTGTTCTTGAACTCACATTGCAGCTTTCATCATTGTCTGGTCTGTGAGGAAGGATGAATGAGGAGACAGAGAGGGGGCCGTCACACTTGTCGGCGGGCTGGGTGAAATCCAGGCAGCTGGTGATGATGCTGTAGTAGTGAGTTGGAACAGGAATAGAACTGCCTTCCACATACCTGAAACAGGAAGGCAAAATCAAACTATAGCCGAGGTAGTAGCTTTCTTTTTTAAACGGTGGCCAGTGAATATTGCCCAAGTCACTAAAATTAACTTTCGCTCAGTGGAGTCATTTTTCACTTACAGGTGTTAACCCACTTCTATATCTTTGAATATCATGTTTTCAATGCCTGGAATCTCCTCTTTCTCTCAACCTGGTAGACTGAAAAAGATACTCCAGACAAAGAAAACAGCTTGAACCAATTCTCAGAGGTGGGACATAACGCATAGGTCAATGGAGTAGAAATGTAAGTCTGGAAGAGTCAATAAAAGCCAAAGTAAGGGGGGCTCTGAGTGCCAAAGTTGTAGAGTTTGGGCAATATTTTTCAGGCAGTAATGCTCCACTGAAGGTTTCTGTGCTAGGAAGTGCCATTATGAGATCCATGTTTCAGGAAAATAACTTTCATAGACTTGTATAAAATGGACCAGAGGCAGAAAACACAGGAGCTAGGAGAGTGATAGCCCTTCCAGCCACAGTGAGATCCTGAACTTGGTACGGTTGGTTCAGAGAATTCATTTACTAAAGAAAATTCTAAGAACTGAGTGCTACTGATGAGTTACAAAAGTATAAAAAGTTATTTTGAGTAGAGCATAGTATAGAAATTCATAATTCCTTACCTGGTTTTCTATTATCTTAATTTTAATCATTTCAAAATATTGAAATTATAATTGAACTAACAGTATAATTTGGGCTGAAAACTATGACAATAGTCAGCAATAAAATAAATGTACAAGTAGGATAAAACTTCTCTTATGGATGACTGGAAAGGGGGTAGGATAACACCTATTTTATTAGTTATATATATGGAAAAAATTAGCATTTTATGTCTGTCTGTCAATCACAATGAAACCCTCTCATATTTTGTGTTGCTCTCTAATTGTTTCATGCATGTATAAAATTAAATGAAGAGGGCTTCCCTGGTGGTGCAGTGGTTAAGAATCTGCCTGCCAATGCAGGGGACACGGGTTGGAGTCCTGGTCCGGGAAGATCCCACGTGCCGCAGAGCAACTAAGCCCATGTGCCACAACTACTGAGCCTGCGCTCTAGAGCCCGCAAGCCACAACTACTGAGCCCGTGTGCCACAACTACTGAAGCCCGCGTGCCTAGAGCCCGTGCTCCGCAACAAGAGAAGGCACCGCAATGAGAAGCTCTCACACCGGAACGAAGAGTAGCTCCCGCTTGCCACAACTAGAGAAAGCCTGCATGCAGCAACGAAGATCCAACGCAGCCAAAGATAAAATTAAAAAAATTTTTTAAAAGAGTTCTTCAAATATTAGGTATATCAGCTCCTTTAAAAAAAAATTAAATGATGACCTATTATGAATTTGTTGTATTTATATCTTCTTACTTTCTCCACCAGACTGTAAGTTCCTTATGAACAGAGTATGCCTCATCCTTTTATATCCCTAATAGCACCACAGAGAGGGATAGAAATGAGATTTGACCAAAGTTTATATGTAATTTCCTATTGAAATGTACTGACTCAGAAAACCTAAGGAATTCTAAAAGTCCCCCCCAAATAGTGAAAACAAGTGAAAATTATCATCTTCCCACTAAAGAGTTGTTGAAGAATAAAGTTAAAAAAATGTCTAATCTTTTGACACATTTTCTTTCATGAAAATGAAAAGTGCATTTATTTACCACAAATCCTAATTCCTTTCCAACCACCAATGCCTCGTTTAATCACAGGTCCAAAAGAACTGAAGAAATCACAAGGAGATTCGAAGAGCAACAGGTTTAAGAGGTATCAGCTCTTCTCTAGTACGTGAATATTTGAAAAATATTCTTGAGTGAGATCTTGGAATTTAAAAGCACACGTTGCGTGGGAATGAAAAGCTTACTGTTTGATTTTGTCTTGTGTGTCATGTAAGCCATCGTAGTCATAGTCAAAAATTGGTCCACTTATCACATTAACTCCATTTCTTTCTGAAGCGTATTTCTTCACCAGAACCCTTTGGAAATAATTCCAGACTCCTGTACAAAAACAAAATCAGTTCTCCATAAACAAAACTCCTTGCTTTGGCCAAATTCTCTCTTGGATGCATTAAACAAGCCAAATGTCACAAGCCAAGAGACAGTAGATCTGTTGTGATTCTTAAGAGCAATCCATCCTAAAGCATTAGCTGTGGGTGCGCCATTTATGAACCGGCCAAGAGAAAGATACGGAGACAATGGTAGAGGAGTTTAACGTAGCCCAACCAGTCAGGGAAGGATTTACAGGTGAAATGGTTACTAGGCTGAGATCTGAAGGACAAGTGGGTGTTTCTGAGGCAAAGAGGTGGAGACAACATTCCAGGCAGAGAGAATAGTATGTGCAACAGGGGAAGTATGGTGTTTGTGGGAAATTGAGAAAAGGCTTTAATCTACTTTCTCTTCTTCCACATGTCGTAGATGGGCTAATTCTCAAGTTTATGTCTCTAGCCCTAACCTTTCCAGGCAACTCCAGACATGTTATCCAACCAGCCCTCTCATGGTGCATTTGAAAACCTAATAATCATATCTAACAAAAAATTATCCAAACAGAATTCTTGATTTTTCTTCCACTCCTGATCCAACTCTTGGCTTCTCCATCATAGCCAGTGGCACTCGCACTCACCCCGATGTTCAGGTCAAAATCTTAGGATTCATCCCTGACTTCTCTCCTTACTTCATATGCATGTGAACAAGTCCTGTTAGTGCTACCTCTAAAATACATCCCAGTCTTCCAAATCTGACCACTCCTCACAATTTTCACTGCATCCACCCCGGTCTAAGTCACTATCCTCTTTGCAATGAACTACCACAAAAGACTACTTGGCACCTTGGGAGAAACTCTTCCTTCCCCGTAGCCCATTCTCTTTGGAGTAGCCAAATGGATCCTTTTACACTATAAATGTGATTGTATCACATCTCCACAACACCCACCTCTAACACTCCAGATGATTTCTCACTGTAATTAAAATCAAATCCCAACTTTCCACCATGGCCCTTGCCTCCCTCCATGACTTTTCCTCCTATTCCTTTCCCCCTCAGGTACATGCCTTTCTTCCTGTCCCCCAACTCACTAAACTTGTTTCAGAGTAAGATTTTGCATATGCTTTTCCCTTCATCTGGAAAACACGTCCCCTGACTAGGCATGCCTAGTTTCTCCTCCGCTATTCATTTCTCACTTTCATGGTCATCCTCTAGAGAGGATTTCCTTGGCCTCACTAGCTCCAATTTACACGATAGTCAATCACAGGGGAAGGAGAGGGGCAGAATGGAAAAGGGAAAAGGCAAAAGAAGGGAATAACAGAAGAGGACAGGAAAGGCAAACCAAAGAAGTTGGCTCTAACATGTTAGATTTAACTTACCATGCTCTATTCTACATCGGGGTTTTGAGGTTCAGGCTGTTATCATTTTTTACCTCCCCTTATTAGAAAATGCTTGGGCATTTTTCCCATAGTGCTTCAACTGCTGATCCTCTATTCTAAATGAGAAAGACAGAGCAGCCCACCAGAGCCAAAATACCATGGATAATTATTTGCAATAAAGAAATGAGGACAGTGGGGAAGAAGTTCAAATGTTAACTTAAGCGTAAAAATTGGAGAGCCATAGAGGGAAAGAAATAACAATGAGAACAGTCAAAAGGCCAAGCCCGCAGAAATGTGGCATGCGAGAAAACCATTCCCCTAGTGAAGAAGGACAGCGGGCCCTCTGTGAAAGGCCTTTGGCCACACCAGCCTCAGGGTGGTACCGTGTGCTTCCTTTATTGCTGCTTGGTCAAAAAGGCATCAGTAAAGGATAAAGAAATCCAGGAAACCCTGATTTGTGGAAATTCAATGAAGCTGCATTCCATGTAATATTAGGACAAATGGATCTACGGGGGTTTGTGAAACCTTTCTCAGCTGGGGCTGAGAACAAACGAGGAAACCTCCTTTTAAAAGCATACTTTAATTTTTCACTCATAGGCAAGAGATTCTACCTTTGAATAAGCCTTTATTTACTAAATTAGGACATCAAATAAACATTTTTTTTTTCTCTAAACCGTGTTGGCCATTTCACCAATGTCAAGTTGAGGAGGCTCGGCTCTGTAGATGACATTCCACCATCTCGTGTCCTATTTTGAGACTTTATTTCAGCCCTGAGAGTCATGTAACACAGCCCAATACTCCTTTAGAAAGTGGAGTTATGTAGAAGTGTTTCCTTTTCCTACCTTTCCTATAAGCATATATGTCTGCTCACTGTAAATAAACTAAAGGGAGGTCAAAGCTACTCTATAATGCTTTCTCTGTCTTTGAATACATGGATGGTTGGATGGATGGAGGGATGCATGGATGGATGGAATATGGATGGATAGGCAAATGAATGAGTTCTTTGTTAGAAGAAATAGAAAATGGATTGTTTTTGTCATTGGACAGTTAAGTTACAAATCCATATAAGCCATAGAAGTCATGCAATCAAATCTCATAATTTTATAAATGACAGGCTAAATGGCATTTCTATGCTCACATAGCCAGTGTTCACACTCCAGAGATCAGAACTCAGTTTTGGGGCTGGGGCTCACTGTGCCTATACCATTCATTTCATCACTATCATCCACAAATATCTATGTCATATACAAAGAAATTATGAGTGTGTATAATTTGCACAGCCCTAAAACCTACTGAACTTAATTCTCTGATGATTCAGAAGACCCTTTAAGCTCTTGCTGGGTTTCGGGGTCAAAATTCAGAATACATCACCATCCCACTAAAGGAAAAAGGTGTTAGTGGCTTTTACTGTAACATTCTATAAATAAATACAGGTGCTGTTAAATGTCAGGTAGCCTCCAAAATACAGAGAAGACTCTTTTAAACCACTGAGCATTGAAATAGACAGAACACCGGATTAGAAGGAAAGCACAAACTTGGTTTAGCTCAGCTTCTGCCATTCATGGGTCACTTCTTGTGACTTCAATTTCTTAATTATAAACAAGGGATAAAAAAAACCTGCCAAGCTCCCTCACTCACAGATTCATATTTTGGCTTAGCACTAGAGAATTTACATTAAAGTTCTTCAAAAATTATAAAGGCTAAACACGTGAAAGGTATTATTATTATTAAAATGAATAGAGAGGTAGGAAAGGTAAGTGGTAAATTTAGAAACATTTCTTTCCACAAATAATAGTCCACTAGGTAAATATTAGACTTACGTTTGAAAGCAGGATACATTGGAACCATATTGGTTACAAGGAATGCATCATATTTAGTTTCTGGCAAAGAGCTCAGATCTAAACATTGGGAAAACAAATAGTGCCCATTACATAATAAAATCGACATCAATAAAAAAAGGAATCTTCTAAAATGGTCCAAACGCATGAAATGCATGGATCTACCCTTTTATTCCTACTTATCCCATTCTTTATATACCATTTCCTACTTCCCTTCCCACTCAATCTCTTTTCTTCACTCAATAGTTCTCCTTAAAAACATTTTTATGATTCTTTTTCTTCCTACTTAGTCTTGGGTCTACTAAGTATTTTATAAAAGAATTCTTTGATTTTACTGGCATAATTTGGACTTTTAAAAAAATGTCAAGGTAATGAGAGAATTAAAGGGCTTCATGTATTCTTAAGAGATCACCTCTATAGTATTATGTAAAAGATTTATGTCAATAATTTCCTATTTCACTTTCAGATGCTCATTTAGTGATGTCAGGTGACACACAGAATATTCCCTTGCATTTTAGAATTCCCCGGGAATAGGATTTGTGAAAGCTGGTCTCTTTTCTGGCTGCTTTTGGAAGGCTCCCAGAGAAGTTCATCTCCTCAATCTCTTGAGCGCCCCTCTGGTTTTTAGGTTTTTTAGAAAACCTAAAAACCACTGAAATCCTAAATACCAAGTTGCACACGCCAGACTCCACAAAATAACATCCCTCTAGAATGGTCAGATCCTGCTATCTGTAACTTACAAGGAGGAAAGAGGAATCCATAGGACATCTGTTTATCATTTTTGTAGGCCAAACAGCTCTGACTGAAACTCGGAGAAACACGGACATCAGGCCGGACGCAATTGGTCAGGTGTTCAGGGATGCCAGAGACCTCAGCCTGTATGGTAGTCACAGGTAGTCAGCAATGCCATGGCAGAGACAACACCAAACCAACAGGGAAATGCTGAAGCCAGATTGTTTGGTTCCAGACAGCCAGAATCAAAGCCCCATTAGCTTTTACTATAGCTCATATTCTGATATTGACCCTTTTTTTTTTTTAAGGACCTCAGTTTTAAATGTACTAAGCTAGTAACTTTTTAACTCTTATGTTTTTAGTAGCAGGACTCTCTTATCAGTCTTAGGTGAAACAATAATACGCAAGGCAGAAATCTCACTGTTGATATAACAAATGAGATTCCACGTAAGACAGCTTAAAAAATAATATTCTGAGAAATAATATAGACATACCTCCTATTTAAAAAAAAAAGACTATATATGTATTGTATGTGCCTGAGTACAAATTAATAAGAAGCTGTGTTTGGGGCAGTAGAAGTAGTCATTTGTATTCAGAGTTTAAAAACATAGTTCAACTGCCCAATGAATTTTTCTAATTCCTGATATAAACTTTCTTACCTCATCTTTACCAAAACTGAAACCCCAACATAAAACCTTCATTAAAAAAGAACAGGATAAAAAAAAAAAAGAAGAACAGGGTGTTGATAGTGGGGCAGGCTATACATGTGTGGAGCCGTGGGTATATGGGAAATTTCTGTCCCTCCCATTCAGTTTTGCTCTGAACCTAAAACTGCTCTAAAAAATAAAGTCTATTAAAACAAATGGCCAGATACTGGTGGCTTCTGTAACTAGTGGACCATGTCGAGCAGAGTAAAAAAAACTAAAAGAATTAGTATGCTATGCTATTCCACCTATTACCATGAAGTTTTTAGAACACTGCAGAAAGTCTAATTCAAAATATTTTACAACAGATCCAATATAGGATTTCTTTCATCAGGAAAACTTAAAATCTTGTATAAGACAATTCTGTTCAGCAAACAATCATTATATTAAGGCAAGGAGTGTAATGACATGAAGAACATGAAACCCAGTTTTCTCAATGACCTGTTTGGAAACAGTGTACGATGTCCAGAGTGGCATTAGGAATATTTCACTATAACTGCTTTCAAAGTCAGTGTGATACAAGATATCATATCTAGTCCGATAAAGCACCGCAGGCCGTCCATAGAGGAGGTGTCTCTCTAGGAAAGAAAAAAATAAACTGTCTTAAACACATATTAAACTGTACATCAAATGTTAAAGAAATATTGGAAGAGAGTCAAATTGTCCACAATTTGCTTGCTTACTTATTAATAATGTAGCTCCTTCTTCTTAATTTAATCAGGTTAGTTTTCCTAACACTTCTGTGGTTTATTTGATCACCTAAGCGTGGGTCAAGACTTACAGTTATCAAAACTGTAAAGTAAATACCATATTTATTTTAATGGTTTTTTTCAGTTATAAAGAATTTTAATCTGTATGGGTAAGACAATTATTTATTAAATTTTGAAATGATTCAGCTGAATGGGAAGTCAAGACAATTAGATTTTTATAGAATTAATTCATTTGACCCTGGAAAGGCTCATCAAATTAACCAAAGATTTAATTAAAAGGAAGGTACTCTTTGATCATTATTTGTAAACTGCAACTCAAATATGCATTATTTCAGCATAAAAAGTGAGTACTAATGAGCATTTAAAGTAAGTAGCTTTGTGACATGGAGGAAAACTCTTTAGGTAAGAACTTAAAGGAACATGTATAGATAAAATAAGTGGCATTCAAGGGGGTCCTTTAAATAAAAAAGGGAGGTCATCGGTTACCAAAGAACTCAGTTAAGACCTCAGAATGTAGATTCAGACCCCTAAGAGGAAGCTCTCCTCTTAGGAAAATAAAGGTTTGAAACTTTATTCTTCTAAGAAGAAGACATGGGAGATTAATGTGCAAACCTTCATTCTACGCCCACAATAAATGCCTCAAGCTTGATCTGCCCATTTTAGACAGGCTAAAGTCAGAACTGCCATAGATTCATAGAAATTGGGGTCCTGCAGACCAAAATATTGAGAGACTGAGGCTTTGGCAATTCACGATCCCCTAAGTGATGATCCAAAAGAATTGTTTTACTATGATTTCTATTAGAAAAAAGTCAGTTCTGGCACTTACTAAATTATGTATACATGTTGCTTTAATTAAAGTATTACCATTCTACACAAGTAACAGAGAAAACCCTTTGTAGATTACTTTGCAAGACCCTCCCAAGTAGAACTGCTGATTTGAGGCAAAACAGCCCACAGTTCACAGCACAAGCCTGTTCTGGGTAGCTGGGCTTTGTCAGCATTGCAGTAAATGTAGAAGTCTTGGTAAAGCTACCAAATTTGGGGACCCACCCCTAAGAATTAGAACATAATATGCTAATATCGTATAAATGAAATATAATGAAAAGCCAGCAAATCATAACAGTAGTACTTGGGGGCAGTTTACCAGGTCAGACTTTCCTTCAAAACTCAAACCAAACCTTTTCTAGGTTCAAAATTTCCATTAACGTTTTCCTTGATTTCATTTTTGCTGCCTCTGAATTTCCTGGTTTCAGCTGGAAGCAGAAGTATCAAGATTCTTTGAGAAGCTATTCTCTTTTTATCATTCAAGTTTTAATGCTTACCCAACACATTCCTCCAAGCTCAGATGCAAACCTGGCATATTATCCAATCTATCCCATTAAGAGGACAACAAAACAGCAGCCATATTCCTCTATGCAACACCCCTCTTTAGAGCAGCCATCAATCAACACTCTTAGACAATCTATAGACTCCACCAACTCTGGTTCCTCCTTATTTCTCACCATTCCTCAACATAGCACTCCATTCCATGAAGGCTGATTGATTTGTAATACTGCTCATAATCATTGTCAACAACTCTATGCTATTATATATATGACTCCTTTTCTCTCTACTGGGAATAACTTCTCCACCAGTCCTGTCACTTATCTCCCTCCAAATTTTTCATTAATGTATTCCCCCCTCATCAAACATATACTGAGTACCTTCTTTGTGTCAGGCCTTGGGCTATGGAATAGAGATACTTGGTAAAGACAATTAAGATAGAGCTTTTGGGCTTCCCAGGTGGCGCATTGGTTGAGAGACCATCTGCCGATGCAGGGGACACGGGTCCATGCCCCAGTCTGGGAAGATCCCACATGCCGCAGAGTGGCTGGGACCATGAGGCATGGCCACTGAGCCTGCGCGTCCGGAGCCTGTGCTCCACAATGGGAGAGGCCACGACAGTGAGAGGCCCGCATACCGCAAAAAAAAAAAAAAAAAAGATAGAGCTTTTACCCTCAAGAAGCTCACAGTTCAATGAGAGAGACAAACATGGCATAAATAACTAAAATGCAATATGCTGCTCACTATATCAGAGATATCTACATAGTGGAACAGGAAAACAGAGCATGAGGCATGCCGCAGATGGGGATGAGGTGGCATCAGTACGGACCTTACAGAACTTATGAAGCTAAGCCAGAGTGACCCCACATCCCATTTATGCCTGTTGCCCTGGCATAATTGTCCTTCTCACCTTCAAAAGGGGATGACAAATAATATGGTCACATAGCTCAGCTCCCATGAAAGAGACATGGGGGGAGAGGGAGGAAAGGACAAGAGGGGAAGAGACATCTTAAGAGTCACTTTCTCCTGAAAGATTTCTCCAGTTAAGCTTCTCCATCTCTACTCATGCTTCTGCTCTGCATGTAGAAACTCAATTTTCTTTTGAAATGTGGGTGTCATAGCTCCCAAGATATGCACAACTGCAGTTTTTGGCACACAGTTGGACCCCAAATATATCATTATCTGACTGACTTTTTCTCAATTGTTAACTGAGCATGTATGACATGAAGAAAAAAAAATGTAGTGGCTTTGGCAGTCTCCTAATATCCAACCAAGTTCCCCAACTGACCCAAAGAATCTACTTGGGTCTTCCTGTTGCATAATAGCTTCATCTAAGAAAGAGGTGAAATCATCTTTGCGGTAAGAAACACTTTAAGGTCCAGAAACAAAATTTAGATTTCCCTTTTTCAGTTTATCAGGGTATCAAACAATCACAGGTTCTTGGTCACAGCCCGCTATTCCCTATGACATCTTAGACAAGTCACCCATTGCATTTCTGTTTAGCAAAAAGTCCCTTGTTGAGCCACAAGAGTGTACTTGAAGCTCACTCTTTGGACACATAAGTGCTTCATCTAGAGACCAGCCACCCTGGAGATGAGCCTGCAAGCTTCTGCTTTTGAAATATGTTCCTCGTGATTTCTTGATACGGATCTAGTATAGCTTGTGTCTTCCCAGGCTGGGTTCCTACTCTGTGAAATTCCAGACAGAGCCTCCATTCCACACCCCAGTTCCCTGTTTACAATAGTGGCTGGCATTTTTGGTACATGCCACGGTTCTCCTCCAGATACCACGTGGGCAAAATACTGTGAGGCAAATCTTTTTAAGTGGTGTGGACTTCCCCAGCGCTCATTCTTTTTGTCTTCCAAAAGTTGGTCATCCAGACTTGAGTGTGTGTTTCTTTTCCCTCTTCAGCTTCCTGATTCATATTCCCACAGATTAGCTGGCTGACTTGAGAGCCACATGAAAATCTCTCCTCTTTTTTGTTTTTGTTTTAAACATCTACTCCCAGAATAATATGCTCTTACATTTTACCACAAAGTCTCTACCCAAGGTCTTTCCTTTTCCTACGTCCTTTCTCCTCCTTTGCCTTAGAAGTGTCTACTAGCATTTACTGCCATGTCAACCTCCTCTGGGATTAGATTTGATGCCTCTGGTAGGGTCCTGTTCTTTCTTACCTCAACCCTTAAAACACTACGCTGGGGCTTCCCTGGTGGTGCAGTGGTTGAGAGTCCGCCTGCTGATGCAGGGGGCACGGGTTCGTGCCCCGGTCCAGGAAGATCCCACATGCCGCGGAGCGGCTGGGCCCGTGAGCCATGACCGCTGAGCCTGCGCGTCCGGAGCCTGTGCTCCACAACGGGAGAGACCACAACAGTGAGAGGCCCGCGTACCACAAAAAAAAAAACAAAACACTACGCTGTAATTCATCAACTGGCTAAATCTCACAATAAAATAATAACTTAATGAGGACACGGATTTTATCTATTTTGTTTACCATTGTATCTCTACCTCCAACAATGCCAAATATCTATGTGGATAAATAAATGATTGTTTTATTTTATTTTATTTTGCTGTATGCGGGCCTCTCACTGTTGTGGCCTCTCCCGTTGCGGAGCACAGGCTCCGGACGCGCAGGCTCAGCGGCCATGGCTCACCGGCCCAGCCGCTCCGCGGCATGTGGGATCTTCCCGGACCGGGGCACGAACCCGTGCCCCCTGAATCGGCAGGCGGACTCTCAACCACTGCGCCACCAGGGAAGCCCTGATTGTTTTATTTTTTTAAAAAATACTGTTCTTTATGACTTTCAAGAACTGGCTTTCTATGTATAACCTGCCTAATATTCCCTCTCTAGCTATTCAGGACTGCTTTAAAGTTAACAAGAATTACTAGTGTTGAAGTCATTTTTCTAACCAAACTAATTTCTCATGGCGTGTGATAAGGAGCCAAACACATAGGTGTTAAGATGATGTTTAATTCCCTGTTTCACAAAGATGATAGTGAATGCCAACCTGACTAAGAAAATACAAAACATGGTTTAGCAATGCTAGTAGAGAAAAGACTAAAGTGAAAATAAATAGTGCAATTATTCTTACAGTAAAAATTATACCTGGCTCAAGTGCCAGAATTGCTTGCTGTGAGAAATTTAAATATTTCCATTTCATTCATTCATTTATCCACTGATTCATGGATTACAAAATAAAAATTCAATAAGTTTGCCAAGACATTACATACATGTGATCCAGAAAAGCAGCCATGCAATTAAGATCCGGAATTCACTACAAATGTAGAAATAGTAAAGCTTTAGCAAGCAGCTTAGATCCCAGTTTTTGAAGCTCATATCTGTTCTTCCTCTTCATCTTAGTACAGGACTTGATTCTGTAAGTTTAGTATTCATAATAAAATATAGCCTAAGATTAATTTAATATACCACTGTTTTGTTACCTCAAATTTACCCTGGGTTGTTTCACTGTTGGAATGCATAGCTTTTACATGTGTGTTTGGTACAGATGTATGAGTGGTTTTATGTCATATGACATTAAAACAGTTACATATGAACGTTACAAATGGAATGGGCAGGGCCTGTGGTTTATTCTGAAAAAACCAGCTACCTATAGGGGTATTTTTTTTAAAAACTAGGCAGGAAAATAATACAACTTTACATTTGTATAGAACTTTAGGTCTGCAAAATGGTTTAAAAGCCTCAATATATAGTAGAGATAGCCAGAAAGGGGAAGTGATTGCTCTGAGCATAACACATACAGCACCTCGAATTCACGAGGTTCTACTCCAGCAGAGCAGACGTTGACTATTTCCAGTGGGGGACTAGACTTATGACCCAGGACTCACCATAAAGGCCTGAAAGAACTCAGACCAAGAAAATGTCACTTTGCAGCTGAAGAAATGACTGAGACAAGACCCTTAAGGAGACAGACACCAAGAGACAGAGAGAGGGAGAAAGAGACAGGAGAGAGAACACCGAGGCTTACACGTATCCTAGAATCTAAATGAGCAAATGCTTTGCACATAATAAGGCAATGATATATAATTATTTGAATTTCATGTAATAGTTTTAAAGTCTATCTTGTATCACTCCAGCTATTGGCAATTGCAAATAGCCATTATTATGCACACATACAAAACAATACTGTATAAACTTAAACAACCTTACCAAAAGTCTATTGAATATTAAACTGTTAATTATAATAAAAATAAATAAAGTCTCTCTTGTATCATTAGAGACTATCCCATTAGGCCATGAGCAGACCAAGAAGGTGTGCTACCATGATCCTCCCCTAACATTTTATGTTACCATTGTGAAGTTACATGCTGGAAACTATTGGTGACACAGCTGACAGAACCAGACGTCTCAAAGAAATCAGCTCCCAGCCCAGGGTAGGCGCTCAACAAAAACACGTGAGGGTCCATTTCCATGAAAGTATATAAACTTTAAGCCTCGGTGACATAAAATCATCTAGAAATAAGACACATATTCAACTCTGAGCAGAGCAATGGTGCGGTGAGGTCAATAACTATGGCTCTTTCCAGCCCTGAGAGTCAGTGATTCACCTAGAAGATGCCTCTTATTTTCAAGCTCAGAAGTTTGAGGCCACTGTCTACGCTAACTTGTGGGACTGGTTTTGTCCTATGAGCACACTGCCACGAAAAAACTAAATGAAAGATTTTTTTCCCAGATGGAAATGTTTTAGGACCATGAATAGTCAGAGCTTGAATCAGCAAAAACATTAGAGTCCATTCAAAGTTATCATAATTAACTATTTCATTAGTGACTTTTAGAAGAGAAACATCTCAGTAATATTTCTTTGCCTTGGTGAGTGAATATTTAAAAAACTCAAGTCATGAGACGCCACACTCCTCGATCCTGGCAGCATTGTAGTTTTTCCAATTCTAATGACACCGCAGTCCACTAGAGATTTGATGTCAAACACTTCAAATCACTTCTAGATTTGTGAACGATTTGTGTACCTTCCATCAACTAAGCCCTATCTCAAAAGCCGTGTTCATCCAATTACATGCCAAAGAGTCTGTGTGTTCTATCATCAAAGAGAGAAGCGGGAGGGTGGTGATGTAGGAAGAGAAGAAGAAAAAACATGAAGATCTTTATAAAGAGGGGAAATAAGTCAAGTAAATAAAATATTCCACTGGTTTCCTCAACCTTTACTTAATCAGATTGGAAATGGCACGTACGATAAATAGAACCATATGTAAGCTAATAACTCATGTAATGCTCTCAAGAGAATTTGACTACGTGCATCTTTACTGCATGACTTGGGCTGCTGTGCTTGATTTCTGTCTTCTTTTTAATACACTTTTGGTCATTCCCTTGCTGTTACAAGATGCTATCCCACCTGCTGTAGTAACCTGTGTAGGAGCCTTTCCGTCTTCTTCTAATCTCTTCTAATTTTCCTGGGATTTCAAAACCAGAAGGAAGAGCTTATGTGGTAGATTGCATTATTGTTCCTAATTATTTACTGCTCTTTTGTAAAGGATTATGTACTTCTACCTATTGCCAAGTGACTTGTAGGACAGTGTCCTTGTGGAAAGAATATACTTCCCTACTCCACTGGTTTCATGTGCCCTACTTTCACCAATGAACTGGGAATGGAAGTGACAGATGCCTCATCAAAGCAGAAGTGTTGAGACCCATTGCCTGATTCTGCCATTCCTCTTTTCCCTCTGCCACGAGAAGGGCATGTCCCAGCTAGGGGCTGCTCCTTCAGCCTAGATTCCAGAATAAAAAGTACACATGGGGCAGAGCCACACTTGGCCTATAGTCAGCATCCTGAAACATGAACAAGAAATGCACAGCCCACTGAGATTCTCTTTTTCATCACAAGCTTGCAAAAGTTGACTAATACAGGAGCGTTATTATTGTACATAAAATAAGAGGAGAATGAGTTAGGGCTCAAGATAATCCTTCTTTGAAGAGAGATTTCTGATTTGGTTCCTTCTGTGCATCCCTTCCCGTAAAATACACACTGACTCTGCAGGTAAGCTTCAGTAGAGGAACCAGCTGTTACCATTTATAATTGTGACTTCCATTCCCTTCATTGAAGTCCCCATAAGCACCTTAACTTATGACCCATCAGATGCACAATGGTATAATTAATCCCTCTGCTTTTCAGAGGGCTTAAAAGCTATTGAGGAAAACAAAAGGTAATGGAACTTTTTTGACTTATTACACAGCTGGCATCCTGTGTACATAGAATAAACTAATACCTTTTGCCAGATGGTATAAAAATCACTTTGCAATCCAAATTCGAATTTTAAAAAATATTGTGCTTACACTATGAAGTAAATAAGAAGTCTCTCCAATTTTTGGAAGCTAGAAAACAAAACTTATCTGGTTGTTTTTTCCATCAACTCCTTACCTTCTGTAGACCCTTTTATATGAAGGCGTTTGTTGAGTTCATCCAATTTGTTCTTCATGTGTGAAAACCAAAAAAAAAAAAAAGAAAAGAGAAGAGAAAGCAAATCAGAAACGTTTTTTCTTTCCAGCACCCTTCTCTCTATTTAGTACCCAGCTAAATTCAAAACAGGATCCTAAACTTCATCAATACCATAAACTCTGCAGAGTATTTACTACTTTATCTCAAAATGAAATTTTGGGCTCCATTTCCTAGTGATTTATGGTCACGAATATGTTATTTAATTTCTCCATGATTTTGTTTCCTTTCCTTAAAAGTGTGGATAATCATGGTACCAACCTCCCATGTCGACAACGATGATTAGGGCGTATATATGTAAATTAATTCGAATATTGCCTCAATATTTCGGATTAATCTCTAGGTACACTAAAGTGATTCCCAAACCAAGTTATGAAATTGCTTTTCCTAAAGCTGAAACATAATGACTCAGCAGTTCTGAAAAGTCACGGCTCAGCAACTCCATCTCCCGCTATATATTCTAGAGACACTCTAGCGTACGTGTACAAAAAGACATTTGTGGTAATGTCTACTGCAGCATTGTTTGGAAGAACTAACAATTGGAAATTACCAAATATTCTCAAATAGGAAAATGAATAGAATCGTGATGGTATAATTATATAATTAAATATTAATTATTAGTGGTAAAAATGAATGAGCTAAAACTTCACATATTAATATGCATAAATCTCAAAAATACAAGAATGAACAACTAAATGCAGGATACATATAGTATAACAGCATTTACATAAAAATATAAGATATCCAAAGCTATCCCATAGGTTATTTTAGGGAACTATATACTAAAAATTAGCTAATACACTATTTAAGAGATACATATGTATGGAGTGAAAGTATAGAGGCCTACATGGCAATTATATACACTATATTCAGGATATTAGTTACCTTTGGGGTAGAAAGGAAGTGGGATTGGGGTGTGGGATGTCACATGGAGCTTCCATTCAATCTGTAATGTTTTCTTTCTCACAATGTGTGTATTGAAGTATTCATTTTATTAATCTCTATACCTTTTCAGTATGTCTGTATTTATTTTTTAAGAAAAGGAAAATAGTCTTTCGGAGAAACCCATTGACAAAATAAAGATGATCTAGAACCCCTCTAAAACGGTTTAAGATAAAATAACCAAAATATTTCTTGCTTCCCAGAAGAAAGGTAATTCAGAAAACAAGATACAGCTAATAGATGCCTCTAAAAATATAACTAGAATTCACTTCAAAGACCACTTCCTGTTGACTTTGGCAACTCAACTCCTCCAGCTGAGGTCTTAGAATTACCTACTTGATACTAATAAGCCCTGTTAGTTCTTATCAGGAGCTAAAGTAGGAAGGATTAATAAAGGGAAGGAGGTAGGGAAGAAGAGCAAACTTCCTCCCATGGTGGGCCTCCCACACTGTGGCTCCGAGGCCCCAAGGAATCCTAGAAGGTAGCAAATGGTAGGGGAGGGGGATAGACCAGTGGGAAAATTATTTTCCATTTTTATGAGGTCTAATAGAAAGATCACACATTTGCCTGTAATTAAACCACACAGGCAGGGCTTCCCTGGTGGCGCAGTGGTTGAGAGTCCGCCTGCCAATGCAGGGGACACGGGTTCATGCCCCGGTCCGGGAAGATCCCACATGCTGCGGAGCGGCTGGGCCCATGAGCCATGGCCGCTGAGCCTGCGCGTCCAGAGCCTGTGCTCCGCAACGGGAGAGGCCACAGCAGTGAGAGAAAACCACACATGCAAAAATAAAATTGCCTTGCTTTGTGTTGGAACCCTCTCAACCACTAACCAGTGTTAGTGGTAACACTGGTTGTATCTTGCTGTCAGAAGCACTGATGGGCAACTCTAAAAGGTCTTTGATCAATATAAAATTCAATAAGCAAATCATTACTGAACATGTGTAGTTTGCTTGTTTCAATAACTGTCCAAACACGAGGTGCTGGGTGGTCCCTATCTGCACCCCCAACGCCTGCCCTGCCACACCCTTCCTTACCCTGCTCTGTGCCCTGGGAGACTGATCTCTAGGGACTCATCAGAGAGCAAGCTTGCCCTCTAGCCGGGCTCCAACAATGAGAGGTACCAGTGGGGGATTGGGAGGGGTGGATTTACTCCCCCACCTTCCCCTCTACCAGGTTGCAGTGCGTTAGCTGCACCCATCTACCAAATTCCGTTGTTCCTTCCTATATAGCTCTTTCTCCATGTGCCAGTAACTGCTCCCTCCCTTTATTGCTGAGACCTAGAATTGGTACCCTATTAGCCCCAGGGTACTTCAGCATCCCTCACTGATTTCCCTCTACCCTGCCAGCCTTTGAAACACTCTTCTCATTAAATGTGATTGAAACAATCTCTTTAAGCCTTCTTTAAAAACCTCTTCTGCATGGGCCATCTGTTTCTTATTGGGACCATGACTGATACACATGTGATCCAGGTTGAAAAAAAAAGAAAAAAAACATTTTGGTTGGGAATTGTGATTCCACAGAATAGCATTATGAATTTCATTATTATTATTTTTTTCTTTTTGCGGTACGCGGGCCTCTCACTGTTGTGGCCTCTCCCGTTGCGGAGCACAGGCTCCGGAAGCGCAGGCTCAGCGGCCATGGCTCACGGGCCCAGCCGCTCCGCGGCATGTGGGATCTTCCCGGACCGGGGCACGAACCCGTGTCCCCTGCATCGGCAGGCAGACTCTCAACCACTGCGCCACCAGGGAAGCCCTGCATTTTACTTTTTGTTCTTCATTATCTATCCCTGGGCTGTCCAATATGGTAGCCATGAGCCACATACGGCTCTTTAAATTTAAAGTCACTAAACGAAATTAAAAACTTAGTTCCAAGTGTTCAAAAGCTACATCTGACCAGTGACTACCATTCTGGACAGTACAGATATACCATTCATATCATCACAGAAAGTTCTATTGGACAGCACTGCCCTATACCCAATAGGCTCCTCCATGATAAACATTAAAAATTATTTCTACCTTTGGCTCTACCTTATCATCACAGGTACAGCCCAGGTCAAAATCAGACTGAAGGTACATAATCCCTGGGTAATTGGGTCTGGTAACTTCCTCTGGCATGGTTGGTCTGAAAGTGTTAGTACGCAGGAGATGGTTCAAACTTCCATGAGTCCCATTATTAGGAGCTGGTTTCAATCCCAGGAGATCTGACGAGAAGAAAGAAAGGAGCCAGGTACTTTGTAAATATTTTTGATGAGGTATAGGGAGAGTCAAAGCCATTCACCTTCCAAGGGCCTGAAAACTTGGAACACAAATTAGAATAGCATAAAACCAAATTTAGACTGTAGGCTCGCTTCTTACTTCCAAAATCATTCTTGCCTGATCATGTCTTGGCAACAGCTTTCTGAAATAGTATGTTCATTGCTTGATTATAAAGAGAGACATTTCCAAAAAGACAGAGTGAAGAGATAGGGCCTTACTTAGCTACTGCATATGTCTGTGATAGTTACAACCCAAGGACCATCAGCCTCAGTACCGTTGCCTTTCTGCTTCTCTAAAAGTCTAAGGAGACTTTTCATCCCGAAGTTTGAAGTGGGACTTATAATCAATAAATAACCTCTAGTCTGCCCTCTCATGCATTCCACAGAAGCACGGGGACAAGAGGAGGTTTTGGCCTTGTGCCCTAAAGTGCCGCTGTGAAATGGACAGGCTGATTTCACAGCAAGTGAAATGGTTGCCAAGCGAGCATACAGTGACTTGCCTAAGCTGAGAGGTGGGGCAGGGGAGAGCCAGCAGCCAAGATGGGAAAAGAACCCAGGAGACCCGACTTTCAGACTCCCCCTCTAACCACCAGACTGGCACTCCCTTACTAAATAGGAAAAGTTGTCCTCATTCAGCAACTAGAAACTCAAGGAAGAAAAATAATTAGGCGTACATAAATAGCTGGCCAGGATACAAGCTGGCAAAATTTTAACTGGGCAGCAATGGGAGAGATGGAGGTGGGAGAAAGCTCTGTGTCGAACTCTTGCTTTACCCAGCCTCTGACCATTGGTGTCAAACTGTAATGCTATGTTAGATCAGCCAGAGACTGCCAACAGCAACACTATGAAAACTCCCCGTTAGTCAACTGTTGACGGAAGACAAAGAAGCCTTAGAAGGGGATGATATTCTGTCTCTTGAACCAATGGGCAAATTACAACATTTTTTGTGTGTGAAAAGATGAGGTGATCCCAGAAAACAGACACCTCATTTCTTTCTCCGACATTGAAAGAAGTTCATACGTTAACTCAAGATTGTTTTCTTGGTTTTGATGAAATAAATGACTTACCACACATAACATTGTAAAGTTCAATGTTTTCAAATGGAGGCACTTTAGTCTTGTACTTAAATGTTGGGCCATAACCTACGAAAACAGTCTTCGAAAAGAAAAGGAAACAAACAAAACAATTAGGCATTGCTAATATCCAGTAGCAACCCTCCCTTGATTTATAAATGCTTTGCAAGCTTCACTCACACCACCATTCCCGTCCCTTCTTGGAGTCACTAAAACACACTTCGATTCACAGTTCCAGGAGCATACCTGCATACTGTTGACCTTGTTATCAAATCCATGGTCTCCCTGGAAAAAACATTTTCCCGATGGTTTCTTATAAACATCCAAAGGTTTCCTAGAGTGAAACAATTGTACAATCAGTCAGGATTTCTCATGAAATCATTCTGATTAAACAAAAAAAACCCAAAAAACCAGTGCAGAAAAAATATCTCTAAGGAGTGGATCTTACAAGTATCTTCTTCTCATTGTAATTGCATCATTCCTGTGGTGACGAAAACATGATGCTGTTCTTTTGCCCCAAGTGCTTTTGCTTTGACAATCAGCCCAGGACAAATTGGGACCTGAAGTCCTGGTCCCCTCCTCATGCCTCGTGCTTGCACTGAGCAAAGCCCTGGTCACAGGTACAGACACACCTTGTAGATACTGCACGTTCGATTCCAGACCACCACAATAAAGAGAACATCACAGTAAACTGAGTCACATGAAGCTTTTGGTTTCCCAGTGCATAGAAAATGTATATTTACACTATACTATGTTAAGTATGCAATAGCATTATGTCTAAAACAACAACGCACATACCTTAATTTAAAAATAGTGCTGTCAGAAAAATGTCACCTATAGACTCTCGATGCAGGGTTGCCACAAAGCTTCAGCTGTCTGCCTATGTGCTTCACTAGCTCCAGGACTGTAAGACTCTCCACTCTGGGGCCGTGTTTGTCTGGTTCATTTCTACATACCCATCACTATGCTCCATGCTAAGCACACAGTTGGCACTTAAAAATATGTGATTTTAATCAATGAATGGAGATCTGTATTCTATAAAAATGTTTGCATACAAATTTACCTGTCAACAGATTTACCTAGTAATACCACTAGAGAACATAACTGAGTCATAAGCTTAACATATGTAATAGTGGCATAGCTAAGAAGAGCCAAGCCTCACCTAGACAGTACCTCTATTTAGAAACAGAAAACGGAAACCTTGCTCTCTAGACATCAAAAGCATCTGAGCTTCCTTGTTGAGACAGGAAGATACCTTTTGCCTAGAGTCATGCAGCACTTTTCCAAAACACTTTCATGTTTATTAAGACAAATATTTCCTAAGTACCTATAGGTACATTGCACTGAAGTAAAGTGCTTGGGGGAAAACAAAGAAATTAAACTTTGGGGTCTTTGCTCTTAGGAAAAGTACTTTCAGCTTGGGATAATAAGATATGTGCATATAATAACTCAACAGTGCAAGACATAAGTTGAAAAAATTTACTGCTAATTAAAATGGCTGGCTTTGGTCTACACTAATTTGCTCAACTATCTTCATCTTTTACTTAACTCCTACTCAACTCCCAAGTTTTCTTCACTGAAACCTACAAACGATACAAATTTGCTCATTCTTCCAAGCCATCCCATACTCAGCCAGGCCATTTTGGTCACAGTTTTGTAACTTTTCCTTGAAGACTCCCCATGTCTGTTCTAAATGATCTCAATAATTTCTAGTTTACATACATATCTCTTCACAATCCTACATATTTCACTTTATGTACCCCCTGACAATTACAGTAGGATATTTGTGTATTTGTCACATGTGTCTCTCTAGATGTTCCATACTGATGCAAGCTCTTAGAGGACACACATTTTCTTGTTATCTTCTCTCCCTTGTAAATTCATTCAAGTTCCAAGCCAGAGTACATCTAGTAGTTGTTCAATTATTACTAAGTTAATTAAGACTAAGTCTCAGCACTTTTTTTTTTTTTTTTTTTTTTTTTTGCGGTACGTGGGCCTCTCACTGTTGTGGCCTCTCCTGTTGCGGAGCAAGCCTCCAGACACATAGGATCAGCGGCCTTGGCTCACGGGGCCAGCCGCTCTGCGGCATGTGGGATCTTCCCAGACCAGGGCACGAACCCATGTCTCCTGCATCAGCAGGCAGACTCTCAACCACTGCGCCACCAGGGAAGCCCTCAGCACTTTTTTAAAGGAGAAAGTCAGAGCAAGAGTGAGTGGGGGACTTCCCTGGTGGCACAATGGTTAAGAATCCGCCTGCCAGTTCAGGGGACACGGGTTCGATCCCTGGTCCGGGAAGATCCCACATGCCGCGGAGCAACTAAGCCCGTGCGCCACAACTACTGAGCCTGCGCTCTAGAGCCCGTGAGCCACAACTACTGAAGCCCACATGCCCTAGAGCCCGTGCCACAAATACTGAGCCCGTGTGCTGCAACTACTGAAGACCCCGCCTAGAGCCCGTGCTCCGCAACAAGAGAAGCCACCGCAATGAGAAGCCCGCGCACCGCATCAAAGAGTAGCCCCTGCTCACCTCAACTAGAGAAAGCGCATGCGCAGCAACGAAGACCCAGCACAGCCAAAAGAAAAAAAAAAAAAAAAGAGTGAGTAGGAAAGGGCTACCCCCAGGTCTGTGTGAAAGTGATTAAGCTTTGAATAATTAACTCTTTGGAACTGGTCAGAGCTTCCAGACACATCCTACATCAGATTCAAGAGCAAGGAATAGTCTCTTCCATATTGGAGAGTCTTTTGTAGTTCAAAACAAGGCAAACATCTGAAATATTTAAGGCAATGTAAAACATGCCTCTGTTCAGTAACAGAGTAACAGAGGTAACAGAGGTTTTAAGATTAACAACATTTTCTGAACTCTTCTATAAATGTCGCTACAAGCTAAGTTTCATCAACGGAGGCCAAACCTGTCCAGCGTGGTAAGGCGATGTCCCAGGCGTATGTTTGACTTACTCAAGTAATAAGAATAGAATGTAAATTTGAAAAACAAAACAGAGAGACAAACACACAAAGATGCACTGAGAGGCTACAAAGAGCCACCAAGATGCCGAGACCAGGAACACAGAGATGTATTGTCTCGGGGCTAATTGTTTATCCAGCACACAAATTCTTTGCAAACGATGAGATTTCCAACTGAGATTTCTTTTTATAATGGCTAAGGACCTTAAAGCACTCCAGCTGCCAAAGGGGTGGTTATGAAGATGAGAATCAGGGACAGCCTATCCCCAAGTTACCTTGCGACGTGCCATCTTCGGTCCACCAGTAAATGGATCTCCTCAATTCTTCTGTTGTTGGCATAGTGCAAACGTTTGGGAAGGTGCTGTTTCATGTAAGGCTTAAAGTGCTGATCTGGTTTTTTACACTGAAATAGAAATGGATATTGAACTTCAGATGGAGTGTCTTCTAGAAAAGTCCAAGACATTCTCTCTAGAAAGAGGAAGGAGGTTTTAAGTCACACGAAAGGCTAATTACTGAATAAATGGCATTTGTCACCCCTATCAAATGATAAAAGCTGAAAACAAATAGATTCAAAGGGGATTAGATAATGTTGAAGAAGACATAGAAGGTTATCAGAGGGGAGTTAGTAATTTTTAAGATACATTCCTGACTCGCGAGACCATCATGAAGAGCAACTCAAACTCCAAGGCTTTTCCCAAATGCTTCAAATCAAGGAATGGGGAGGTGGGGTGGGAAGGGAGGAGAAGGCATGTTCAGGACCATGTGATTACAGTCTCATGTGCCTTTAAGGTCTCTATCCCGGATGGGAAAACTATGGAACAGGGTGGTGGGCAGATCTGGTTCAGAAAGAGTAAGGATCTGTTTAATCATGAATGAATACTTTTCAGCCCTAATGGCAAGGTCAAATACTCTCATTTTGTTTTGTTACCAAGACCATTAGGGAGCCTGCAGCTGTCCATGGGCCAGAAAGCTCTTAGGGAAACAAATATACAGGATGGCAGGGCAGTGAGGAAAATGTTCCTCTCAGCCTACAGGGGAGTTGAATACAGGAGATGAGTGTGTGGAAGCTACTCCAAGGGCAGAGGCCTGGTGACATGCAATACTTACCGTGAGATTAGCAATAATGACTTTAGGGTCATCTGTTCAAAGAGAGAAGGAGAAAGATTTCAAAAGAGTTGACAGTAATCACTGAGAGAAATCATTTTTGCAGCGAGAGACTCGATTCTTTTTTTTTTCTCCTAGAAGACCTATCACTTTAGATTTTGTGTAAAATATATGTAAAACTGTGTGTGGGTATTTAAAATTTCAGTAAGTGAAATGTATCTAAATGAGAGGAACAATTCCTATGGTAAATGTCCCTGCTAGGTCCAAGTCAACCTTTCCGGAAGGGAATTCCTCCTTCCAGAGCACCGGGGTATTGCTGGGTAAATTGCTTTTTTAAAATTCTCCCAAATGGTCCCTCTGGAACCTGGATTGAGTTTATTTGAAATTTAACATCAGGAACTAAACTGGGCATTTGGGGCTTTTAATGTAACTTCCTATGTATCTGCAGATCTTTCAAACAAGCGATCATCCACTTTTAAGATGAATCTTCTAATCCATTATTTTTTCTAAAGGGAATTTTTTTCCTCAGTAATATCACAGGTCTAATTACATAGGTGGCTGCCCCTTTCCAGTTGCAGACACACACATGTATGCACCTTCTTTATTTTCACTACCAGCAAACAAAGGATATTTTAGTCAATACCCTGAACTAGCTAAAAGCAAAACTATGTAAATGATGGCTGTGTATAAACTGTGGACAGGATTATATTATCTGAAGTTCCCTTTTTGGCAGGGGGGGGGGAGAAAGAGGAGATTGTAGGTTGGTTGCATTTTGTTTTGTTTTCCAAAAATTTGCTTCAGCATGTCATTATAGAATCAGCAGAAAAGGAAAGCAGCGTTCAGAAGAGATACCGACAGCCATGAGGCAACCGTCCCTGGACTATAAACATCAGTGGAGCAGGTCATGTCTCTGTCATTTCCTGCTGCGTCCCCAGGGCCTGGTAAGCACTCAATAAACATTTGTTAATAAATATAAATAAATATTTGTTCATGTTTGGTGCAAATGCATGAATAAGCTTTCCTTGCAGCATAAATATACACTCTTCAAAGACAATGTTCAGCATCTTAGTTCTAAAGCTATGAAATTCGAAGATAAAAAAATGTGGATTCCCTTCTCCTTAAATTGGGGTTAAAATTGAGTTGCATCTTTCAATGACAAGAAAATAAGTAATAATGGTAGCAGTAATAATTAACCCAAATTGTGTCCATACCATGTTCGGTCTCTGTAAGGGCTTTGCAGGCACTGTCTCTCTGGTCATTCACAACTAGTCTGCTGGAATGTAGGTGCGATCAGAATCCTCACTGAGCCAATTGGCATTTAGAAGGTGGAGGCGGGGGACGAGGGGAACGTGCACACTGGGACCCTGCTGGCAATCTGACTGAGCAAAGCCATGCTTTGAACCTCTACATTCAGTGACCTCATCAACCACAGTCCTCAAAGGGACCAAACAGAATGAGTTCATGTTCTTCGATAATGAAGAAAAATAAATAGCACAGGGCAGTCTTGTGCTCAGATAAATCCCAGAGAACTTCTAGGAAATAACAAATGCCTGAGTCCACGTGTGGGACACCAATCCTTCAATTCTGAAGTACTCAGCCCTCTCATGCTAACAGCTCCCAGAGAGCAGGGGAGGCCCCCAGGACAGGGTGGTGGTTAAGAGTCAGTTAAGCATCTGGGTTTAAATCCCCGCTCTGCCGCTCACTGACTGTCGTCCTCTTAGCAGGTTACTTCACCTCTCTCTGAGCCTTGATTGCCACTGTTTATAAGAGGAGATGATAATACCTAACACACAGGCCATTGGAAGGATTCAATAAAATGTGTATACATCTGGCTGAAAGAGTGATGTGACGAAAACATCATCGTCATAACTACCATTTATATAGCTTTGACTATGTGCTAAACACTAATCTAAGTGAGATGTAGAGAATCTCTCATTTAATCTTCCCCCAAATCCTTATGTTACAGATGGCAAATATTTGAACCCACACATCCTGCCACCGTTGTTTTTGCTCTTAAACACCTCGCCCTCCCATCTCTCATAAAATGTATGAACGTGTTTTTTAAAATACAAGACATTTAATTATTGGTAGTTATCATTTCATTAGCCTTAGGAAAGTTTTCCTTCCACCCCTAAAGCAACCTCCCCATTACTTTTAGTGATGTTTTGAAATACTTTTCAAGATAGACAAAAACTTTCTTGCATAAGCCCTAGAATGCAAATACTAAATCAAGAGGTACCATAGTGACTCTGCAGGCCACTCTGGCAAGGGCCTGCCTAGCTCAAGGGAACAGAGAAGACAGGACACGGAAGATAGAAAAGGCATGGAAAAGAGAAGGCAGAGACACCAACGTTTTGTTTATTTCACAGCGTTGCCTGGAGCTGACCTTGGAACAGTTCCCATTTCTGTTGACTCAGTAACATCGTTTGGGGAAAACTTAATTTTCCAAAGCTTTATGCTTGGTGCCAATGGTTTCTTATTCCCAAGGCTAAAAATGCTAAAGGATTTTTTTCTTCCCCAAAATGCAGCATGCCTCCAAAAAAACTATACACTTCTCCAAAGCTAGGTGGTTGGGCAGCATGTAAAACATCTTAGCCCATAAATCAAAGTTCTCGTCAGTGGCATATCATAACCCAAATGTGTAAAACAGAAGTGATAAGATTATTCCTGTTTATTTTATTTCTAATCTTTCAAAACAGCTGCCACTTTCCAAGGACTTAAGAGTTTCTCCTGCTGCTTTCTGTCAATCACTTTTCTAAAGGTAAAGAGTTCCCTTCAACCAGGCTCCTAGGAAGGTTTAGGGTCTGAGGGCACTTTTGCCAACCCTGTCATGGACTCCCTCACTTGAGCTAAAGAGTAAACCTGAACCTCTTGTTGGAAAGTTTGTCTCTTGTAAGCAGAAGTTTATGGTTATACACATGACTCAAATTAAGTGTATTTTTCACATGATAAAAACAAGAGCAAATATTTACATAATGCTACCAGGGGCCAGGAACTATTCTAAGTGATATACACAGATTCATTTTCACAACAACCCTATGAGCTAGTTGTTATTTATCATCCCTTTTTTCAGATGAAAAAAACTGAGGTTTAGAATTTCAGTGACTCATTCAAGTTCACTCAGCTGAGCAGCAGAGCTAGGATTTCCACCCAAGTAGTCTAGCTTCAGAGAATAAGCCCTTTCTCACTCCACTAAGGTACCCTTCTAACAATTTAGTATTTTAAGAGTCAACTTACATTTAGCATTATTGCTAAATTTGGGTCGAATTCTTCCTAGAGTTCCTGGCACTAAAGTAATGTCATCCACATTAGTTAGGTAATTGCTCAAGAATTCGGTTCTATCACATGTGACATCTTCCATTCCTATGGGGAGGGAAAAGAAAGTATTTTCAGGCAACTGTAAAATTAAAATCTCCACACAGACACTAAAGGTAACATTCAGGCCTCTCCTTAATTCGTTTTTCACAACTTAACATGAGGATCCCTCTCTTTTGAGGTTTCTTAACTTGACTTTGAATTGTTGAATGTTTCATTATATAATCTTTTCATCAGACATTGCTTTAGTCATATCATCTTGCAGCACTAGAAGGCTGAAAATGCATCATCTCAATTATATTTTAAGTCATTCAGCAAGACCAACAAGATAAAGGAAGTAACTGTGATCTTTAAAAAAAAAAATCTATTTACACTGCCATTATGTAAAAGATCTATTCTTTAAAAAAAAAAAATCCCAGATTGCTTTAAACTCTTCCCAGCTAGGGGTTGTTTAAATAGCTGTGTCTCTTTTACAAAATGCCATTTTCCAACTCTCTAATGTATCTCGCGACTTGAGTACGTAATCACCAGTCCTCACTCTGCCTTCACTGGTGGCCTTGGATGTTACTGACAAAACAATACTGGCAACCAGAGAGAGAAAGAAAAATGTCAGCCCCAGTGACCACCCAAACTGAAAAACAAAATAACGCTGAAAACAAGCTGTAAACAATATAATCAGTTAAAACTGAAAGCTAGCAACTAGAATATAAAAAGGGTCTTGGTAGGGAATTTTTTCACCAACGAATATTGCCCCCTCCCACCCATGATTTGTTTCCTGCCTCCCATCAAGGAGAATTTCTTGATCAATATTAAAAAAATAAATAAAAACAAACTCAAATCTTAGAATCACAAGTTATGGAGGCTGGAAGAGAACTTTATTGTCATTTCAGAATTTATGAGATGAGATGAAGCTATAAAGGTTTAATATATTGCTTTGTATAATCCAGTATCCAAATATTTTTTAAGTGGGGAAACTTAAATGATTCTGTAAAGGATTCCCTAAGGTTTTGGAACAAAGAAATATAACTCAGAGTGGCCCAGATATGGTGAAATTCAAATTATCACCTTCTGGGATCCCAGATTCAGACCCCTCTTTTTAAAATATAAATTGGAAGGAAGAGAGAGAAAAACATATCCCAACATAGCACAAGGGTTATAGATCTTGCCTTTTAACATTTAAAATCTCAGGAGGAGTAACTGAAGCAATAAACAGCTGTTATGTTCAAGTACAGTGTGAATCCAGGAAGGGGAAGTCTCTAAATACATGTTAATGGAAGACTAGAAGAATCTTCCATTTGCTGCCTTCCTAAGTCACTTAAGCCACCCCAATGGGTGAACCATCTCTCTTGCTTTCAAAGTGCTTCTCAAGCATCATCACCCTTCACCCTCCAGACTAGCTCTGTGTTGGTGGTATTAGCGTTCTCATTCTACAGACCAGGAGGCTGAGACTTGGAGAGGCTTTTAAGTGGCACAGTGCAATTTGAACTCCATTGCAACTCATTCTTTCTCCCAAACCCAGGCTCTGGAACACTAGACAATACTACCTTTTAAGAAAGAGATGCTGTGCCATCTATTCATCTCAGAAGCCTGCACGCTGGCAAGACCAGACTGGAATCCAGCCAAGACTTTTACAGTGCTCCAGCATGTGATTCACTGGAGCCCATCTACTTCTTAGACATATGGCTCCACCATGTAAGCAAGTGTTCTTGACACCTCTGGGCAACTTAAATCAAATCAGCTGTGTCACAGGCTCCCCATTCTCTGTCTTATCTGCAGCTCTCCACCAAGTCAAACTCATGGAACATGATTTTGTAGATGGTTACATTTAGTCCCTGCAAAAGAGCATATTAGTTCTAGGGTTTTCTTTGTTTTGCTCTTGTTTTAATTTCTTATAGATCTTCTAGAAAATTCTATAAAGAAAACTTCAGGCCCAGAGCAGAGTTTTGATTAGGGAGAGTTATCTGCCCTTCTTAACAGAACTACCAAGTCAACTAATTTTCTTCTTCCAAACCTTCTCCTAGAAGGGAGCAGCCCCATATTCCAGAGCCACGATTTCAATTTGCTGGTTCTGGAAGGCAGAAGGCACTCTCAGTCTGCACACCTGTGAAATAAGAATGCTGTCTGCTACACCCTCCCACCCCAGCTCTATAGACACATATGTTTATAATGCTCTTAATCCATACATTTTTCTACTTTATACAGTGATTTAGAAAACAGCTTCCTAAACTGCTTCTTCCTCTCTTCACAGTCTTCTCTACTGAACCAGGGTCCTCTGATTTGGGTCTTGAATTCGCTCAATGAATGCATGGAAATCACTTTTCTCATATGCCACTTCTTTGACAAGAAGCCTATGTCTCCACCTTTTTTTAATCATATTTAGATCTATTTTTTAGCCACATGAACTCTGTGGGCTCCTTTTGGGGATGTGGCTAGGAGGGATATGTCACATTCACAGAGGAAGCTCTTAATATCACAAGGGAATTGTCTGCAATCTTTTTTTTTTTTCTGTCATGCTGCACAGCATGAGGGATATCAGTTCCCCCGCCAGGGATTGAGCTCAGGCCCCAGCAGTGAAAGTGCCGAATCCTAACCACTGGACCGCCAGGGAATTCCCTGCAACTTTTTAATATGGGACAGATTTTTGTAGGAAGGCTTTTCCTGCGAAGAATAGGAAGATACAGGAATTCCCTGGTTTTGATCAAAATGTATGCAGGGTCATCTCAGGTCGTCTCATAATTTTGAGTCACGGCTCGATTTCTTTCTCCATCCTGAAGAAAGGCAGAAGGAGGAAGAAGAATACAACCTGGGATTCTGAGACCAAGGGTTTCCCCAGCACATCAGAAACGTTATCTATCTGGATAAAGAAACAAAGCTTTACCATGGTCTCCAACAAAGATGACATTTACACAGCGATGCAGCTTTAGTTGTTTCAGTCCATCCATTAATTGCCCCACTGTTTTGTCAATATCCCTCAGAGGATTTGTCATCTGGAAAAAGGAGCAAATTAGTCCCTGAAGGTTTTTTTTTTTTTTCCTTTCAGTATCTCATAGATCTTCTACCCCTAAAACATTCTGGAAAGAAAACTTCAGGCCCAGAGGCAGAGCTTTGTCTAGGGAGATTTTCCTGCCTTTCTAAATGGAAACATGGTCTAAGCATTTTTATTTATATTCTTTTAGGAATGTAAAACCTCTCCTCATTCAATCCCTTTCAAGATTCTTTGATATAAAAATAGAAAAATTAAGGGCACTTCTTTTTTTAGAGATAAAATGGCCTTTCTAAAATGTAACAATGTTCTTTAAGTCCAAGAATTTTGAGAGTGAGTCAGATGGACAGTTTAAGCCTCTTGTTCCCTACGTGAAATCACCTAGGCTTTGAACCATGGCAAGAAGATGGAGGCTAAGTGAATCAAAAGCACTTCTGAGGTTAAATGCTAACCTTCCACTGGATGCCAAATTAGAGCATCATTAATACAAAGAGATCCATCTAGTGTTCCAAAAAACTTACTGTCAATTTCTGACAACAATAGATTCTTAATAGAAGGACCACTTCTAAGAAGCAAGCTACTACTTCTCAATTTAGTCCCTTTCAAGCTGATTTTGAGTAAAATAAAAATCTACAAGAGTTCAAACTTAAATAGAAGTGAATCATTGAGCTTGTTCTAGAAGGTTTCTTATTTAGCCTAACGAAAACTGAAAACTCAGTTCTCTGAAGAACATTTCCAAAGCATAAGAATCATAATCCATCTCTCATGTTCTTGTTTCAAATGGAAGTTTCTGATAGCAGGAATGCCACCACCTACTAGAGATTTCCTTCTCCCTCTCATCTCTGTGCAATGGAAAGATTTTCAAGAAACATCCCATCAGACAAACACTTGACAGAACTTTAGCTGAATTTGACAGCTTAGCTACAATCACACATATCCACTCAAAATGACAGAGATAAGAACGGAAGGGATCGGCATATCTTTTTTCCTCAGACACATAATCTTATCTTCCATTAGCATCTTCTCAGATGACTCTTGACCTTTCCTCATATCATGTCATCAGTAAAATCAGGTGTAAATTTGTTTTTCTTCATGACAGGAGTCAGTGTTTCAAATTCTGTCCCAAGGAGTAAGTCACAAGTGAAAGTTTCATAATGATGTGTGCGGCATAATCTGAAGAGACTAACAGAGGGTAGACTTGAGCGGTATTTGCTTCTGAGTAAACTGTGCTCTCCTCTAAGACCTTCACCTAGACAAAGAAATACCAAATGCACAACCTATGTCAACCCTTGGCAACAAATTCATTTTCTTCAGTCAGAAAGAGGACTCAGGTTAAAATCCAGAACCTATTTCTTAGTGATTAGTTCAAACAATCATAAATAAGATAGTGCCTCGGAGGTCTCCGGAGGCTTCAAGAAAAGTAACAACCTATAGGCTATTCTGAATGTAATGAAAACAGTACACATTGCTCATATCTCTATAAGAAAACACACCCAACTCTATCTACCCCTTGTTTTCTCTCTCCTTCTGTCTCAGCTCTTCCCTTGCCTATCATCTAAGACCTCTTCTGAACTTGGAAGGTACAGACCACTAATCTAGTCCAAAATACTATTGAGTTCTAATCTATACCGTCTCTCAGGATTTCCCCGACTACCTTGCTGGGTTGTTCTCAAGAACCAAGGCTACAAGAAACTGTGACAAATTCTGTGAAAAAGTGCAAGCAAAACCAATAGCTTTCTTAACACTCATTCAAGCCTAAATATTCATACTAGTCTGGGGCAACTAACTTTAAAGAAAGTAGAAGTTGTTTTTTTTTTTTTTTTCTGGCTGAAAGATCAAGAAGTCTTCACATCAGTGTTAACCTCTGAAGGAGCAGATTCTTCTGGACTCAAAGCCAAGGATGACACACCAGACTTTTTCTTTAACATATTCAGCTGATTTTCAAACCAAGGCACTGAAGGAAACCTTCAACTCAGACCTGCCCGCCACAAAGCTTTGGAACAATAGATAAACTTACTTTGTCCTGACGAGTTTCCGCAGCATAATGATCCATCCTATGTAATTTTCTTCTTCTTTTCTTTGGAGGAGTAACTGGTCTTTCCTGTCTCCTCTTAGGGGTAACCTTCCTCTTAGGTCTCTTAGCCGGAGTAAAAGGTGAACCATAACTACTGTCCTGTACTGGCGGATAGAGATGTCTGGACTCAGAAGTCGTCTGTCCCTCTGGGTCAGATCATAAAGCTCACACTTTGCCATCTGGGGTCAGCAGAGTCTTAGTTAAAAAAAACTGACTCCTTAAGTGAGAAAAAGTTGGTATGAGGGATGATTCGGGGAACTCTACAGAGAGAAGGCTCCTAGATTGATCTTGATGTTGCTGTTACAGCTTCTTCACTGAGAACAAGAATATAATTTAAGAGAATCTGGTCGTGTGGGTCTCTTTTGGCTGAGGGGCCTACTGTGGATAGACCTGAAGGTGACACAGAATTCTGCATTCCATAACTCCTGTGTTACGGAGAGGCTGGTCCTTGGCTATGAAAAGCTCTCCATGTATAAAGTACTAGCTGAAAACTAAATGGAATGCTAGTCACTTGGTCGTTTCAAGGTGCTAAAGGATTCACGGAGGTGGTTCCAATTCAGATTCTAACAGGTATCTGTTCAGACCACCAACTATATCCAAGCGACTGTCACCTTCATTGGAAAGGATCAGGAAAAGAAATTTTAAACCAAGGATGGAATGAAACATAAATACTAAGCAGCCCTCCTTGGTCATGAATGTACTTCCACAAATCAGCAGAGAGAACTTCCCACTGATAATTTAGGTTTCTGGTAGAGAAGAACTCTGAGCTAAGAGGTAACCATAAATAGAACTGTCTTTTTAAAAATCCTCTTGTAAAATTAGGTCAAATGTAAAAAGTCATCGAGGCCTCTTCATCTTGGTGTACATATATATATCAAGAAAGATTCTACTTATACCCTTTCTGTTAGGCATCCCCCTTTGAGCGGTGGTTGGGGGGTAGTGGCTGTACTGTGCATTTGTTTTGAAAATCTAACGAGCAGTAAAGGCTGACACGTAAACTGTAGATGAGGAAGGTAACCTTTTGGGACTTCCAAATGCTGGAGAAAAACAGGCCCCTGATTTGCTGATGGTGCAAAGGTGAATTTAAGCAGCAAGCCCTGCTGTCTACCTAGCTGATTTCTCTCGGTGGGACTGTTCCGAGACTCATTCAAACGCAAGAAGGGCCAGGAGGAGGAACAATGTTAGTGTATCCAAAAAGGAGGCCATCTGCCATGCGATTTCACTGTTTCCAGAGCAAGCCACTGCAAAGGCATCGCCACAGCTGTCTCATCCTCTCTCTCCGGCAGAGCGATGGAAAGACAGCCCCACGGACTCTGGTTTGGTTTTTTAATTTTTTAATGCCTCTAGTTTTAGCCAATTCCCCATGAGATGAGAAGCAAAAGGAAAAAAGAGGGTTTACCATTTCATGGTCACCAAATTCATTCAGCTAGCGCTCAAGTCTGCCCATCAGACACTCGGCCATTTGCAAGAGACCTCAACATTCCGAAGGCTCCAAAGGTAGCCCTTCTGATTGCAGCAGGTTAGAGGGGCGGCAGGAGAAACAGGATTTTAGTCAAAATGAGTTTTCATCCAGGGATTATATTGCATGGATTTCCTTCTTTGAATGTTAGAGGTTGACAATAGCTAAGTTTTCACTGACCAGCCATACTTTAGTCTGACTTTAGAAGATTTAGCCTGAGGTTATTAAAAGGATGGGAAGGAGAGGGGCAACTTTCCCTGCTTTTCAGGATACTTTGCCATCTGGAGGTAGTAACTAGCCAGCCAAAGCTCTGCCTCTAGGCCTGAAGAGCAGCTGAACGGAGAGTCACAGGGAAAGCATAGAAGCTCAGAGAGAAAAAGGCTGCGCCAGTAACCAAAAGCAAGCATATTTTCTGAACATTCACCATTACACTGTGAAACCAGGAGCAATACGCCATTTCTTGAAGCTATTAGCCCAATGTTTGCGAATCGTCCTGAAAAAAGTATACTCAGGTATTAAGCGAATACAGCACAAACTTCGAGTGTGTTGGAGCACACAACATTTTGCCAGATTGAATCATTTCGATTAAATTTCAAATGCAAGGTGTAAAAGATAACATGTTACCGATTTTAAAAGTACTATTTCAGCTACATGCACAGTAAGTGTAGATGAGGGATATATAGGTAGATAAACCAATTCGTCTACCACAAAAAATAGGTTTTGCTGGCTTTGGTTTCATGTTTTAAACTGTTTTGTTTTTCTTTCAGTAAAAAATAAGATTCCTAGAACCAAATGAGAAATCGTTGAAATCTGAAAACATCCCTTGCTTTTTCGGGAGAAAGTGACCAAGTTCTCAGGTTATCATAACTGAAGATACATCATAAGTGTTTTACCCCGTAGATATATGGGAATATCCCAGTTATAAGAAGCATTAACACTAAAAAGAACATAGCACGAATACTTCCAACTCTTAATTCAAAAATACTCAGGAAAAAATGTTTGTATATTTATGAGAATCCTGAACGTAGAACCATCATTACAGCAAATTAAAGTGTCCTATATTATGCTTCATTTATCACTGCTCAGGACTTTAAAAGAGCCTTTTAGTTTATTTCTCGATCAAAAACACACTTTCAAGTAAGTAATTATAACTGAACTACACATATTAGAAATCCAGAGATGTTAATGAATAAAGAAGATTCATTGCTAAGCCATATAACTTTTAAGGAAATGAAAATTATAAGAATTATACCTCCTCTGTGTTGTAAAAAGCCAAGTTTTGACATAAAGAAAACGTTCTGTGTGGTTTGAACATAGTTATTAATGGACCACTTTGCTTAACTCCTGGACTAAAGGAGAGTTAAATTATTTCCTAGTCTGGGAGTCAGAAGTTCTGTCTCCAAGTTCGCTTACCAGCTGAGCAACTGGAGTAGCTCCTAACCTCTTAAAGTACCAGCCTCTGGCTTTTAAAAGAGCGGCTATAACAAGCGCTGTTGGCCTATGCCACAGGGTCTTTTAGGGGATACTATTATCCAAGCAAAATTGAACCTTTAAATAGGGTACATGGAACTGCTTAGGGTTTGGGTTTTTTTTTTTTAACACCTTAATAAAATGAGGTTCCTGTTGTTCGCTTTAGATTAATCTCAAATAAAAACATCCTAAAGATAAAACAGCCACGCTTACTCTGGCAAGAATAAGATTTGTGTTTCATGTATGCAGACGTTTATCTCATTTTATCATTTGTGTTTCATAATCATGCACCAGTGGTTAAACATCAAAGGAATAGGAAAAAGAGCATGAGACTTATATGACTTCAATGATTTAAGGTAAACTAGGAATGGGGTCACACAGCCTCTAGTTTCCAGTGCTTAAGGAAATCACCGCTGAATTGATGTTGAAGCATTCAGAAGTATTTATGGCTCCTTAGTATTTACTGTCTTTGTTTAAACATGCTGCATTTTGGTCAGAAATACGTAAACCAAGACACACTTATCTGTATTTCCTTAGCCATCCTTATGCTGAACATAACAAACTTAATTATAGCCAACAGTGTTGCCATCGGCTATCAGAGAATAAGAGGTAGTTCCCATCATCAAAGAGTTTATGAAACAATTTCTCATCCAAAATCAAGTTTTATTATGTTGATGTAGACCTCACCACCCTAGTAAGAAAGAGAGGTGGGAAACATTTCACAGGTTAAAAGATTTAGATTTGCAAATCCCAGCATATTTTAAAATGATCTATGCTGAAGCACTGGGAAAATTTCCATCTCTCGATAAAAGAGGAACATAATAAAATATCTCCTTCCCTTTCCCACCTCCTGAATTTGAAGTTATACTGGATGCTACCTTATAGACAGATTGTTTTCTACTAAGATCCCCAAGTGATACAAGGGTGTCACGTTGCTCTGCTAAACAGATTCATTCAACAGTGTATTTCTCCCAATTAAGAATTTGTTTCACTTCGGGGCGTGATGGATATGTTCATACTCTTGATCGTGGTGATGGTCTCACAGGTATATACCTATGTCAAGATTTATCAAATAAAAAATGTCCAATGCTATCAAATATTCCAGGTTGCTTGTACCTGCTAAGGTTAGTGAGCTGACCTACCCTCTCTGAACAGCATAACCATTTTAAGGGAGCTGAAATTCAGTTGCAATGTTTTATATTGCAGGTTTCATCTCCAGATTCTTTTCTACTCCTATCCCAGTGGTGGCAAATGCCAACCATTCCCGATCCTTCATCTTTTGACTGATGGCTGCAGGGCTGGAATACATTCCTTCCTATGAACACCAAGTTTAGGATATGTTTGAATAGCAAATCAATCTGAAATGAAGTTCCTGTAAGAAAACCAGGTATGTTTAAGATTCTTTTAAATGTTTTTACTCTTGTAGTTCTTTGACTCTGTATCCACTTGGCACATACAAACACCCTAAGAGACTTTGTACAAATCCTGAAATAAGGTCAGTAGATTAGGCGGCCCAGGGACACAGGTTCTTCTCAGGCAGAGGATAAGCTACTAACCTCAGGGCCAAAAGGGCCATATTTGTGTCCAGAGAAATCAGGTTGTTCGGAATAGAAGGCATAGACTGAAGGCCTACGGGAAAATTGGAAGGTTCAGAATCTCCCCCAAACCACACATGACAAAGAATATCAAATATCCCTACACATTACCAAAAAATCCTCTCAAATCAAGTTAATTCATCGCCCAACCACTGTTAGTCTTAGCATGAAAAAAAGTCTCTTTCTTGTTTTTTTTCTACAAGAAAAAAAAAAACACCCACCACCCCCTACACCATCCCCGCTGGGATAACTGCCTGGTTACTACCTTCAGGAATAAAAAGTCATGAGGAAAATCTGAACGCAAACTCTGGTCTTGGATCCCCAAAATAATAGAGCCCAGTGATAATTCACAGGGGCCATGCAATCTGCAGCCTGAAGGAACAACTCCATTCAAGTGAAAAGTCAGTCTTCTGGACTGGGAGCTTGGGATTAGCAGATGCAAACTATTATATATTGAGTTTATAAACAATAAGGTCCTACTGTATAGCACAGGGAACTATATTCCACATCCTGTGATACACCATAATGGAAAAGAATATGAAAAAGAATGTATATATACGCATAACTGAATCGCTTTGCTGTACAGTAGAAACTAACACAACATTGTAAATCAACTGTACTTCAATAAAATAAAATCTTTTTTAAAAGTCAGTCTTCATGCTTCCCCAATCCTTGGGATGCTGCTGGTTTATTTATCAAAGCCGGGAACTCCCTCGAGCTCTGCTGCGGTGACCAGGATTGATAGCTGGAGTAATTCATGTAATTAAATGGTCCTCAATAACCTACGTCCATTGTAACCTAAGTCCTTCTTAGGGAAGCCACGTTTAAGGCTCAGAACCACAAAACTTGTAATAATACAAACAATGGCTGTGCTTCTATTGCATAGTCCGTCTGGTTATTCACCCAATTCCGACCTAAAGTGGAAATGTACTAAAGGAAGAAGAGGGAGAGCCAGGTGGGATGGGGGAAAGCAAATACCTTTCGTTGTCTGGCAGAGTGAGCCACTGCAGGATGGTTAATATCCTCCGCTCATGAGGGATCATCCTGTAGGGTAGCAACCGGCAAAGCGTGAGGTTAGGTTGCATTTCTACCATCTCCAGCCTGATGAGCTCTTACTCCTGCACCCAGGCCAAGGGCTCTCTATTTACCACCATCTGTTTTCACTTTGTCGTAGTAAAAGATCCCTTTTCCAATTAGTGTTTAAACGTCCATTTCTATTTGCCATATGTCATGCTGCTCGGCCTCTGCTACAGAAGACAACACTGGAAACTCTGGTTCACAGTCAAATGAAGAATCTGCCATGCTTATCAGAGGCTCAGCTACAGGCGGAAAGGACCCCACACTCAGAATCATTGCTATTTAGTGGGTAAAGCCATTCGTTGTAGCCACCGAGGGGCCAGGACTTATATCCCCAATCTGCCTCTTGCTGGTGTGACCTCTCTTGACCTCTATGCCTCTTGACCTCTCTCAGCTTCAGTTTGCTCATCAGTAAAATAAAGATGATAGCAAAGCACACTGAACAGCTTGCTTGTAAGGAGGAAATGAGACAAGAAAGGCAAAAGGCATGTACAGTGCCTAGCACATAGTGAGTGCTAAAAATAATCCCTATTTTCATTAACGATCATGATTAGCTATCATTCCATCTCTAAGTAGCTATATGACTTAAGAAACATTATTTAATCTGAAACTTTAAGTTCCTCGTGTATAAAATCAGGGTTTACGAAAGGTATTCTTGAAATTCTCTTCTAGCTCTATAAAAATCTATCAAGAATAGGCACATATAATTATGAGACTGACAAAAAGGGTATAATCTTCATCCACAATGACTTTTGTGTTTAAGTCTCATTCCTCTGTTGAAATATAATTACCCTCAATCTGGCACTCATTTCAAGAGCTCTCGGCTAACATGATAGCATTGTATCATGGGCTGAGTTACATTAAGATGCTCACAAGCTGAGTGATGTCTTTATTTGTGGGGAAATTTGCTTATTTTTTCCTAACAAGGAACACAACATACTTTTCTGCTTCCCCATCCAAGACCAAGTATTAGAGCATGTTTATGATGAATTTAAACTGAAGCCTAAGTTTAATTGTAGATAGTAAAAATTACTGTGGCCAAGAGTGAACCCTAATATAAACTATAAAAATTACTGTGGCCAAGAGTGAACCCTAATATAAACTATGGTCTCTGGGTGATAATGATGTGTCAATGGAGGGTCATCATTTGTAACGAAGGTACCACTCTGGTGGGGATGTTGATACTGGGAGAGGCTGTGCGTGTTTGGGGGCAGGAGGTAGATGGGAACTCTCTGTACCCACTGCTCAGTTTTGCTGTGAACCTAAAACTGCTCTAAAAAATAAACTACTAAAAATTTATTGTGGGATGTTGGGTGAGCCATTTCAGCTTTTACTTTTGGTAGACATGAGCATGAGAGAGGTAGGAGGAAAGACAAACCTTCAGAGCCATGGTAGATGGCTAGATTTGGCAGGGACTCTAATCAGGCAGCCTCCCCCTATTTCCAATAGGTAAGGGATTTGTCATTCTTCTCTCTGGCGCCTTCTCTGTCTAGAACTATCCTACCAGCCCCAAAAAAGTCATGTTTACCATAAAACAAGTTCTCACTTAAACAAATTCCAATGCTATTGAATAAATGCGATCCTGTCTATTATAACCTATAATTGAATTTGAAGTAGGCATAGCAAAGCCAGGTTAATCGCTGAAGGTATTTAATTCTTCAGCCTTAGAGATCCCCTGTATCTGAACAAAATAATTACATATTTTGAATTCTTTCCTAACTTAAAAAAAAGTGAATGTTGTAGCCTTTTCATTTTACCTTACTTCACTACCTACCTACAAGCTGCTTTATTTTATGTAATTGGTGTTAAGTCACAAAAATGGATTCTGATGGACTCACTTGATGCTAATGGAAAAATACAAATTAATAGAATTTGTTTCAAGCTCAAAATGTTCACCCTTTAATGCCGTCTTTGGATGGGGTACTTGACAAGTAGGGAGCAGGGAAAAAAAGCATCAGCTCTGAGGCCAGATGCCTGGGTTTGTGTTGGATGAGACTTTGACAAGTGACTTAACCTTTTAGTGCCTCTATAAAATGAGGAGAATAATAGTCCCTATCTTATAAGGTTGTTGTATGGATTAAAAGAGATAATACTTAGAATAGTGCCTGACAACATTGAAAAATGTTAGCTTTACGGGAGTTCCCTGGTGGCCTAGTGGTTAGGATTCCGGACTTTCACTGCTGTGGCCAGGGTTCAAACCCTGGTAAGGGAACTGAGATTCCACAAGCCACGTGGCATCCCCACCCCCCAAAAAAGTTAGCATTTATCATTATGTACTGGATTCACAGGCCCACAGATATAGTACACTCATTCACAAAATATTTGTTAAAAGCGTATTACGTTCAAGGCATTTCTGTGAATACAAAAAAAGGTACAAGATACTCCTACCAAAAAAAAAAAAAGCTATTACGGGGAAGTCACCATTCTCTGCTTGGAACGAGAAGCAGGTAATTGCCATTTTCTGGGCAGGGGATGAATACGTGTGTGTGGTAAGAGCATGAGTACTTTGGAGGCCTGAGTATCCACTGTAACTGTGGCCTTGGGTACATTTTACCTCTCTAAGCCTTGGCACTCTGATCTCAAACGTGAGGAGTCAGACACAGTGGTCTCTAAGTTTCCTACTCATTTTAGATTATCTTTATGAAATAACCTCAGAGACCAAAAAAGACATGGCCCTTAGCCATTAATGTTTAAAATTTGAAGCAGACACGGCACAAACAGATCTGACAAAGGAAGAATGTATTCCAAACAGAAAGGGAAATGGGATTCATGCTGTTGCCTTTACCATTATTGATTGATATAGAATTTCTCATGACACCAAGTACATTAGACATGTTTTAGAAAAAGAAAAGGAAGTAGGAAAAATGGAAAATAAACTCGATGAGTTTCAATAAACCCGACGAGTGATTTAGTGCTAAAGGGGAACAAATTACCTTAGGTCATATATAGCCACCGTCTGGTCATTGTTGAAAGAGGTAATGTGAATAAGAAAACAGGTACCATTTATTGGCTGCTCTCTATGTACTAAGTACCCTACGAAGCACTTTAAATAAGTTAACTCATTCTACCTTCACGATACCCTGTGATGAAGACACTATCATTCCTATTTGAAGATGAGGACATTCATTTATCGAGAGATTAAATCACCTGTCCAAGGTCAGCACTCTATTATGTGACAGAGCTGGGATTGGAATCAACCTAGACACCCATATATAAAGGGAATCACTGCCTTTGAACATGAATTGACATAAAAGAATGTAATGGAGACTCAGCTGAGGATGACTTTGAAATGAAATGCTACCCTTTGAAAAGCTAGACTAATTCTAGGTTGCAATACGGAACCAGGTTAAAAAGATGACCTTTAAAGTCTAAGTCTATGGCTGAATCTGGTTTTAAATTTAAAAATTTTCAGAATCTATGACGTGTAGATTTCCTTGACATATATTCCATTAAATACCTGGAAGTATGACAAGTTTTTTAAGTTCTAAAGAGATTTTTAAAAAAGAAAGAAAGAAAATGAATCCAAGTCACTTCCGGGATATAGAAATAAAAGAATAGTCTGAGAAGCAAAGCAAACTATAGACATCTTTGGAGCAAAAAAGCTACCTTCTTATAAGGTTTGAAATGGGTGGAAAAAATTGCCATTCAAAACCGGAACACTAAGCCTTTTCAATGAAGCTCTGCGGCAGTTTCGGGGGGTAAGGGTGGGGACTAGGTATTAATTATGCTGTTGGCACCTCTCCATTCTACCAGCCAAATATGTTGTGGAGCAGAAGAAATCACTTCTATAAGTATCAATGACAATCAAAGGTTAAAAAATGTAATGCATAAGATTAAATTGGTAAATCTACATGTCATTTCTAACATATACTTATTTCTCAACAGAGAAAAATCTCTTTTTAAAAAGGGGGGGGAGACTTTTAAGGGACACTCTGTGTTAGCTTCAAATCACCAAACCCAATTTCAATTTAGCCCTTCAAATCTGAAGAAGCTACCTTTATTCCTGAATTTGGAGAATATAGATGGTACCATTCTGTGTTAATCTGAACCTGTGATTGCTCTCAGCGCACTACTATTACAGAATAGTCATATTTTTGTTACGGCATAAGAGGCAAATATGGAAACAGCTTTAGGTGGTTAAAAAAAATAAAGATGGAAAGAACATCTCAGTGGGAACAAAATCCCCATGAAAGTTGAAACAGATTCCTTTTCTTACTAAGGAGCCTCAAAAATAATCAACATGTTGACACTTTTATTAGGTAAGTTTCATCTTAAGGCTATTTTATGAACATTAACTACTAATCCCCCCATCACCTCTGCGGGGAAGAGAAGTAGTTCCTTTTTTCTTATTAGGGAAATCCTGGAGCTCAGTGGGAAAATGGGATGGAAACAGAGACTTCCTCTTGTCTCCTGTCTGGAGTTTCCAGTCTCTAGCCCACTACATCAGCTGTCTGAGACCATATTCGATTTTTAAAGTTGTGAACCAAAATAAATATAGAATGTTGTAATATATTTATAGAAAGTGATAATTCAAATCACAGCAATAAATAGCCTGAGAAATATACATTCCCTAGGTGCCAAGTTACCAAAAACCTATAAACAGGGACAGAAAATTCTAAAGGGTGACTAGATGTAGGAGAGAAAATCTTCCTTACATTCTATTAAGAAAAGATGGGGGAAAAGAGAGAGAGAAGAGGAAAAGAGAATGGAGATGGAAAAAGACAGAGAGGATCTCTTAAAAAAAAAATGGAGGGTTATTTTGAATCAGAAAATATTCATACGTTGGAGTATGTTAACATTTAACTGAAGTGAAATCAAATTGAATGAATGTTTCTTAAATGGAATCATAATTGTAATTTTACATTGACAAAATAGAGGTAACTTACACAGACCAGAAGAATGTCCCAGCTTTCACCCCTTGCTTGGTGGCTGTAATCCATAGCTAATGAGGAAAATATAAGAGGCTTAGAACATATTCTGGGTTTGGGTCAAAGAAGAAAAAGGTTTTAAAATATATTAGCTCAGATATGTTATACTTTACCATACCCCACCATAAATTTCCCAATATTTGCAACCTTTTTTTTTCACATCTGGAAGTCAGAATTATTCTTTCCATAAATGTTATTCAATACATTCTCTGCAAAAGCTTTCAAGCTCTGCTATGATTATAGTGGCTCTTTTTAAAAAAACTTTTATTTCATCTCAAGAGTCTCTTCTGTACCTGTCTTTTCTGATCATTGTTTTGAACATTTCACTTACATGGCAGAATTCTGCTCATCAAAGGACCCCGAGTGACCATATGTTTCCTTGACTGTTGAAAGCCTACAGAGGGAAACCCCAATTTGGCACACAGATGCCAGGATCTCGGAACCTAGCTTTGTCTTGTTTTGTTTTAAATGAGGTGAATGAAATGGGGAAAAGGGGCTATTTTTTATTCTGGTTTTCCCCTTGTACCTTTTACTTAGCCTTTTAGTAAGTGGAATTTTAGGAATAAATTCCTGGGATAAGTTAGGTGAACCAAGCATGTCATTAAGGCTTTTAAAATATTCTTTCCAGGGACTTCCCTGGCTGTCCAGTGGTTAAGACTCTGCGTTTCCACTGCAAGGGGCATGGGCTCGATCCCTGGTTGGGGAACTAAGATCCCCCATGCCCCGTGGAGTGGCCAATATATGTATATTCTTTCCAGCTCATGCTGTTGGGAGGTAGAAGATACGGCAGTTAAGAACCTGAGCCCAGCGACCAGCTAGCTGCATTTTAAGCCTTGCCTCTGTCACTTACCAAGCCATGTGATCCTTCAGCTAGTTATTTAAGGTCTCTACTTTCCTTTAAAATATAGATAATATTACCTAGCGCATAGGATTATTCTGAGCTTTAATGAGTTAATACATGTAAAGTCCTTAAAAACAGTGTTTTAGCATTTGGTAAACACTAGATCAATTTTCATCTTAATTATTATGCATTAATGGAAATAAATATCATCCAGTTATTCTCAGGACACTAAAAACAACTTAGAATGGCCAGTGTCCCATTGAATAGAAGTCCGTGAGAAGAAACCCCTTAGCTTTAGGAGGCAAACAGGAAAAAGAAGTGTAGCTTGGTTTTTTACAAGACCAAAACAAAAATGGTCTACGAGTTGCAACCAACCTCCTTTCTGGTTTCTTTTTCTCCAGAATTTGATAGTGTTTTACTTACTCCAGTTAAAATCTTTGTTTTTTGAGGAAAGGGGCAATTTGGAGGTGTGGGGCATTCAGGAGCTTGGCCATGGCCTCAGAAAGGTCTGGAACGCCTGGCCTGGGAGAATTCTGCAAGGATTCCCAGGCCCCTGGGGAGGACTGGAAACCCCCAGCTCCAAAATCACAGCTGTTGCAGCTGGCAAGTGAGGGATGGGGCAGGAGAGCATACAGCACCTTCCCAGATTCCTGGAGGTCTAAGCTGCCAGCGGATGTCATTAGCATGGGAAAGGTGGAGTCCTTGTCCCATTAGGATGGACCAGAGAGATCAGGACCTCAGATTGCTCTAAGCATCCTACCAGGGTTTGGTCCAAAGTATCCTTCTGCTTTACAGATAAACTCTGGCATTTCTGGGTATCCTCAAGCCAAGAAGGACTCAAATGGGTCCTGGAGTTTCATACAGTCTTGTGTCAGCGCCTCCTTTAGCAAGAAGGTGAACTCAAACCGAGTCCTGGATACCCTGCAGGTGCCTCAAAGCCACCTCAGATCTCAGAGAGATCAGTTTCTTATATTAAGTGATCTATTTGCATACTTATTTTAGTTTCAGAGACACAACCTTGGTGCATGCATAGCCAAACAACTTCCTAGAAACTGTGGTGCCTTGACATTTCCAAGCAAGTTGTATTAGGCAATATTTGGCAGATATGAAATGTAAAATCAATCTGGGGTTTTCTAATGGAAAATTTTTTAATACAATTTTGTCAAATGATGACCCTACATTTTCAAAAGTTATATTGTGGAATACATGCTGACGTTGGCATTATCAGAGCAACAGGAAGCCCTATAAGTAACTTTTAGCTTACTAACCCTCAGGGGGAATGATCACCAAAGGAGTCTTTGCAATGGTATAAGGAAAGAGCACTAGGGGATACGACAGATGTGAGGGTGCTAAAATTATCCCAGTGGCAAAATCAGAATCATTGTTTTTTTGTACTTGTCTGTACTTCCCCAAAATTTTGTAGTGACAATTAACATCTTGGTAATCAGAAAAAAAGAAAAATTAACCAGTTGTAAAAAGCAATGTGAACTATGAAGACAAACTAAAGGTAAAATTTTTTTATTTATTTCTTCCAAAAAAGATGCAAAAAATTTCTCCCTGCTTCTTGGTACAAGTCGTGTTGGCCGCATTTTCTAAAAGAAAATTGGGAGCATGGTCAGAAAAGTGCAAAGAATGAACAAATAAGAGAGAATACTTGGAATTAAAAAAAACATTTTAAAATCTCAAAGGAAAGGACCCTAGCAGTAATGAAACTGGTCGGTCAAAGGTTTGGCAAATGGTATGAAACTGAAGCATGAAGAAAGATTCTTAAGTTAAATCAGATCATGAGCAGTTATAAAAGTTCCTTTGCAAGTTATATATTATATTTCAGAACTCTAAAGTTAAATCTAGTAATTACAGAGAAAAAAAATGCAGTAAAATATTGGTCCAAAGGAAGATAAATGAAAAGGAGCATCTTGGTCTATAAAGTGGAGGAGGCGCAGGGGAGGGAGAATCATAAAACAGATATCATAAAACTAGTTTCTTGTTAATTCAGAGAAATAGGAATTATAATTTCCCATTTCCCATTCTGAATTTGAATGTAATCTGTATTTCCTCAGCGATGGGCCAAACAACACAGCTAAAAAATAATTAGCTAAGAAGACACTGAGTCTGGCCTTCCCACCTTTAATCCCAGTATTTCGTCCATTGCTTTCCTTTATCTACAGGCAGAGTTTTCAACATTTGTGTCCTAGATGCTACATTTTGAAAAGGGGACAAATGGAAATAATATTGTACCTTCTTGATATGTTATCAGGAATAAAAAAAAAAGAAAAGAAAACTCCCACTGGGACCAGGAGCATTTAAATGCGAAATCCAACACTTTCTCAAATTCAGGAGAATATGCAGCTGTGGGAGAAGGGGAGATGTTTTAAAAAGGAAAACATGCAAAAGAACATTTTTGAAAACCATGAACTACTATTGTAGTCTTCCTAGCAGTTCTCTGCAGGGAAATTATTCCTTTGCATTGTAAAGCACAGAGGTAGAAGAAATAGAATTCTGGGACACCAGAGGAATGGGCGGGGCCCTAGTGTCAGCAGGAGTAAATCAATCACTGAGATTCAAGAGTAGGAACACACTAAAGATGTGAGGGTTCGGGGATGCAGCAGAATAGATTGTGAACCAGTGTGGCTCTTTCCAGGTGATTAGGGCCAGAAGAAAGTGAGTGATGAAATCCAGAAAGAAGTCCAGGAAAACACGCCTCAGATGGAGCTGTAGAACAGTTCAATCCAAAACATAATAAATGGACACCTAAATGTGTTAGGCTGTGGGTTAGGTCCTGAGAATAAAGAGATAAATAAATCAAGTCTCTACCCTCATGGGGCCCATAGACGAAAGCAGATTATGTGAATAATTTCAAATGACATGGTCACAATTATGATAGAAATAACAAGAAAACCCAAAAGTGGGTCCCTGAGCCTAGCGAGGGCTGAGGGAGCTTAGTGAAATCTACTTAGAAAAGGTTGCTTACAGTGAAATTTGAAAGAGAAGTGAGCCTGGCAGCAAAGGGACCAGGAGAGTAGAGTCTATCCTAAGTACACTATGATACAGTAAAATGAGAAAGAAATATAGATTTATCGCAGTATATGGAAAAGAAACACAATAAAGAAAAGGTAAAATTTTCCTGGAAAAAAAAAAAAGAAAGTCACCTGTTAGACAAAGTGGTAAGCAAAGACTAACATTTTCCATCAGGCCAATCCCTTTGGCCTGGAAGTTCACTCCTACTCTAATGTCATTCTTCTTCTCTTTGCTATCTCTTTCTTGAACCTGCCATCTTTCTTGTGTTCTTACACTACAGTAATTCACAAGGATGGTCTCAGGACCAACTCACTGCATCACCAATGCTGGCCAAAAACCACCATAGGCCCAGCAACTTGAGAAGTAATAGGAATGCAACAAACTAGTAAATAAAACAAAAAAGAAGCAGACTCACAGATATAAAGAACAAACTAGTGGTTACCAGTGAGGAGAGGGAAGGGGAAGCGGGCAATATAAAGGTAGGGGAAAGAAGGGGGGTTATTATGGGATTATCTGATATCATGTGTGTGAAACTTTTGAAAATTGTAAAGCACTATAGAGTTTAAAGAATATTTCATTCAATTAAAATTTTTTTTTAATTTTTAAAAAGAATCCTCCTTCCTCCAGAAACTATGGCTCCAGAGGACTTGTACCATGGTAGGGTGCTGGACTCATCTCTCAAATCGCCACACGTAGTGGGCCCTGTGGAGTCTCATTCACTCTCCACCTCTCTGAGTCCAGCTTTGAACGGAACAGGTAATTTCCTCACTGAGCTATCTTAGTATTAGAAATTGCAGGATTAGAATGAAGAGATTTTTCAAAGAAACAAACACACTTATGGCACTCTGTTAAGAGTATGGAACATACTTTTGTAATGAGAAAAAAGTAAATAGCTTCAAAACAACAACATGAAAAGGAATCCCATTATAATATGTAGGAGAAATGTAGGGTCACACAGTGAATGACAACTTTTAATAGTGCATTCTGAAGATTAACAAATTAAAAGCAGACTCAACTTTGCTAAAGTGGCTATATCAGGGTTTTAAAAATAAAATTAAATTATAGAAATTATTTTTGGAAGTTGAATGGTGTAATTCAAATTGAATGGACACTACAAATGCCTCATGTCATATATAAGATTTCAAACTAGAATAAGAATGGTTCTTATTCACCATTTAATAGGACTCATATATTATTTAGCCAAATGTCTTTCATGGTTTAATCACTCAGTAAAAAATAAGTTGTTTGACTTAATTACCTGTTTAAGATTTTTATAAATATTTTCTCTACTCCAATTATTTTTTCACTGTGAATTATACAAGCCTCTTATGCTTAAGGAGTATTTATTAAGGCTCATCTTTTCTTATAGCACTTTTATAATTTCTTATACTCATACTGTAGTTTCTTATAGTTCCTGTCCGTATATTATTCCTACGTGCCAAGTTTCTATAAAACATGTTTTTAAATGATATCTACTGTGCTCCTTGGATTTCTTATGGTGGCATCTTGTTCAAGAAGATAGACAGAAACACAAATCAGTTTCAGTGCAAATCTCCGTCAGCACTAGGGAATTACTAAACTTAGTGAAATGTGTCGACTTAGAGAGTTAGTGCGGAAACAGGCAAACAGGGTTAAAACAGACTTCACTTCATTGAGCAGGTTCACAGCTTTCCGTCTGCTCTGTTTCTGCAGGAGTTAATGAATATGTGGACTCATCTTCTGAGTCATGCCAACCCAGAGGAAGCCTAATATCCACACCCAGTGGAAGGTGATCCAATTTGATAAAATTACTATTTATATCCTTTGTGGTTCTTCAAGCAAGTTTGCTTCCATGACAAAATTAATATAAAACACCAACTAGCAACAGCTCTTGACAGAACTCAAATTTCAATTATTTTATTTATACCTAAAATCTTCCTCTATCACAAACTTTGTTTGGGAAATCCACATTGTAAACAAATTTCACTTTGCTTACAATGTAAGACATCACAGACTTCTGGGAGTCTAGCCTGAATAAAGACGGCAGAATCAGAACCTCTGATAGAAAGAAACACTTCTACAGATATACAAGTCTTCCAACTTTTTTTTAAATGAAAAGCCCATATTTAACCATGAATACTGATTATGCAATATGAATTTTTTTGTCATATATGACCTTTTCTCAAAGAGCAATACCATTTTTTTCATACTTTATATTCTCTATTTAGCTCATAGACTGAAGCAAACATTTCCGGGTAGGAGATCATTTGGGGATGGTAAGTACGTGGATATGTGCAGACTGCCCACTCTTCATGCCATGGCAGATTGCACAAAAGCCTCCCAGCCCCTCTTCCCACCAGTGTTCCAGGGAGCCGTGGCCCCCAGTCAGAGTAGACATGAGATGGAACCATTTGCCATCCTTCTTCTACGTGTTTCTGATTGACTGTGTGTACTGGGATGTGTTCCTACGGGGATTCGGATCCTTCTACCCAGGGTCACGTGCACTTAGTTCAATTCTGCACATTAAACAGCTGTGGATTTATGTTGCTGCTTTGCTCACCTCTGACCAAAGCAAGCTGCCTGACCGTACACATACACACAGTCACAGGAAAAATATTGTGCAGAAAGCCACCTATATCCCTTTTTACTTTCTGCCCAGCCATTTGATCTGAAGTAAATAGGATGATTTCTTTCAAAGTATCGATCTGCTGGTCCAGAACCAAGGTAGATTCCACTTATACGTAACTTCCAAGATTTTTTTAAAAATGGATTAAACAGAAGAATTCATAAATTTACTGTGGGTTTCATCGAGATTTTTTTTTCCCAGCAAGTTTCCCTGTTCCTGATCATATGGCGCTTGGGCTAAATTTTTGTGGCAGTCATGTCATTCACTTCTTTTTCATTGTGTCCACAAATCTAGTAAATCAATAAGATCTGAGTATTCCTTCTTCAAAATATTTCTGAAAGTTACCCCTATGTCACCATTTCTACCACTGTCACCCTAATGGAGATCCTTATCATCGCACACTTTTATAATAATAACCTCACATACACATACACACATGTATAAACATAGACACATAAACATATGTATATACAGTATATATACATTGCATACACACATATGTTAACACATACATATATATATACATAATACACATGCACATACATATTATATGCACATATAGATACACATATATTATGTACACACATACACACATATATATATACAATATCAAAAGACAGAAACATTGCCAAGTATGAGGAAATTAAATGCATCTTTTCAACAGGTAACAAATTTGGGGGTGGGTGAAATGTTTCAAGGCACAGACACACAAAAAAATGCAAAACTCACCGGTTGACCTCCCCACCACCTATGATTAAATTTCTCTCGCCCTCGAAGATGGAAAGTGGCATCAAATACAGGATCATACATTGAATTGCCAACAATTCCATGTGATTCTGGATATAGCCCCTTTGTGGAAAAGCAAATTTATTGTCAAAATAATCCACACATAATAGTTCTATCATAAATTTTCTTATCATAGAAGGTTTTATAACAATATTTAATTTCCAATTTTATATAAGACATATATAACCTCTATACGTGTCTGTCTTAGCAAACAGGAATATTATCTATGGACTAATTATAAGCCATCTGTGAAACTTGACATGATTATGAGAAATTTAATATTGGGATGTTTTTTAACTGTTGCATTTAATACGATGACAATAATTTTTATTACAATAAATTACCCCTTAGAATGAAATTTACTTATGTGCCTCCAAAGTTTCTAAATACACTATTCCTTTTTCCTAGGTTCTATTTCTACTCCAAACCAAAAATAAATAAATAAATTATATTTTTTAAAGAAGAAAGCAAGGTAGAACTGGGAGTATCTGAAAATTTAAACATAGCAGCTCTGAAGTCAACATTTTTTATTTGAAAATTCAGAAAATAAAGAATAGCTCCTGTGGTATTTGAGAGGTTGAATGTATATATGCAGACAGAACTGCAGCTGAAAAAAAAAAAGGTTTTAAAATTGCAATGAAGTTCAGTCATCCACAAAGTTGTAAAAGGCATTTACTATAAACAACTGATACAGGTAAGATGAAAAAGAGAAAGATTTTCTTTGAACACTAAGGAACATGTTTTTTAAATCTCTCTAAGTCATTTCAGGATGAAATCAGCGCTTTGAATCTACACCACTTGAAAAAATACTTACAGTGGCCAAAGTGTATAAGTTAGGGAAAGTTTTTGTCGGGTACACGGGCCTCATGTAGGGAGAGTGAGTGCCACAAGACCCTAGAAACAGAATTCAGGTATTAGAGCAAGAGAACAACCAGGAATCACCTCATGTACGCAAATCCATTCTATAAATGAGCAAAGACATGTGCTACCTTCACTTTTGAACTTCAAATGGTAAAGTCATGTGTCCATACATCTCAAAACCGACAGCTAAGTGGCTACTGGGCAGATCATGGATTACAGATAAGAACACAGTATGAAAATGACTTACTTAGTTTTTCAATGTTAGGCATGACCTTGCTGCCTTTCTTCATGTACGATGCACGGAAACCATCCACAGAGAAGATGATTAACGGAGGGCGAACAAACCTTAAACAGTAACACATTAAGCTTTAGAAAGATTATTGTCACAGCTTTGCTTTATGCCTAGTCATTCTCAATAATTGGAACCGAGGGTTTCCAAGATGAAACTTCAAGTGAGGATATCTGTACAAGCCTGGGCTTCTAGCCACATAACATTTGTGGCAACTTAAGTGCAGAGTTAAATGACCAGGGAACGGACTGGACTCCAGATTTCCCCTAATGTACTTTCTCCACTGCTGCCTCTTGCACTGCAAACAAGGTTTTTCACAATGTAAAAAGCTGCTATATTTGCCTGGAATATTGATTCTCCCGTTTGCTACCTGAAAAACTCCTATTCATTCTTTAAAATTCAGCTTAAGATTTCCTCTTTCATAGTATTAGGTGTCATGCTTCTAAATCCTTTTAAGATATTAATTAATACCTCTTTTATCATTCATATATACATTATACTATATTATATTGCTATATTAACACGTTTACCTTCCTCACTCGTTTCAAAGCACAGTTTGTGTCTTATTCATCTTTTTATTTTGTGGACCCATAGTAGGGCTTCAACAAATATTTATCACATACAAGAAAAAAGGAAGGAAGGAAGGAAGGGAGGGAGGGAGGGAGGGAGGGAGGAAGGGAGGGAGATGAAATTAATAGCAGTAGTACTCCTGTCACTGGAACTAAATACTTATACAAAAATTATTTTAAGTTTAATTACAAAATAATTTCAAAAATAATTAAAACTGTTGAAGATCTAAAACTCAATCAATAAAGAACTAGACTATCCACCTAACTAGGGCAGGACTGATGAAATAGGCCTTTTGTTATATTCTAAAGATACAGTTGTTTGATCAGACTTGAGAACGCTAAACTATGTGCAAAACTGTTTCTAACAGTTTGAAGATAATTCAGCAAGCACGGGCTTGAATTTACTTGAAGCTACATTTCTTATGAGGCATTTTAAAAAATATTTATTTATTTATTTGGCTGCGCTGGGTCTTAGTTGCGGCACGCGGGATCTTCATTGCGGCATGCGGGATCTTTTTAGTTGCGGCATGCAGAATCTTTAGTTGCAGCATGCGGGATCTAGTTCCCTGACCAGGGATCGAACCCGGGCCCCCTGCATTGGGAGCATAGAATCTTAACCACTGGACCACCAGGGAAGTCCCAAATGAGGCATATTTTAAATGACTCATTTAAAATAGAGTCACATATAAAGAACTTAGAACAATACTATATGAGTTCATTATTATCATAAATATTACAATTTAACGCTTCTACCACATAGACTGCTTTCACCTCCAAAATAACTGAACACATTTTAAACATTCAGAAACTATTGCCATCCCATTCTAAAAGTCCAAAGAAGTTCAAGTAGCTCATGAAAGTTAAAAAGGAGACAAAAATAAAAATATTTAAATTCTTGGATTTTGTGTCCCAGGCTGTGCTGCCTAAAACAAAAAGACACTCGATCAAATACATTCATGAAAACACATTTGTAGAACATTTTATTTTCTGCCAGGCATTTTAAGGGTCCATGAATTTGCAACAGTTTCCTGGAAGGCGTAATAAGTGTCTTATGCTGGTCCCACTTGAGCTGTGGGGTGTCACTCAAGTTTGGCTGTAGCCCAGCAAAGCAGGGCTGTAGTGGTCTGTCAAGTTTCTGTAGCATCTGGTAGGAGTTACCATCGTGGATAATATTTTCGAGACATTCTGTAGTCCTCCCTTCAGCCACCCCACCACCACTACCGTCACCAAAAAAACAAAAAGCAAAAGCAGCACTTCAGGAAAAAGCACAGGAAAACAAACCAAATCACTGCCAGAAATGTTTCTTTTCTTCTTCAGCATTATTTATATATACGTCGTAAAATCTTCAGCTAAGGTGAGATACAGAGGATATTCAGTCTCTGATATGTGCAGGTGATAGGAGAAAAAAAATTTTTTTAATTCCCTACTTCAAGATGTACATTCCAGCATTCGACTGGTAAATTACTCAGAAGTACTCATAAGTTTGCCTATATAAGAGGATTTCAGTTTTACATTGTTTTTAACCATTTACCCATCCATAGCCTGTGATATTTTATCAATAAATATTTAAAACTGTATAATATTCATAAAATGCACTCACCCTGCAGGACATTCTGGGGCCTTTATTTCCTCACAGTCATAATCTACCCAATGTGACTCTCCTGTAAGGAAAAATGGGTAGACTTTTTGATGAATCTAATTATAAATATCATCCAGAGCCTTGAAGCGTATAATTGCAGGACCTGTGTCCCGTTTGATACTCACTGTTTATGGGACGCCATCTAAAAAGAACTTCTGAAATAAAGCCTAGTGTCTGTTTTGGCTTACTAAACTACACCCATACATGATGGGAAAGTCTAGATTTAATAACCCCAAGTGGTGTTTATTTGAGCCTTCCGAGTCTAAATGGTTTGTAGATAAAAACACCAGTGGCGTCAGTGAACAAAATTCCATGTTTGTTTCCCTCCAGAAATAAACTGTTTGGGCATTAGACAGAACATTTTTTCCTAGGCCACCAAACATCTCATAGCCGTAGAAAACATGGCACAACTTCCCTTTAGTTGGGGAAAAAGATTTAGGCTACTCAGAGATGATAGATGGAATATTGCAATAGAGAGGTTATTTGCCAATGGATCCGTGTACAGCCCTTACACTTAGGAATAAAAACCAATGCTATCTTTCACTTTTATCTTCCACTAAGATCTGGAAGCATAAAGCTATGTCTTTCTTGAGTTACTCCCACCAAGAATAGAGAACAGAAAAGAGCTTAGATACAAAATGAAGCTTACTTTGGAGAAAATGAAAATTATCAAAAAGCATTTGCTTTAAGTTCTCCTAAAACAAAAAAAAGCATATGTCTTGAACATAAGTAACATTTGTGACCAAGACTTTGGAGAAATTGCTCCCATGTAAAGAGCACTGGAGATCTCCCTGGTCAATAAGAATCTAACTACTGACAACTGTGTAAGTACCATGCTCCTTAAAATAGGGAAGCTTTACCACACGTGTAATAACCCAGGCGTACATATGGGCCCTACAAAAGTACTGCAACTAGAATTTTAAACCAGCAAAAGCCAGCATTTCATGATTCAACGACCAGTGATACTTAGTACTTTATCTTCTCTTCTAATAGCCTTTGTGGCTTATTGGTACATTTACTAGGGAAATAAAAGAGAAAAGGAAATAAATTCTCGACGAGTTTTATGCTTTATCAACAGTTCCAATAATCATCTGGGGTAGGAAAAATTTTCAAACTCAGCATTCAAGCAGTATGTCTTGCCATAAATAAACACTATGCATATTTCAGAACTGATTTGCTTTTCCCTCAAAATATTTGAACAGAAACTCTATTTAAATGTTCCATGTCACAGCTAGGAAGAGGACTTAATTTAGACACTAAAAAATGACTTGCAAACTTTACACAAAGATCCTTGGATCCTTCCATTAACTTTAGAAGTGGGTGCCATGGTGACTTAAAAATCCTTAAAGACAGAAACTGCATATTTTTATATGTTTGGCAGTCCATTGAGTAGTATTTATTATTGGAATAAAACCATCATATTTGACACTCAGCCACACAAAGTCAGCACACATGCATGTATGGCTTTGGGGTATAGCAGGAGCTATTGGTGTCCCATCCCCTTTAGCAGCTAGTACCCCATCCCCATGCTGCTGCTGGTGCTTTGCCTTACAGCTTACAGCCAGTGAGTACAAAAGCCATGCCCCTTGCCTCAAAGGTAAGGACTCTGGGATTTACTTTCCAGAGCCCGCAGTAGAGCAGACCAAGGTGAGACCTCCCCTGAGGCCACATCCTTGCTTGCTTTCCCCTCTCCCACATCCCCTGCTCCCTTATACGGTTTTCTTGCAGGGCACTCTTCCAATAAATTCCATACACAGAATTCCTGTCTCAGGCTCTGCTTCTAGGAAACCTGACCTAGGACCAAGGCAGGAACTCTTTTAGAAATCTCCTCATTATTCCGGCTGTATCTAATTATGGAACTTGGGGTTATTTCCTTGTTATTTCAGATCAGTGAAATGCAGAGAAGCAAAACTAAGAAAGAAGCATGAGAAATTAGGAAGGACAACTCATTCCTGCCTCCCAAGCCCATATCCAAGGTGATATATCCACAATATCCAAGGTGTCTTCAAACATCTCCAGTTTTTATTCTTTTAAAGATCAAGCCAACCCAAGGAAACATGTACCTTTGCAAACCACTTGGTAATTAGTACAGCAGTCTCCCCTGGCCAAGCAGTCCTCTGAGCAGTGACAAGCATTGTCTTCATTTCTTACTTCTCCGCATCTGTCCTTAGTACACTCCCAGCCGCCAGCTGAAATCGGTACAACAGGACACTCACTGCTTCACACAAACCAAATAAAAGAGGCCACAATTGCTTACAACGTTTGCCAAGAAAAAGAGCTAAAATCCCACATCATTTAATCTGCTTGTGAAATTAGAGTTGGCCTGAGGCCTAGATGATATTTGGAGGACTTACAAATAGGATGGAGTTTTAATTTTTCAAATCAGAGTACAAAGCCAAATGCCACTGGGCTCCTTTGGAAAAATGAAACCCTTAACCATTTGCCAACTGTCCTAAATGACCCAATACAATGTATAGTGTGTAAGGTTTGTGATAGAGATACCTACCATTGTAGGCATAGTTGCTATAGCTGGACTCTTATTTTCCCAAGTAGCTTTATTTAAACTTTAATCAGCTTGATTTAAATACAAATGATAGTGCAACAAGGACCTACTGTACAGCACAGGAAACTCTGCTCAAATTATGTGACAACCTAAATGGGAAAAGAATTTGAAAAAGAATAGATACATGCATATGTATAGTTGAATCACTTTGCTGTATACCTGAAACAAACACAATATTGTAAATCAACTACACTCTAATATAAAATTAAAAGGTTAAAAAAAAATAATAGTGCAACTAAATGGCCTCTACCTGCTATAAGATGCACTTGGGGGTTAAAGTCCTAAACAGATATGAAGAGTATAAAGGTATACTAAAAATGTTCACAGCTCTAAGCATTGACCAAACTGTGGCCCTACCCACAATCAGAGGTCAGAGCCCTTTTTTCAAGGAGGTCAATCGCTAGGTTACAGATTTCTATCTGAGCATACTTGATTGGGAGCTCACACTCAACTCTACCAAGAAAATATCTTCGGAAAAGTAATATTTTTATTTTAAAGAGTGTGCTGTACTTTTTGTGTGACTTTTCACCTGCTAGACTGTAAGCTCCATGGAAGGAAAAATCACATCTCTCCTTTCACCGCTATATCCCCAGTACCTGAGTCTATCTACCTGGCACACGCCAGGTAGTCCATGAACATTTATTCAATCTAATTGAGAATTACCATGAAAATAAAACATGACTCTTTAAATTTGGGGTTGCTGTATTGAGAAACTTCAGAGTTAATTCATTTATTCAGTAAATACATCTACTATATTTTCCGTGTTCTAGGTGCTGGGGAGGTAGTGAAGAACAAGGTCTTGTCTTCATGGAGCTTCCATTCCAATTGGGAAAGACAGACCATAAGCAAGTAAACTAGTCAATGAGATGATTTCAGCGTGTGCTAAGTGCTGTGAAGGAAATAACAGGATGGCATGGATAGTGAGTGACAGGGGTGGGCCCGGTCTACTTGACATAGAATGGTCAAGAAACGCTTCTCTGAGCTAAAGGACACTTCAGGTCTTCACCTCTTAAAACATGTCATAAGTGGAAAGCAATGATTTTAGAAAGCAGTGCTGACTGACATCTATACACTAATATGTATAAAATAGATAACTAATAAGAACCTGCTGGGGCTTCCCTGGTGGCGCAGTGGTTGAGAGTCCGCCTGCCAATGCAGGGGACACGGGTTCGTACCCCGGTCCAGGAAGATCCCACATGCCGCAGAGCGGCTGGGCCTGTGAGCCATGGCCGCTGAGCCTGCGCGTCCGGAGCCTGTGCTCTGCAACGGGAGAGGCCACAGCAGTGAGAGGCCCGTGTACCGCAAAAAAAAAAAAAAGAACCTGCTGTATAAAAAGTAAATTAAATTAAATTTAAAAAAAGAAAAGAAAGCAGTGCTGCTCCTTAATAATATTCTACCTAGAGATACTACAGCTATGTGAATAAATGGATAAGGGGATAATAGCTGCCATACTAGAAAACAACACAACTACTGTCTAGTTTCCATTCTTTTAGAATTACCTTTGCATCCTGATTCCATTCTCTGATTTTTTTTTAATATCCCCTATTTCCACTGCCTTCTCTTCCCAACCAGAATAAATGCTTGGAATTCTCTCGCCCAAGGTATGCTATTCCCAATGGTTAGCAATTTTCCAAGGTTACTTTGACTGATAGAGGTCATGCGAGTCCTTTTCCTCAATTCAGAGATAACTCTATCAAACAGTATTCCTCTCCTAGCTTATTCCTCCCTAGTTCCATAAGAAAATCCCTTTGCTCACAAAACAGCATCACTATTAACAAGCTAGGTTTATTGAGAAATTACTAACTTTGTATAAGAATGAAATTTTTAAAAATTCAGTGAACTACAAGTAAGGTATGATTCAGTCAGCTGTATAATTTTCAAAGCAAATATGGGAATAAACACAAAAAACATTGAACTTTATTGGATAACAAGAAAGTTACCTATCAGAAAAATATTATTTAAAATGAGAATATGCTGAAAAGGGAGTGCTGAAAAGCTCTTGTGCCCTTTGAGAGAAATATCAACTTTGAGAAGTGTAATTCTGTAATATATATTTAAATTTTTAAAATGCATATACGCTTTGATCCCCAAATCCCATTCCTCGGAATTTATCTCAAGGAAAATAGGCAAAAATATGAATATGTATGAAAAATATTCATTGATACATTGTTCATAATAGCAAAAATTACCAAACCATAAATGCTGATCAGTTACTCAATGAAGTAGGCTGCATCTGTCCAATAGAATACAATGTAGGCATTCAAAAGGGGGATGTGTACAAAGTTACACAAATACAGATACACCTCACACAGGCATAAATACACACATGTATAAATGTGTACACACATTCTAAACACACACCCAGTCTCAGAGTTTACATTGAAACATTGATTGTGCTTATCTCTAGAGAGTGCTGTGTCAGCATAGTAGAATCTCAGAGATTTCTGTTTGCTCCTTCAACCTTTTGTTATTATTTTATATTTTATTCTTCCACATTTGGCCTTGTTCATTTCCACAGGGAAACGAACTACTTTAAAGTGTTATTATAACCCATATTTATTAAACTTGGGAAGAAAGGCATGAGCTACATTCAGAGAGAGCTAACCTAAAGGCAGGAGATCCATTAAACTTTGCAAGGAGCTCCAAGATCAGGAATCTGGAGGGCTGAGATGACGTGTCAGGGACAAGATACTCAAGGTAGAGAGGAAACACACAACATTAGTTAGTTCCTCAGTGCCAAGCAAATACAGACCGCTTGTTTGAAATAACACTTTAGAGCCAAAAACTCTCCTGGAACATCTGTTCCATCCATATATTCAGGTTACAAGCTTCTCAGCATTTAAGTTTACAAACCCACAACTAAGGAAGCTGGGAGAAGTTCCAAAGGAAAGTAACCCAAAAAATGGCCAAATGTTTGGAAAATGTATTATGCAAAAAAACAGCCTAATAAAATTCTTATTATCTGGGGCAGAAAACAAACAAATCAGAACTAGTAAGGGGGTTGACATACGTTTTCATGTAAATCAGCGGCTATTTCTTTAGTAAAGGAGAGTAATGTCTCTGTTTCTCATGATGTCATTAGAAAACTCAGACTAATGTTAATGATAATATAAGTCAGATTTTTGAAAGAATCATCTAACCATAAATGTCTGCAAACAGGTAATAATTTATCAAGAGAGCTGTAGAATCATTGTATCTAATGGTGTTAAGAGCAGGGTTGCTCATCACCTTTCCCGGAAAGTTTGAACGTGATGTTGCCCAGAGGCATGATGGATAGCCTACAAGGTATCTCAAAAGTCCCCTCTAAAGTGTTAGGCTTTGGAAACAGAGCAGGTAGAATGGCAGGAGTCTCCAAAGTGCTTCTTCTCAACTCATGTACATTCACTCAGAGGCCTGTATATTCTACTGACTCTTCCAATAGGGAAGAAATGTAAAGAAAGGTCAGGAACCTGTAGAGGAAGATCTGAGAGCTGCCTTGAGCACGCGACCCCGAGTAGAATTCCATAACAATTTTCTACTTGCACTGAGAACAGGGAATGACATCAAAGTAGTATAGTAGTAGACTATAAGATGAAATAAAACAAACATTAGAAACTGGGCAGGCAAACAAAAAAATTAAAGTTGAAACAACAACAACAAAAAAACCCCAACACTTTAAGAATGTGCACAGTTTCAGCCCAGGTATCCTAGCAGTGAATGAGGGAATTGGCAGCAAGAGACAGAAATGATAAAGATGAAAAAAAAAGGCTGGCCACAAATACTTCCAAAACTAGCAAATAATGACTGCAGCTGCAAAGAACCATCGTTGGGTGGGCGTTATGTGGACACAACAGCCACATAGGGTGTGCTCATAATAAAACTGATAATCATTCAAGAAACAAAACTAAAACTCACGGTTTGGTTTGGCCAAAGCAGAATGGCAATGGCAGGGTGTACAACAGCAGGGGGTCTTAAGCCATCTAATCAAGGCTAGAGAAGACTCAAAAGTTACACACCTGTCTTCAAACAAAGCTCATCAAAGTCATGGCAGCAACTGCTGTAGCTCTTACACAGGTTGTCACACCGACAATCAGGGGGTCCAACCTCTTGAAGTTCAAAGCATCTGCCCTTGCAAGATCCAGAGGTGTTGGTCCAGGGGGAGTCTGATAACACTACAAGATACAAGAGACAAAGGCAATGGGATTAGGGAATGGGTTATGTTGCTATGGAGGGGTGACCCTGTGTAGCAATACAATGCGGTGATGCAGTCAGACTCTGACTGAGCAGCCGGATCCATCACCTGCCGTCTATGTAACTTCAGCAGATTCCTTGTTCCAGTTTCTTCATCTGTAGAGTGGAGGATTAATAGAAGCAACTCGAGGTTACAATGAGAATTAAATGAAACAAACCATGCAAAACACTGAGCAGGGTGTCAGCCATGTAGAAAGTAACAAATGTTGGCTATTGGTTTTACTACTGTTTACAATGATTATTACCACAAACATGAAGGTTAGTTTCTCTGTGGATGCTGTGATGCCAACAGAGAACAGAACTTTGAAGTATATACTTAGAAAGAAGAGTTCGTTCCCCTATTCAAATATCTATAGCTCTTGTAAGGAAAATTGAGCTTAAATGTTCTGAGAACAGTCTGAACAGATGGGATTGGAATAGAAGACTCTTAAGATCTCTTCCAGCCATAAAATCTACACCTATAACTAGGGTTACACAAACACAAACTCTACAGTCTCGGCTTTTCAAACATAAATCCTCCTACATTATCTTCATATGATATGATTGTATATCTAGAAATCTCAAGAACCGACTAAAAATTTTAGGAAAAAATAATTCAATGAGATAAAAATTCCACAAATTTGTAAAATACAGGCAATATAAGTTCAAAAATTAAATGGAAGTTCCATTCATCATAGTACCTAAAAGGTAAAATATCTAGGTATAAATTTAATAGGATGTTTAGAACCTACATGAAGAACACAGTAAAACTCTACAAAAAAAGATATTTTAAAAGATTTAATTAAGTGGTAAAACATACCAACTTGGAGGTAAAAATATCAATATTACAAAAATGTCGGGAATTCCCTGGTGGTCCAGTGGTTAGGACTCTGTGCTTTCACTGCTGAGGACCCAGGTTCAATTCCTGGTCAGGGAACTAAGATCCCAGAGGCGTGGCACAGCCAAAAAAAACAAAAACAAAACAACAAAATGTCAGTTCCTCCTAAATAAACTTAAAGATTCAATGCAATCACAATAAAAATACAAAAAGGAATTCTTGAAACTTGAGAGGATATTAAATGCTTATCAAAAATAAATATATGAAAACAAAAAACACTGAAAAGAAAGTAAAATATATTCTGAAGTTAAATAATTAAAACAGATTGGTTATAGAAAATAAGTAGATCAGTGCTGGACATGAGGATGAGAAATAGGACCAAATATAAGAGAAGTGATTTTATAATGAAAATAACATTTTAAATCAGAGAAAGAAAGAAGGATTAATCAAGAAGGGAAAAAAAGATTTATCAGTAAGTAGTGCTGGGCTGACTGGAAAAATTAATCTGGATCCTCATCCTAGCTTACAAAATAATTAATTTCTGATGAATGGAAAGTATACGCAGTGTCATACCTGTTGCTAGGAATGAAAATTTTTATTAAAAATTTTATACAATTTGGAAGTATCTATCAACACTATTAAATGCATATGAATTTTTCACCCAGAAATTCCACTACTAGGAATTTATCTCTCACATATATTTGCAAAAGTTTGCCAAGATACACGTACAAGAAAGAATCACTATCTCCATAAATGGAATATTGCCCAGCCCTTAAAAAGAACGAGTCAGATCTGCATAGGCTAATATGGAAAGGTCTACAAAATTGATAAACACATTTTTTTAACCAGCAAAGTACAGAAAACTGTTATAGTAGTAAATAGTACATATAATTGATATATTTTGTGTTAAAAATAGAGCCAAAGCAATAAGGATAAAGATAAATATAAAATAAAAACAGAGGCCAGAGCTCGAGATGAGACAGAGGGTGAGAACAGAGGCATTGAGACACGGTGCCAGTATGAATAACCATTTTATTTTCACTGTAAGAAACTCCTTACAGGAATTACCTTTGGGGAATATGAGAAAGAGAGAAGCAAGGAGACTTCTTAGTTTTCTGCAGTTTGAAACATCTAACATTTTACAAATGTCCTTTTGGGTTTTTGCTTGCTTACTTCTCTCTCTCGTGTATATATGTATACATGCATGTAAACATATGTGTATAAAGTATATGTTATATAATATTGATATATAAATATCCTAACAAATGTTATTTAAAACATGATATTTGTAATTTTATTTCCTTATTTACATTTACAAATTTTTCATTTTTTTATGATTAGTATTCATTACTTATAAAATCAAAACACCAGAGGCAGGGAGAGAACAGATGTTAAATGACATTTCTAGGTTCACCGAAGCCATTTATCTGAACATCCTGTTCATCCCTTAGTTCTTTGTCCTCTTTAAAGACAGAGTCACCCAATCCTCACCCATATGGCATTAGATCAGTTCAACTAAAGCAAACAGATTCACTAGACCATGAGATGTGAAACGCTTTTGTATGGTTCATTCTGGGATCTTGAAATACATACAAAGCACACCAGTTCGGTTTAAGAAATAACGTCAGGTTTCCAATGCAATGCCTTACCTCTGGTTCCTAAACCACATTTTTCTATTGACTTTGGCCAACCAATCAACAGTGCATGCTGGACCCTAAGAAGCTATGAGGGGAGGAGGGTTGAGAAGTAGAAAAAGGAAAAATAGAGAAATCCTATAGTAGAGATAAGAAAAAAGATAAAGGTAAGAAAAATGCTTATAATTGAATTATTCCTTTTTTAAGGGTACTGCTTAGACAGAATCATTCCAACAGCCATCTAATACATTCTGAGTAGTATTCATGCCTATGAGCTGCATACATAAATATGCTTGGCTACACTTATAGCTGAGATAATCAGAAGAGATCCAAAGGCACATTGTTTGTAGTTGTTTACTTGTCCTGGCTCCTCTTCTTCATAGCATCCCAGCCTGCATGTGAAATTTTCCTCCATTCATGCCCTTTGCTTTCCCCTCATCATAATCTCTTTCTTCTTTCTTTCCTTTCAAAATATCTGTACAAAATTTTAGCCATTTTAAACCTTTCTTCATCCATTCTATCAACGTGATTTTTACTCTTTTCTTACAAAGTTGGTTATTCTCTAAGTTTATCCCTTACTTTGTCTTTGAAAATAATTGAATTTCCCTCAATAGCTTGCCCCTATCAGTTATAATCTTCCTTGCCAACCCTTAAACTGAAGACAGCTTTGTTAAGAAAGATTTGCCCTCACACTCATAATGCAAAGATACATCTCATAAAAGTACTCAAGATTGGGTTACCAACAGCTTTCAGATGAGAGTGAATTCCTGGGCCTATGTGGATTAGGGATACATATGACAAAATTCATTCTTGGCTGACTTGGATTCAGCTGACAATGGCAGGAAGAGAAGTAGGAAGATAAACAATTGAGCCGTATACTTCTTCAAGTCCGATGAGCCCAAGAACTGAACTGCCGCAACTTTTCTAAGAAAATAAAGGGATAGAGTAGAACAAAGTTCGCTTTGCCTTTCCAGGGTCTGTTCCGTCCCTGCCATCTTCTTTCATAACAAGTTCTTGCGCTGCTTCTTTCTGTAGTTCTGTAATTCTTCCCCATGTGCTGGCTTTTTCATTTCATGCCGAGGTCCCATGTCCTTCTCCCCACACCAGGCTAAGCACAGATTTTAGGACTTCTCTTTTTATTATACCTGATTGAATGATCAAATATGGAAAGATTCTCTGACTTACTTTGCCTGAATTCTAAAATCTGTAAAGCCTTCCTTTTCCAGACCTAATAAGCTCAGAACTAACAAGAAAGATAATGACAAAATGAAACAAACAAACAAACAAAAAACTTGAAAACGATCAAGTCAGAAATCTGTGCTAGGTGCAATGGGGGTTTGAAATTTTGTATGAGGCATTTGCCAATTTAATAACATACTTAAATGGTGCTATTTTACTTCAAAGAAACTAGTCTGTTCCAGAATTTAAAAAATAAATGTTACAGATCTACACAGATGGAAGTTTTTTAAAAATAGGGACTTTAAATTTTAAAATATGTGTGTAATGTACATGTATGATACGCATAAAACAATGTTATACATTTCTTTTTTTCACAGAAGCATAATTTCATGATTTAGGAAAAAAACACCAATATAAAACCTGATTTATTTCATTCAAATTCATAATTCTGAGAGAAACAAGTGAAATTATTTTTATTTCTTTAAGTAAAACCTTATTTCTAAACCATTCCATCTTACTGTATCGACACAGAGGTAGCATTGTGGAATTCTGGTGTCATTTATATACAGAAGAAATACTATTGATAATTTAATTAGACTATTGGAAAGAACCTAATTCATGACAAGAGTTGTGACCTAAACATTACTTCATCCTGGAGTCCCAATCATATTTCCCTTCTACTCTCTCTGCAAAATGGAAATTTTCAGATTTGGATGATGGCCAGTGAAGGAGGCTGTATTTAAGTTTGAAAACATTTAGCTCAGCATAAAGCTGGATGATTCTTCTAAGTTTTGTCTGCTCCTGCATTCAGAGTTTGTGATATGACACCCTCTCTGTTCCTCCCATTCTCCATGGTTCCCAGCCCTAGTATTTCCTGACAGTGAGAGTAAAAGCTTGAAATGAAACAGACTGGTTATGTCGCCTCCTTTTCAAGAGCATTGAAACAGATCTGGTTCTCCTGTGTCTTCCTGCCCTGTCTGAAATATAAAATGCAAGGAAAGGAGGCAGACAACGTGAATGACACTCAAGATACCACCCAACTCCAGGATTTAATACTGTCTGATGCCTCTTCTGGAGTATATGATTCGTTCTTTCTGGTCATACCTTCCTGTACTGAAGTCATTTTTTCTTTTTGTTGTTTGTTTGTTTTTCTTTTTTTTTAATTTTTATTGGAGTATAGTCGCTTTACAATGTTGTGTTAGTTTCTGCCGTACGGCAAAGTGAACCAGCTATATTATACATATATCCCCTCCTTTCTGTATTTCCTTCCCTTTTAAGTCACCACAGAGCAGTGAGTAGAGTTCCCTGTGCTATACAGTAGGTTCTCATTAGTTATCTATTTTCTATGTAGTAGTGTATATAGGTCAATCCCAATCTCCCAGTTCATCCCACCCACCCCTTCCCCCCTTGGTGTCCATACATTTTGACCTTATCCCTTAGAAAGCAGCACTTACAAACAGGCCTATATGTCTGTATCTCTTCTTCCTAAATACATCACTTTCTATAAATACCTATTACTTAGGCATCACTATTCTCTCCTCTTCACAGCTTCCGAACCAGATTTCATAGACAATTTTTTTAATAAATAGGTCCACCTGGGAAGTTTTCAAACACCTGTACTTTCAATGTGTTTTTAAATACAACATCCTCATGTAGAAAGACCTCATAAACTACAAGAAGACAGATTTCTAGATGACTTGAATGAAATTTAAGACTTTAATTTCACTTATAAACCACTCAAATAGCATTTATAAGAGTAGTCAGTAGTGTAAGTCTGAATGATTTACAAATCTGCTACCAAACAATGAAACATCATTTTATATAGCAGGTATTGTCAACTTGATAGGGTAAAAATTTAGACACTGACCTTCAAACAAAAGTGGAGGTAAATTAAGTGTATCATCATATACTTAACACTTTATATTCTCATCAGTCTTAGCATGGCATTTTGTTTTAAAAAATCTTTTCGGATAAAGAGGCAACATTACCCCCATTTTCCTGGTTGGAAGAGAAGAGCTCTAGGCCTAACTTGAGTTAGCAAAGGCCTAGCTGCAATTTCAGATCATCTGGCTATAACTACAATGCCATTTTCATTAACAAAGGATTTTTCAAACTATGTACATAAGCTCTGAATTTTAGATGTTCTTTTTAAGACATGATCTTGGAAGATATATTCTATTTGAACTCTATTGAAGATGGAGATTTCTGGTTAATGCAACAAGATAGAAGATTCCGTATCATTTTTAAGATAAATGAAAAACCACTGCACCAAAGCACCAATTAACAATGAACTGAAAAATCCATGCCCTCCTTAAATTCTAATTCAAATTATTTCATTCCATTGACTTAAACTCCCTCTGATTTCTACACTAGATTTAACATAAAATCCCATGACGTGATAGTCCCCTTAATTTTCCTTGCAGAGTAATGACTGATATATGTCAGGTATGCAGTTCCTACATGCTGCCACCCTATCATTTAAGTGACTTTTCATTGTAGAATGAGGACTGAGCTTTCCAGTCCGTATTAGCCAGTTATTCACAAGCTTATACATTTCCCTTTGTCTTTCAAGTATTAACTTGCTTCTCTCAGAGGATATCCCATTTCCACCTGGAGACTGGAAGAGTACGTATCACCAACTTCAGTGAAATAGACTCCACCACCACACCACAAACATACACATATGCACATTACATGAGTGCGCACACACTTGTATACACATAAATTCGCTTGCAATTTTAAAGGTAAATCAAGCTGGCTACATCAGTTGTATGTGACAAGGATGTCAAACTGAATTGCACATATTCTTTACATTCTCTTTGAAAAGTTATTCCAGCCATCTCATTTACCTGATGGCCCATTACATTTACCCAACAGAATTATAATTACCTCTGCTCATTTCATATCTTCTAATAAATCTATAGATCTTCTATGATCTGGTAGAAGAAATCCTATTCTACCATGATTTCCAATAGATCCCAACATCCTAACAAAAAATCCAGCTAACAAGTGTGCTAGTTCATTAATTATAACAGTTTGCACTGCCACAGCCTTGAAACTTAACACCTCAGTCTGTAGTACGGCAGCAAGGGTGTGCATGAATATAGAACATTCTCAGCTACAGGTGAGGATTCTGAGGACCTACATTTGCTCAACAAAAAACTGAACGCTTGTGAATGAGAGGTCTTGCTCCGGTCAGTCTGAAGCTGGCCGTATGTCAATACCCTTTATGTTCCTTCTATTTGGTGGAAAGATCTCGAAGCATCTAGCTTCCCAGGATTTCTCTGGAACATGAAAGCATTGTTGAAAATAAGCGTAGCAGCCTTTCCTCCTAGTACCTTGTTCTAATACATAAGTAATCGTTCACCCAGTGTTTTCCGACGTGTAGGCTTTGCTGACAGAATAACCAACTATATGTGTCATTTCAGGCACATATAACATTTAAAAAGATGAAAATGCTTAAATTCTCTGCACTACGCTCTCACTCAGTTTCCAAAGCACATCTTGGTCTTTATTCAGGAGAAATCATCCACAGTGCCTAGACAGCCGGTAAGCTATATCAACAGAAAATTTAAAATAAAAAGTGTCAGGTATACCAAAATCCCAAAACTCAGACTTAAATGGCATTGTGTCCCAAGACTAATACTTCTTAGCCGTAGAATTTTCACTAATAAATTTTTTTAGAAGATACCATAAAGGCTGAAAATAATCAATGATTTAATTAAATAATTCAAGAAGCAAATATTTTGTAGTATGTTTAAGATCACTTCGATTTATAGATGATAATTTAGATTATATTATTTTTCCAGAAGTAGCATTGATTCATTAGTTCTTATAGTTGTTCTTAATAATATATGGAGATAATTTATTATACACAAAATATATTCAAGGATTAGTAAATCTGGTCTATATTTTTCAAGTTCTCCTGAAAAGAGCACACACATTCAAAAGGCAATGAAACAGAGTGGACAGAATCATGGGCTTTTTTTTTTTCAAATCCAGAATAAAAATTAAAAATCATCTAGGCCTGTGCCTTGTCGTACAACTAAGGAAGCAGAATTCATAAGTGACTTCCCCAAGACGGCCCAGCAAGTGATACAGATCTGGGGTGCCAGTCCAGGACTTTCATGACCATTTTCCAAAGAAGTCAACTTTGAAAATAATGGGCGACTTGATTTTACAACATTCATCAGGGAAATCACTTTTAATATCAGTTTTAGCCAAAGTAATATATTAATACAATACAGGAAAAAAGTTCCTTTAGGGTTCATTGGAAAGAACCAGCAGTGGGCTCTCAAGATGTTAGCTTGCCCATGTGACCAAACTAAGGATCCAATTCCCCCCTTCCAGTCTGAACAGTTACAGTCAGTGTGAATGGGAGTTATACTTGTCTGGAAAAGAAGTCTTTGAAGAGAGCATTTGCTATCAATCAAAACAGAATTCTCCAGCCTAGTGATCTACTTTCCTCCCCTTCCCCAACAGAAGACAACTCATTCTGTCCATTTGGCTCCGTGGGGGTGCAATTTTTTTTTTCCGGTACGCGGGCCTCTCACTGTTGTGGCCTCTCCCGTTGCGGAGCACAGGCTCCGGACGCGCAGGCTCAGCGGCCATGGCTCACGGGCCCAGCCGCTCCGCGGCATGTGGGATCTTCCCGGACCGGGGCACGAACCCGTGTCCCCTGAATCGGCAGGCGGACTCTCAACCACTGCGCCACCAGGGAAGCCCAGGGGTGCAATTTTTTATGATCTATTTTCTCACTTTTCACCCCAAGCACACCCCACTTGGACTCACTAAACTACTTCTAATATAATTTTTTCACCCTTACTCGAAAGTTACTTGCTTGATGTAAGGAAGACTCAGTATTCCATCAATGTATGGATCATGACTTGGCTAATAAGTGCTCATGCTGGCTAAACAGAGACAGGTGAGAGTCTCTTATGAGTCAGGTCAAGAAATACAGTGCAGAGAAACACAAAATGCACAGGAAGGCCAACGAACCTGCTGAGATGTCAGGAAGAGTCAAGAAAAGATTGCCCCATAGAGTACCCATGACTTCATATGTAACTTTTATTCATAAAACCATCGGCAGCTCCAATTTCCAGGAAATTAACCAGCTCATTACTTAAGACCTGGTCAGTTGAGCCCCTCCATCTGCACAAGGAGCTCCGTCATAAGAATTCCCACACTGCTTATGGCACAGTGTATTGTGAAAGAAAACTCTCTCACTTCAGCTCTATTACTTAAGTCAAGGTACACTATTAAAACTTACCCCTCCTCAGTCCAAAAGAAAAATCAGTGAGTGCAACTCAATCTTGTAAGCTCTTCTAGGCACTTCCTCTCTTTTATATTTTTCCTGTTCTAGGTAAATCTTAATCTCATAGCCCTGAAGTTTCACAAAGAGAGTTCCCTGCCTTTTTTACTTCCATTCCTATTTTTCTCTAGGTCAGAACTTTCTGGAAGCAAATACTACATCTCATACCACATGACAATCAATCAAATTCCTGTATCTTTAATATTAAGCCAGCACCTGTTCTCACCACTTCTGTTTCAGCCTTGTCAATTCACAAGAGCTTTAATATTATCTTAACATTTAGAAATTTCAGAGGACAGAGATTTAAACAGCCAGTGATCTAGCATGAAGAGATCATAAATGTCCTCTCATTGAACCACATTATCCTATCTGAATTATACACAGAGCTGCTTTTATTCCAGAGACATCTAGGACTAAAGTAGTTACACTGCAAGATCAGTTTAAAGATGAATTTCTTAATGAGCTGACATCGATGACCCAATGTATAAAATTTGTTAAAGATTGAAAATGGGAATAGTCGCCACACTTACCTGTAGGAGGGCCTTCGTCCCATCCTTCCGCCCTCTTAATTCGGTTTGCTGTGAACCCTAAGCAGAGATTGACCCCAGCAGCAAAAGCGAACAGGGATATTACCTAAGGGAACAAAGAGCTCAAATTGTCAATGCAGCCAGAGAAGCCTAAACCGGATTCCAGGAAGGCAAAATGCAAATGCCTTCAACATCACCACCCAATCTCACAACTTCCCAAAGGCACCATACAGTGTTGTCTTCATTTTAGAAACAAAAAGAAAATTCAAAATCAGGAAGCAGCTCTGAAAACCAAGGCTTGCCCTTAGCATTCTGTCATTCTCCTACCTGATACAGCTTGCAGGAGTTTCTCCTGGCCATGGCAGAGGGTTCTTGGAAAGCCTTTTGCAGTGTGTTCTGTTTGCCTACACTGAATGCACTGCTTTTTGGGGCTCTGAGTCCAGTCTATTAACTACAAGTAATCCCACCTGGGAGGTTGACAGGCTCCTCTGATTTGTCCACAGCTTGATTTCATCACAGTTTGTTCACAAATCGCAGCTCTGAGCATAAGAAGCTTGAAATATCCCTCTCCTTCTCTCCACCCCCTATCTGTCCCTCCCCTGACACACAGATACTTTCATGTGGTTTCCTCTGGTAACATAAGGGTTTCTTATGTCGCTGTAGCCAATAACACTGCATGTTCATTTTTCTTCCCTCCTAAAAACATGGTTTTAAAAAAAGAAACCAAATGCATTTTATCCGATAAAAATGAAACAGAGCCATAAAAGGGTTTCTACCCGCTCTAAGCTTTTAAGGTTTACAATGTAGTTATTCAATGTAGTCAACCCCACGACTCTATTTTTTTTAAAAGGAACGTTTTATAATTTATAAACCTAATAACTTTCTCTGTCTTGCCTATTTATTTATTTTTCTGGCAGTTTAAACGACCCTGTCCCTTTTGCCACATTCTCAGCTCCTCCTGACTCCTCAAATATTTCTCACGATGAAATCTCCCACGATTGTAACTAAACACAAGAGATAGCATTATGTTTCCCCATGTTGTTGTTAGAGTTTAGAGAAGTAACTTTTATCAAAATACTGGGAATGTCAAACTAAGCAACACAGTTCTTCTACCCGGTGAGGAGGGACAATATAACTTCACGTCTCTCTGCCTCTTCCTCCCGAAAAAACTGTCAGCTTGGGTTTGGGGTTTTTTTGGTTTTTCTGCTTTTGTTTTTGTGTGTTTGGAGGGGTGTGGGAGCAGCAGGGGTGGGATGGGAAAGCTTTATTAATGATTGAATTGAGGAAGGAAATCTCAATGGCAACAAGAATTTAGCTTTAAAGAATTGCTTCCCTAGGTTTTTCCCAGATAAATTATCATCTAGCCACCAAACACTGTGCCCTTTGATGCTATCGTGAGCATTAAAGTCTCTTTACTAACCTAGTTGGCAATCAGGAGACTCCTAAAAGAAATCAAGGCCTCAAAAGCTGAGAGGTCTTTAAATACTGTACACTTTTAGGATTCAAATGAGGGAGGAAAGCTTATCTTTGGATTTTCTCTGGCCGGACCCGGTGACCATGGTTCTTACGCACAGCATATGTGTGTATGTAAACAAATACGGTGCTTACCATGCAACAAATTACTGAGGAAGCAGTGGCTCAGCTCAAATAAAACCTGATAGCACAAAAGCCAGAACTTGTTTATGGTGGATTGTACATTAGTCCTGGGTTTCATTAGATATTCTAGAATTTAGTAACAGCTAATTGAGCAAAAGAAGAAAACACAGTGCCAAACTTTTAGCTGCCTTTCTAACGTCATTTTCATTTCGCAGTCTTGCAGAGATGGCAGGCTTATGAATTTTTCTATAGAAGTCTCTTGCTTTAGTCTGTGTGCCATACTGAAATGATTTGGGGTCCTGAATTTAGCAAGGCTTATGAAAGATGTTAACCCCACGTAAGATTTTTTTTACTCTTTATGTTCAATTTCAAGATGCAGGCTTGCTTTTACAGAGGACAACTCTAAAGCTAAAAGGAAAATTTCAAGGCAGTCCTGTGACTGACTGTTATGGCACAGCGTTCCAAAGGTGCTCCCCTGCCCTCGCCAATATCCCCAGCCCTCACCGGAGTCCAGCAGATTTAGAATCTGTCTGACATTTGATGGTAGAAATCCAGGATGAGGACAGTGAAGGCTCCCCTTGAAAAAAAAAATTAGACTCAGAAGCTGAACATTATCCATTAATTTTTTTTGACATGCAGAGTAGCTGTGCAGGGGGGGAAAAGTCTGAAGTGTAATAGCCAGGTTGATCCAGAATTGGCTTCTGTACAGCACTTGTTACCAATTATCTAAGAGGATTGAACTCAGCCATTATTTCTGTTAACCATCTGCCAAAGAACTTTATCTTCTACCAGGTCATTGTGTGCATGGAACACATTCACACAAACACGCACACGCACACACACACCCCATCTAACACAGTTACACAGGATTTTACTAAAAGACATCATTATAAATTAACTGTCAGTAGCATGACTAAAGTCCCTATCTTGGGCATCAAATCAAACACAAAATAAAATTACCCCTCATTATCTAAAATTGAGAAACCCCAAAAGCCTAATAACGCATACTGCACGTCCAGAAACTCAACTAAAATGACTGAAATATAGTCTAAAGCCTTCTATAACAAAACCGAATCAAGAAAGTTCACCTGCTCTGGTATTTAAGATTTTTGGTATAAGGTCAACCATGGTTGGGGTCAGTAAACAAGAAAGTGTATGAGAAAGACTAAAATTAACTTTCAGCTTGGTTTATTAATCCAGCCATATTTCAGAGAACACTGCCCCCTGGCAGAAGAGAACCCAAACAAATCTGACAAGTCTCAGGCCCTAAAACTCATTCTGTGGTTCTCAAGTTTTATTGGGCATAAGAATGACGCTGGGAACTTGTTTAAAATGTTGATGCTTATGGTCTAAACCCCAAGATTCTGATTCATTAGCTCCAGGAGGTGGGGAGAAGAAAGGGGGTTTAGGAGCCAGACAAGAACTGACACCATAGGCTATTCTGATGCAAGCAATGTAAGGACCACATTCTGATACAAATCATGTAAGAACAGCAGAGTATTAGAAAAAATTACTCTGAATCAGTTAATATCTGCCCTGAATGTTGACTTGCTTGATCTAATTCATAATGTAATTTTCATATAGCATTCACTACTAATTGGACATTAAAGTTTCAATCTCAATGACAAACCGTGGCTATTCCTCCATGGGGACCACCTCCAAACTGTAAGCAGCGGAATAGTATTTTATTTACTTTGCTGGTGGTACGAAGCAGCAGTGTGTGTATTGCTTAATTGCAATACAGTAGTTGCATTTATACAAATGCACAGTCCATCTTTTCATGAAATGCTTCTGTGAATCCTTGTTCCCAAGCCCTGATTACGGTAAGAGGGCTTGAGGTTAACAGTGAGATTTGAAAGATCTGTAATTGAGGGATGTCATTCTTGCCTCCTGCAGTAATTATGAAGCATTCATGAACGGATTCAAACTTTATCAATGTCCAGCTTCTCATTGTGCAAAATTAACTGCAATCATGGTGCCTTGATGACTTAATTCTAGTCCCAGGATACTTCTAAGACTATGGTGTTAGACGGTCACTGACCACCTGATTTTCAGGGATACCACTTAGCAGTCACTACAGCACACACACCAGGAAAGTAAGAAAACCGCACCCATGTGTATTCTTCCTATCCTACTTTAAAACTCTTTAAGTCTTGTTTTTCAATTCTGCTGTGGTTGAGGACTATTAGAAAATTCAGAGTAAAAACCGGACAACAGTCTCTGCAAAAGGGATTTGCCAATCTAAATGGAGCAAAAACTCATGACAGCTAATAGAAAAACAAGCAGGCTCAATCGCTCCCACAACCCAGGACTGCCTGTATGTATAAAGTAGACACCACTTAAGAGTTTAAACCACAGAGGCAAAGTTTTATGGGTAATCTATGGTCCCAGGGGTTTCTCCAGTGGAGAAATAGCATACGCCTATTCAAATGAAAACAGTACTTGTGTTATTACTTATTACACAATTGAAAGCTGAAATCAACACTGTCACCTCTTTCAATGACATCAACTTATATCATACACTTCTATGCATTACATTTACTCCCAATGGTATCTAAGCATGAGCCCCTGCAACTGGAACACACTCTAAGAATATGCATTCATTGCACAAATGTTCATTAGCTCCTACTGTGTACCAAGCACTCTTCTGGGCACTAGTTCTATACGAGGAGCCAAACCAAACATAGTCCCCTGGCTGCATATCAATCAAATAGACACAGAAGTAAATGTAAAATTGCAGCTGGGGCAAGCATAGACGTAAAGAAGTCTATGATGCTATGAGAACGTGTAATTCAGGTTTGATGGTCACGGAAGACTCTGAAAAGTGTCAGATGAGCCGTGATTTGAGGGATAGAGGGCAGTCACTAGATAAGAGAGGAGAAAAGGATTCTAGGTGGAGCGAACAGGAGCCGCAAAGGTTGTAGCCTGGAGACACCAGGCATCCACTAGAAGAGAAGACAGCCCGTTTGACTAGTTCAGGGAGATAAAAGGGAGCCTGGAGTGAAATAAGACTGGAGAGGTTAGTAGAGGTCAGTCCCTGGGGGGCCTCATCAGTCTTGTAGGGTGGTATAGTCTTTATCCTAAAAGCTTTGGAAAGCCTTTAAAGGGCTTAAGTCGGTGGAAGCTTAATTAGATATGAAGCATTAATCTCTGTACAGTGTGGTTATGAATTGGAGGGAGTCAAATGGATACAGTAGATTAGTTTGGAAATGACAGCAGTAATCCAGACAAAAGACACTGAGTGATATTTTGCACCAAGAAAATTATGGTGGTGGAGAGGCAGAAAACTGGGAGAGTTATAGGAGAAGGACCTGTTAGTGCATTGGGTATGGAGGTTGAGGGGCAGGCAGGCGTTAAATGTGATGACTCCTGAGTGAATGAATATGCAATGATCGTGATGACCAGCAAAGTCACTTCTTAAATTTTAATGGGACTATAAGAAAGACTTAGAGACATGTATCCACTTGCTAACACTCTAGAATTAGTTAACATAAGGGATCTCGCTAATAGCTTTAAAACGTGTCAGTAGTCTTAAAAATCTTCTAAGGCAGTGGATTTAAAGTAAAGTTATAGTAGACTTGAAAACTTGAAAATACATTTATTCATAATTGAGGTTAAGAAGAATTACCCCCCAGGAAATAACTCAGCTTTGTTCCTAACCCTAGCTTATAATAAAACATTTTCAATCTCAAACTCAATTTAAGTCTTTTTTTTTTTTTTGGCTACTCTGAAACGTGCATGTAAAAGTCCAGGTGAATGAAAGACGTTTGAGTCTACTTTGCCATGTGGACTGTGTAACATCTGAGCACGAATCGGTGGGTATGTGACTAGAGAAAATTGTTTTGCTAAAAGTATCAACACAAGGTTGAAAACGTTCAGCCTTTACCCTCCAGTCTCACACAAGCAGGCTGAGAAGCTGTTGCCAACTCCACTTGTAGATAAAGAGATGGAGGTAGGTGACATCTCAAAATGGTAGAATGAGTGACTGAGTTTCTAGAAACCACGCCTCCTAAGCCAGTTTGGTCCTCTTCCCACTGTAGCGTGAAGTCTCTCTATGAGACCACACGAGGGCCTCAACTCGACACGTTCAAAACACAGTTACCTTAACAGCCACCCTGCTGTCCAACTTCTTTTCATGGAAACCTTAAAACCACTTTTTGTTCTACAATCCTTTCATCTCTTGTTTCTAATCAGAAACCATGTCTGCAGAGTCTCATTATTAATTACAATTATTACTATCCTTTATCAGAGCCTGCTGAGTGCCATTAATACCTAAATTATCTTTCTGTGTGATTACTTTTAGATTTATCTCTTCATCTTCATTCTTCTGGACACACATTAGAAGTTCATCTCATAACTATTCTTCCTGTGTGCCTTCTCTTCCCCCTCCAAACACCATTTCACTGAGATCTCTCTTATCCAACTTGTAATTCACTTCCATTCCTTACCCAGAGAGCCCTGCATAAAATACAGGCAAATCTGATGATTTTTCCCCCAAGCTGAAAACCTTCCAGTAGCTTCCTATCACAGCAGTTCTCAAAGTGTGATCCCCGGGAGGGTCAGAATCACCTGGAAACTTGTTAGAAATGCAAATCCTTGGGTCTTACCCAAGGGGTAGAGCCCAGAATCTATGTTTTAACAAGCCCACCTGGTGATTCTGCTGCAAATTTGAGAACCACTGACCTAGAGGATCAAATCCAAACTGCTTAGCAAGGTGCACAGGACTCTAAATCCAAAATTAAGCTCCCCGGACTCATTTCCCAGCTCTACCACTGTCTAACTGTGAGACCTTACATGACCCTGAGGTGAATTACTTCTCCACCTTAAGACTGTTTTCTCATCTGTATCCAGCTCATAGGATTCTTAAGAACATTACATGAAATAATCCATGTAAATTGCCTAGCACAATGCCTGACACAGGAGAATGCTAAATAAAGGGTAAGTTTTCTTAATTTGAGAACTATTTGCTATTCCCTGATTAAGCTGTGCTTTCCTACATCTTCGTTCTTTAATATACCTTGTTGTTTTAGCCTAGAATGCTCTTCTCCACCTACTCTCCCTGGCAAACTCCAACATATTCGTGAAGATTCAGGTCAGGTGTCACTCCTCTGTGGAGCACCCCCTGATTTTTCCCTTCTCGTGCAGAGCAATGGGTCTCCCATACTGTCTATAATCTCTTTTTAGGCATCTCTATCCCTTGTGGTCCTTCAAATGCAGGGACCAGTCATCCTTGCACTCCACAGAGCTTTGAATCTTTCCTGGGATATAACAAACAGACAATAAATGTTTGTCTAATGAAGCACTTGGCATCAAGGAGTTTAAATTGGAACTTGAATTGAACTTGAATTCTTGCTCTCTTACTAACTAGCTGTGTCCCTTTAAGCCCATATTTATTCATGTGTAAAGCAGGATTATTGGGCTAACTCAGTGGTTTGAAACACTTTTTTAAGCATTAAAACCTTATTTTCAAATAAAATCTCAAAATGAATACCAACATCTAAATTTGGAGCTGCTCTAGTGCGAGTGGGAAGCCAGGATCCCATCTAAGCAGCCACCTCCCTTCTCTCTCTGGCACTTTCTCAGAAATGCGGAAATCCAAGGAGTACAGTTTGTAAAAACAAACAAAAACAATCAATAAGTAAGTTAATTCCACTACTTAAATACTTTTCTAAACCCTACCCTTTGTTGTAGTGTTCATATACCTACACACACACCAAAATATGACCCAAATTACTCCCAAACCAGATCTTTCATTGATAAATGACAGAAACTTCACTCTAGTCAGACTCTTGCCCCCAGAAGTCCAAGCTAATTTCCACACTTCTCCTTATGCTACTTCTCAGCCCTGCTTCTCTTTCCATTGTGCTCATACAAATCTTAGTCAATCCATTCCTTTCCCCGAGGCTCAGCATCTTGACAAGAACCCTCCTCACAACTGCAATACCCACTGTGCTATCCTCAAGAACCTATAGATTCTACCCAAAACATTTATCTCTTGTTCTTTAGTATTGCCTGTTTTATTTAAGTATTTCCTGTCTCAGCAATAAGAATATAAATCCCCAGAGAGCAGGGGAAAGAAACAAGAGTCTGGGTTCTGGAGTCCATCCAACCTAGGTCTGCCACTTTTAAGCGTGAGACCTTGCTTAACTTCTCTAAAACTCAGATTTCTTTTAATAAAAATAATAATAGTTCTCATCACACAGGGTTGATATGAAGACCAAATGATATAATGCATGTTAAGCAGGCAGGTCAGTACTTAACATAGGAAACATACAAATATTAGCCATTATTAAATACAGGAGGATAAAGACTACATCATCTACTATCATGTTCATGTAACCGAAAGTGGGGTCTGGCTGCTCTCTGCTCAAAAGCCAATAAACAGGCAAGGCTGGTGGAAAGGAAAGTTTGCTTTATTTTGGATGCCGGCACCCGGGGGGTGGGGGGAGGGCAGATGCTGGTCCAAAGGCTGACTCCTCCCTACTCCCCGACCATCAGGGGGCAAGAGCTTTTATAGACAGAGGGAAGGGGCTACATGCAGAAACAGCACAGTCAGCTCTGACCGTTATCTTGAAATTGGTCACTAGTGGTCTGACCAGCCTCATCTTGATGGTTTTAGGCATAGTTAATCTTCAGTTCCAGGGTCAGTTTGTTTCCATTTCTTTGAGGCCAATCCTCAGAATGGTGGCAGCTCATGTCATTGTTATAGTCATGTCATAATGGTCATCCTGGAGTTAACTTCTTCCACCTGACGGGGGTTTCAGTATCTATAAGACAGCTCACAGGATATGGCTCAGAATATTATCTATAGCCCTTGAGAAGGAACTAAAGGTCCTTGACTATGCTTAATGACTAAACTATTATTATTTGGTCTCCTTTGACTGTTTTCCTTTGTTTCTGCATTTTCTCACCTCTCTGATTAAACTTATTCTTTGACTAAAATCTTTCCACAGACAAAAGGCAGGCTGAGGATATGGGGGGAACAGACCATAGAGCCCTGCTCCGTTTCATTCTCAGTAGGTAGCAAAAGGCTGGGCACATAATAGGTGCTTAGTAGTGACAAAGGTTCTAGGAGAATTCCCTTTACTTATGGAGAGATTACATGTAGGTTTAAGTTAGACATGTTATAAACAACTTTTTTTTCACATTCTCTCTAACCTCAAGAGAAAATGGGCAGCACTTATTTGGAAAAGGGTGCAGTGACTCTGGAGACAGCTTTGAAGGTGCAGGTTTTAACTACAATAATAAAGATCTTCTATTTGAATTGGAAAGTCCCGAGAATTTGAGCTTCAACTCAAGAAAGTTGTTGAACTCAAACCTAAAAGGAAGTTTATACTTGCTAATGGAATGGCATCATCACATGCTTAGAGTACAATGGTACCCTCTCAGGGAGGAAGCAAAACTGCCATTTCTGTGATTCCCCTTGAAATCAAACAACAATTAGTGACATTCAGCAAAGTAGGAATAGAAACAAACTTCTTCTGCCTGATAAAAGATTTCTTCGAAAAACTCACAGCTAACATCATACTTAACAGTGAAAGACTGAATTCTTTCACCCTAAGATCAGGAGCAAGACAAGGATGTCTTCTCTCACTAGTTCTATTCAACACTGAACTTCTAGCCAAAGCAATTATGCAAGAAAAACAAACAAAAGGCATTTAACTTGGAAAGGAACAAATAAAACTATCTCTATTCACAAATGACATAAACTTGTACATAGAAAATCCTAATGAATCTGTTTAAAAAATATTAGAACTGGGCTTCCCTGGTGGCACAGTGGAAGTGTGCCACCAGGGAACACTTGGGAGTCCGCCTGCCAATGCAGGGGACGCAGGTTCGTGCCCCGGTCCAGGAGGTTCCCACATGCCGTGGAGCGGCTGGGCCCGTGAGCCATGGCCGCTGGGCCTGCACATCCGGAGCCTGTGCTCTGCAACAGGAGAGGCCGCAGCAGTGAGAGGCCCGCATACCGAAAAAGAAAAAATAGAACTAATAAATTAATTCAGGAAGATGGCATGATACAAGCTAAATGTTAAAAATCAGTTGTATTTTTGTACACTAGCAATGGGCAATCTAAAATGAAATTGAGAAAGCAGTTGCATTTATAATAGTATCAAGAAGTCTAAAATACTTAGTAATCAATTTAACAAAGCAAGTGTGAGACTTTATTCTGAAAACCAGACAGCATAATTGAAATATATTATAGAAGACCTAAATAAATGGGAAGGCAATCATGTTCATGGATTGAAAAACATTATTGTCAAGATGGCAAGAAAGTGAAAAGATGGTCCACAGAATGGGGGAAAAAATGCAAATTATATATCCAACAGGGGTCTAGTATCCAGAATATGTAAAAAATTCTTACAACTCAGCAATAAAAAGACACATAGCCCAATTTTTTAAATGTTCAGAGGATTAGAATAGACATTTCTAGAAAGAAGATATATAAATGGACAATAAGGACATAAAAAGAGGCTCAATATCATTAGTCATTTGGGAAATGCAAATCAAAACTACAATGAAATATATACTACTTCACACCCACCAGGATGGCTAAAATTAAAAAGACAGAAAAGAATAAGTATTAGGAAGGATGTGGAAAAATTGGAACCCTCATATATTATTGATAGGATTATAAAGTGGTGCAGCAGCTTTGGAAAACAATTTGGCAGGTCCTCAAAGTGTTAAACTCTATGTTAAACATAGTGTTACCATATGACCCAGTAATTCCACTCCTAGGTATATACCCAGGAGAACTGAAAACATAGTCCACACATAACCTTGTACACAAATGTCCATAGCAGAATTCTCAACTGATGAGTGGAGAAACAAAATCTGGTATATCTATACAATTAAATGTTATTCAGCTATGAAAAAGAATCAAGTCCTGATACATGCTAAAACATGGATGAACCTTGGAAACATCATGCTAAGTGAAAAAAGCCAGACACAGAGGCCACATACTGTATGATTCCATTTATATGAACTACCTAGAATAGGCAAATCCATAGAGAAAGAAAGTAGATTAGTGGTTGTCAGGCGATGTGGAAGTGACTGCTTTTGGATATGAAGTTTTGTTTTGGAGGGTTGAAAATGTTCTAAAATTACATTATGGTGGTGTTTGCACATCTCTGTGAGTGTATTAAAAACCACCGAAATGTTCAGTTTAAAAGGATGGATTTTATGGTTTATAAATTATATCTCAAAATTGCTGCTAAAATAAAAGAGAGCTAGTGAGATTATTCTCACAGTGAAGCAAATTCCAAAGCATCTGGACCCACAGTAAAGGAATATTAATTCTGATCTGCAGCTTGGGTCAGTGCCTTCAAAGCTGTCTCCAGAGTCACCTCAGTTACCCTCCAAACCTGATAATTAACAGGAAAACTGAAGCATTTTGAGTTGTGGTGTGGACCTATTTTAACTAGCCCCGATGTGTGATGAAACCCTCTACTTCCCTAAAAATAGGAGGATTTCCTGGGACTCCTTTAGAGCACTTCAGGGTCTCTGCCTTTCTGCTTCATCAGTTTCCTGCTTCATTTTACTTTCAAATAAAGTAGCCTAAGAAGAAAACCTAGGGCATTGTAGCCCAGTCATTTCACCTACAGATCTCAAGGGGCTTGAATTTAATGGCAAAAAACAGTAACCAGAGTCTGTGGGACAGTTGTGGGGATTTAAGAACAATGACTTGGAACAACATGGATGGTCCTTGAGGGCATTACGCTAAGTGAAATAAAGTCGGACAGAGAAAGACATATACTGTATGTTCTTACTTATAGGAGGAGCCTAAAAAAAAAAAAAAAAAGAGCTCAAAGATACAGAGAAAGACTGATGGTTTCCAGAGGCAGGGGGTTGGGGAGGGCAAAATGGGTGAAGGGGGGTTAAAAGGTACAAGCTTCCTGTTATAAAATAAATAAGTCATGGGGATGTAATGTACAGCATGGTGACCACAGTTAATAATATTGCATCGCAGATTTGAAAGTTGCTAAGAGAGTAGATCTTAAAAGTTTTCATTATAAAAAAAAATTTTTGTGACTATGTGTGGTGATGGATCTTAACTAGAGTTACTATGGTGATTTCTCAATATATACAAATATCGAATCATTGTTATACACCTGAAATGACTATAATGTGATATGTTGATTATATCTCATTTAAAAAAATTTGTCTTAACATTTAAAGAACACTTCTTTAAAAAAAAAAAAAAGAGGGCTATGAGTTAGAAGAATTAAGGCTTACTCAGTCTTCCCACTTTGCAATCAATAAAACTGAAATGCTGCTCGTAGGCAAGGTCACAGAGCTAAAGTAGCTCTGGTTGGGATATCAGGACAGCTCAGGACTGGGTGAAGGAAAAGGGAAAAGCAAGTATGCATGAGCGGTACCATACCTGGCATGGATCAGACACCCCCTAAGTGCTGGTATTCAGTAAGTGCCTGCCTTTTGCCCAGCAACATAACTAGAGATATTTTTATATATTGCCTTATTTAACCTCATAAAGCCCTTCAGATTATTATCACTGTCAACAAGCTCAAATTGGGCAACTTGCCCAAGTTCAAGTACATATTAAGTGGGGGAGTCCTCTTTTCTCCATGATTTCCCAATGAAAATTACAAAACTAGCAAGATCTAAAAGGAATGGGAATTTCAACTATTTTCTAGAAGAAACATGATTCTATTAAAAGCAGAGAATCTGATAAATGTCTGATAAGTCTTGATACTTGATAATGTTTCCTATTTCAGAACATATCAGAAGCCACAGATTAACTTCTATTCTAGACTGACCCCCAAAAAAGAATCAGTCGGTAATGAGGAAGTGATCAGAGCCATGGGCATCATAACCGTGTCATTTCTAAGTTCCTAAGGGATCAGAGAGAATGCAGGTCATTGTCAGACAATGGCTTTAAATTTTGGAGTGTGAGAGTTTTACAAATTCATATAGTGTTGATTCAACACAGATTTAGTAAGCATTCCCTATAATAGAAGCTAATGCTTAGTGAAAGCTTACTCTGTGCCAAGTACCATGTAGTATCAGGGATACTGAGGTTAAAAGCATGTTTTCATCGGAAGAAATGGAAGTCAACTCTTTGTTAAACACACTCTGGTGAGTTCCATCGTAGAGGTATGCAAGGGTTATGTGTGGAAGAGACTGAGAACTGGCTCCTTCAATCTCTACTCCACCCCACTTCCAGGGAGCCCTCCTGTCTTGCAGGCTTTTTGTAGGATGAGTTATAGATACAGTTTATAGACTCTGCCAGTTATGCTGCTGAGATTGTCTTTATGTACATGAGATTTGGATAGCAGAATGAAGACAGGATCTCTCTTCCAGCCCCTTTCAGCTGCTTCTCTGTGCAAATAAGATTGTGGAAGTGGAAGGTTTTCTGAAACATTATTTCAGTGTCCATTCTCCAGCTTCCTATGCCCTAGGAGACATCTGCGGGGGTGACAGAGATGGTAACTTCTTGATTCCTGAATCATGGATACAGGGTATGTTCTTGAACACAGTATTCCAGCAACAGCTAGCTGCCACGTACTACGTACCATGGACTGAATCGAAATTCAAAAATATCTTGACAGGTTGAAGTCAAAAGATTTTAGAAGAAATAGAGAGAGAGCCAGATCAATCTGTCTGGGGTAAGATTCTTGAACTAGAATACAAAATTCAGCTATAAAACTTCACACTAGGAGAGACCAGAACTGAAAACAATCCTTATAAAAGAAAGCTGGGAATTTTTGTTACCTGCAAGTTCTATAGGAGCCTATGCTTGACCACAACTCTAAATGACCTCATTTTACCTTAGGCTCCTCTAATAGACAATTACCGCTCAGATCCAGGAGAGAAAAGTTCAGCTGAGCCTGGCACTGCATGGACTCTGTCTGGACTGTTTTCACTTCTGGATATCTCATTTAAGTGACCACTTGTTTTAGGTCACTACAGAACAAGACAGCACTGAGAGAGGCAGGACCAAGATGATGAGCAGTCCCTATTACCCAATCCATTTATTAATTCATTCATCTATTTGTTCATTTATTCAACAAACTTTTATTGAGCACTTTGTATGTGTCTAGCACTGGAAATGCAAAGTGAACAAAACGAAACTTCTGCCTCATGGATCTCACATTCTAGTGGGCGATAAATATAATAATGTCAGGTAATTAATAAATGATAAGGAAAACAGAGCAGAGAACAGAGAGTAATGGGAGGAGTTATTTTCAATTGGGTGGCAACAAAGATCTCTCTGGAGAGATGACCTCTGAACAAAAATCTGGATGGAGTGAGGGAAGAACCAGGTGTCTCTTGGGAGAAATAGCAGGTGGGAAGGCTCTGAGGTAGGGACAGCTCAGTGTGTTCAGGAAGGCCCGTGTGGCTGAAGTGGAGCGAAAGATTGGGGAGCAATTTCAGAGGACATCAAAGACTGGATCAGGTGCTGGTTTATGTAGGACCACCCAGGTCACAGTGAGCCTCTATGTTTCATTTTGGGTGTGCTGGGAAGCTACTGGAGAGATCTGAGTCAGGCAGTGACATGATCTGATTTCTGTTTCAAAAGGCTCACTCTGACTAATATTTAGCGAATGGATATCTAACGGGCTCCCCTCATGGCCCATGGCTGAGGAACCTGTGACCATGCCTCCCGGGTGCCTTGCATGGATGATGGGAGAAGGTGGGTGTGGTTGTCTTTCTCAGATATTTGAAGGGCATTGCACTTCCTTGAGCAAAACTAGAAGGTACAGAGAAGCATGTTTCGTCTCATAATAAAATGAACTTTCTAGCCAGCCGTGCTGCCAGAGTTCTCTTATAAAAAATGAACTCATGGTTACTATTCAAGAAAAGGTTGGTCTTATAAGGTATCTAAATTCAAAGGAAGATTGGCTATACAACATTTATGGTCCTTTCCAACTCTAGGCATCTATTATTTTTCTCTCTTCTTACAACTCTCTTAGGGAGCTGAGTTCTCTCTCTATATATAATGACCAGCAAAGAGCTACTCAATTAAATTAAATAAACAGAACTTGGTTTTATTTTTCCTGAGTAAATCCAAAGGAAAGCTAAGGATCCTATACACACCTTGTTCTTACTATTTCATTTCCTGAAGGAAATATACATATAGATATAGATAGGTATAGATAGATATATAATACCTATGGCATGCACAATGTAATTTATGCTAATTAAAGGGAACACTGTCAGGAGTGGGCTAAGAAAAGGAGGAACACCTTTCACAAAATCATTTGATGGACTTAAGATATGAAGCAATCTACTTCTGGATGGATCTAGAAGACAGGCATAAGACAAGCTGACCTTATATCGCCTCTAGCAGCCTTATAGGTCTCTTACAATCCTTTGTAAACAGAGAGCCACTGAAAAGTTGAAATCCGATAACCCCAGCTTGCCACTAGAGTATTATGCAAGAGAATGCAGAAGTCCTGGACCTTCCGTTGTCCCGCTAAGCTTCTGCTGCTCTTATGAGAGATGTTATACAACTTGCTAATTATGAAAATCCTGGGCTCTCGGGCTTGGTTAGAGTCCTGACTCAGATGCTCACTAGCTGTGTAGCTTTGACTAAGTTAGAAAACCTCCCTAGACCTCCATCTCCTCGTATATAAAATGGGAAGAATCCCCTTACCTTCTCATAGGGTTACTGCAGAATTAAGCAAAATCATCCACGTAGTGTTCATTGTTAATAATAACAGCTACCATCTATTGAGCCCCTAGAATTGCCGGACATTGTACAGGAATGAACTCACTGGATTCTCTCAATCTTGCAAAGTACATATTGGTTTCTCTTTTTGACAGAGGCTCACAGAAGTTTGAGTAATTTGCTCAAGTTCACACAAGTTCCTTCAAACTCGGGTCTGCCTAACCAGAATCCAGCTTCCAAACTCGGGTCTGCCTAACCAGAGTCCAGCTTCTAAGTATTTCTTGCTATAGTCCACTATGCTATATTTTGTTTTATTATTTTTAAAAGAAATTCCTCTGATCTCACACTTGAAGGGCAGTTGAGAGTTTCTTTTCCTAGCACCTTTAACAATTCAGAAACAGAGCAGAATTTGTCAAGGACAGTTTCTCACTTTGGCACCAACTCCAGGCTGGGGCCATTCACCAGTGTACTATCTTCGTGTCATCTGACCGAAGCAGGTGCTTTGCATGCCTTCTAGGTTTGGAGCTGGGTAAGTCTCAGTCAGAGACTTATAGCCTATGGTCCCATGTGACAAAACATTTTGCTAAAGATGCTATTTTCTCCTTTTCCCAGACTTGCCTCCCTTGCTGCAGCTGTTTCCCCTTCTTCTTAAGAATTGATAAAAATTCTGAAACTCTTATTTTTACAATTAGTCTCATGTGACCTTACTATTGACAATGACCCGGTTGCTTCTTCCAGCTACAACACAGTTGATAAGATGCCAGTGCTAAGAACAAAGATCACCACCTGACAGGGCCGGGAGCAATCTTTCTGTATTGGGCCCTGGCCTGGCACGCACCATATTCCACCCCTAGTAATGACACTAAGCACAAGGACAGGTCCCGTGTGCTGGGAGCCAACAACTGGCTAAATATTTAACCTAGAAGTTAGCATTCATTCACTTGCTCATCCATTTACACAGTAAATATTTTATTGAGAGCATATTATGTTCCAGGCATTGTATTTAGGCACAAACGACACCAGCAATTAACAGAAGAAGCCAGATTCTTGCTGGAGCTTACATTGTTTTGGATGGAAAAAGACATAAAATATATAGATATGTCAACGAGTGATAAGAGCTACGAATAAAGAATAAAAAAGGATGGTAAGAGTGATGAGAGAATGCAGTTAGCTCTTGAACTACACACATAAGGCCATTAGAATTATCTTATTTTACAGACGAAGATTTGAATAGTTTGCCCAAAGTCACTCAGTGTTAGAGCAGAATTTGCCATATTCTGATACTAACAGTAATAAATACAGCAACAGTGATTAATAGTCACCATCTATTAAGGTAGTTATACAATGGCATGAAGTAGTTATAAAACCCCATTTTATGAATGAAGAAACCAAGACATAGAAAGGTTAAATAATTTCCTCAAGACTACATGGTAATGGTGGAGAAAACCCAGACTGAATGGTTCAAATTCCTGATTTTTTCACCACACCTTGCCTCCTGGGTTGAGTTTGTTTTGTCAGAAATTCTTCCTACTAAACTGAAAGTTCCTTGAGGACAGGGATTGCCTCTCCATCATCTCCTGAAAGTTCCACAACATCTGGCATAAAAAGTGTTGAACTTCCTCCATCTGGACCAGCCACATTCCCCAAACAGAACTCTAAATACCCAAGAAATATGGCTGCCAATTCTAACATTCAGACCTCCTCAACCTCCCTTGGCAGTGAGTTGCAGTGTGTAATTAGCACTGCAGGCAATATTACCCTTGAACCCCAGAGTGCCAAATGACATTCAGAGTTCACAATGCAATGGCAACCTGCTAGCATTAGTCTAACCTCCCCAAAATACCCATCTTCCCAAGTGGACTTATGACCTGGACACACTTGTTTGCCTCTTTATTAGACTTGTGTTTGTCTAGGAATGAAAGGAATAAGCAAGTGGGATGCACATGCCTTGCATTTTAATGAGGGCCAGGATCCTTTGGAGCAAAGAGGGCATTGTGATGCATTTGAAGAGCATGCGGACTCTGGCCGCATCACCCCAAGTCCGGGCTAACAATGCTTTCCTCAACATTCCTTGGCGTTGGTCACAGCTGTGCTTTGCACTTGCATACACATCGTGGCTAACCCATGGTGAATGATCAGATTGGGTGAAGGATGAATGATTTCTCTCCTTACTGTTGTTCAAGTTGCTTCATGGGAGGACAACACAGCTAAATGTAAACGTTTTGGGAGCAAGTATAATTCTTTCTGCGTTAAGATTTAGTGAAGAGTGGAGAATTCTCAAAGTCAGGCAAACCTAGGTTCAAACTTCAGGGCTACTGCTCACTAGCTGGCTGTGTCTGGAAACAACTCATCAGACTTTCCTGCTCTCACTGAGCCTTCAGTTCTCAGCTCAGAGAGAGGCCTTCCTGACCCCATCCACACACACACCCCCCCCCACACACACATCATCATTCTCTTTCTCCCCAATCTTTACGCCTTGCAATACTTACTCTAACTGTAATAGGGAAGAGCCTTCGTATTCTATAACAAGTTAATCACTAAAGGGATGTTGCCTATAAGCTTAAATTATAGATAATGGCCCATCTCTGGGAACCCTGCTTCCCAGGTAATGAGCATTAAGCTAAAATACCTTTGTTTAGCTCACAGAAAACATCCTGACCAGGTCCACCTGTGAATGACTACAAGGAGGAAGAAATGAACACATCCCCTCTGGAGGCTGATGGGAACCGGGAAGTGTTTGACTTTACTCCCTCCCCTTTTAGTATAAAAGGAGCCTGGAATCTAATTCAGGCAATTCGGTTCTTTGGGGCAAGAGCTCACCATCTTCCTGGTTGGCTGGCTTTCTGAATAAAGTCATTCTTCCTTGCCCCAGCAACTCGTCTCTCAATTATCGGCCTGTTGTGTGGCGAGCAGTATGAGCTTAGACTCGGTAACAACTTCTGGCATGTGTGCCTCTCCCACTAGACTGTAAACTCCATGAGATTAGAAACCAGGTCTATGCCTCTTCTCATTTATCCCCAGAGTCTGGCAAAGTGCCTGGCACACAGAGACATTCAATTAATGTTGGTTCAATGAATTAACAAAGGAAGAAGATTGTGAAGAGAGAGGAAGGGAAATGTAACCAGAGTGTGGAGGATTGAGACAGAGGAGAAAAGGGATGAGGCAACTGTCCTGCAGCTTTATTCTCTGTAAAATGGCGGCAGGGTTGCTGGAGGCTTCTCCCTCCACCTCCAAGGCTAGAGTTCTCAAGGATTTTCTAGGTCCTAGAGGATGGCTAAGCCAACCCTAGAAAAATAATGCTACTTTCTTTGCTCCTGTTTCCATGCACCCCAGGCACGCTAGGAAATTGCAAAACCCTGCTGATAATGGCCATGCATGCTCATGCCACTTCACTTCTGCAAAGCAAAGTCTCCAGGAGTCTTGGCCATGTTTTTAATTACTACATATTGACTTAGCTCTTGAATGATTTATACACAATATCGCAAATTTTTCCAGTCTTTTCAAGTCTTCCAATTCCATCATTCTCAGGGAACAACGTTTATCTCCTAATCTCCTCAAAAGATCAAGGCTATTCTAATATATTTAACAGGGTCTACATACAGATTTTATTCACAGTGACTCCATACACAAAATATGCTTTGGAGGGTGAGGAATACTGGTAAAAACTGATTTTTTTTTTCTAGTTTTTGCCTAAGGATTAAATTATAGATTGAGGTGTTTCTGAGGACAATTGCCTGTCTTGTGCTATTTAAGAAGGTTATTCTCCAGCAGCCTGGCTATATTTTTAGTCAATTTGGAGCCACTGGGGGTGGATATTAGGGCTATAAATATCAGAGGTAATAGTAATAAGGGGTTTAAGGTCCAGTGAGCGCTGGATGAACATCCTGTAACATCTCACAGCACGGCTTCCCAAGGCAAACACGGCCAACCAAGGACTAAAAGACACTCTCAGAACAAAGACATCTCTTACAAGCTCACCTCAGAGATATTACGGGTTTGGTCCCAGACCACTGCAATAAATCAAATACCACAATAAAGCAAGTCACGCAAATGTTTTAGTTTCCCAGTGCATATAAAAATGATGTTTACACTATCCTGTAGTCTGTTAAGTGTGCAATAGCATTGTGTCTAAAAATCAGTGCACATAACTTAATTTAAAAATACATTATTGCTAAAAAATGCTAACTGTTGTCTGAGCCATCAGCAAGTCGCAATCTTTTTGCAATAGTCACATCAAAGATCACTGATCACAGATCACATAACAAATATAATAGTAATTGAAAAGTCTGGACTATTGCAAGTATCACCTAAATGTGACAGAGACACAAAGTGAGCCATTGCTGCTGGAGAAGTGGTGCCCGTTCACTTGTTCCATGCAGGGTTGCTACAAACATTTAGTCTGTAAAGAAAAACGGAAGACAGTATCTGCAAAGCACAGTGAAGCAAATAAAATGAGATATGCCTGTATAAAGAAGCCAGACAAGCATCTTTCCGTGCTGTGATCTGACAAGTAGGGGCCACTGTGCTCTCTGAGCTTCCTGCCTGAACTGTTCTGTCAATCAACCATGGCAGATGTTCCCAACTTTTCCAAACTCTTTATTTTACCCTTGCTTTGAAATAGTCATTTTTTGCTCTTCCCGTGTTTTTAGACATTTTCTCACTTAACCCCAGTAACAATCACACATAGAGGAATTATTATCTGCCATTCACAAGGGTGGAAACTGAGACATAGAGAAATTAAGCAGTAGAGCTGGGGCTTAAGCATTGTGGCTCCAGAGCCTGGGTGCCTAACCACGACCCCATTCCTTCCGCCTCATCTTTTGGATGGACAGTATTTAATCGGAAATCAGAAATCAGTTTCTCCATTATTAAACCCATTTAGGATAAATGTAATTGACCATCAGCCTTAGGGTCAGCTGTAGTCAGAAGTTTTGGAATTCAACAGACCTTAGTTTGAACTCTAAGAGCTGTGAGAACTTACCCAGTTTTTTAAACTCTGTGGGCCTTCATGTTTTCATTCTAAAAAATGGGAATATAGGTAACTCCTTCAAAGGGTGGGTTTGAGCAAGTGTAGGCAAACTTTGCTTGCAAGGGGCCAAATAATAAGTATCTCAGGTCTTGTGAGCCATACAACAATCTCCTATCACAGCTACACACTTGCTGTTGGAGCATGAAAGCAGCCACAAACTATACAGAAACAAACGAGGTGGCTGTGTTTCAACAAAATTTTATTTACAAGATAGGCAGTGACCGGATCTGGCCTGCAGGCTATAGTCCTCCGACCTCTGATTTTGAGGATTACATGAGATAATGCATGTGCTTTGCATGATTCCTGGAACACAAGGCATCAAAAACGGTAATAAAATTATGGTTTCAGCATGAGATGACAGTGCTTTCAAGTTGGGTCAAAAAAATCCCAACCAAAATCAAGGAAATTTAACATTTTCAGGAACCTCTGAAGTCTTACTTGTGTAAATGTATAATTTTCATAACTTTTGAAATATTGACAAATTATCAACACTCTACCCCCAATATAACCTTATAGGTAGGGTTGCCAGAGACAATACTTTTTTAGTATTTTCAATATCGGGGACATAATTATACTAAAAAAGTATTTCTTGTTTATTTGCCATTGAAGTTAAACTGGGGCATCCTGGAGGTTTTACTGTTGTTGTGTATTTTGGTTCCCTTGCCTGTTTTTTCCTAAATCTGACGACCCTACCTACAGATCTCTGTGATTCCACAATTTGGGAACCACTGGTTTTATCACATAACAAGAATAGCCCAACACAAGCAACATTTTGTTCTTTCAGGGAGGGAAAGAATTACATTCTTATGGAATTATCCCTAAGGTTCAAAACTAATAAGTCCCCTGGGTAGAAGTCACTGAAACACTATGAGACAACCAGTGCTCTGTGTTCACGGGTGCCAAGAACAAGCTTAGGTCACCCAAGGAAAAAGTGCAATAATCTTGCATTTGTTCCTGCTGATTAAAGTCAAGCAGCTTCCTGGAAATTGCTTGGCGCCCCTCATGTCACTATGTTGAATTAATATCTGAGCAGAATTAATGATGGAAAAACTCAATTATATCCAACACATCCAAAGTTTCGCAGTTGGATTTGTCAGTAATCAAACTGTGTCCTGAGAAAGCCCATTTTGTCAGTAAACAAAGCTTCTGTGTGGCGAAGAAATATTCTGTGCACATAAACACGGTGCCTAAATTCCTGATAAATATTTGATAACGAGGACGTGGATGGAGTAGGTGCCTTCAGCCAATCAGAGATCTTCCAACAAGTAGGATTATAAAATCATTCTCAGGGGATTTAGGGGGAAAAAAAACACACGAAAAATCTGGCTCAGCATGCCACAAACGTGTCTTTCAAACTTTAAAGAAGGAAGATGACATTTGACATGTCCATGAAGGTGAAAAGCATTGTGTTTTCATTAAACTAGTGTGGTATTTAGTATCCAAAAGCCAATATTTGAGTTTCAGGTCTACCTCTTCCAAGCTTTGCAACTTTGAATAATTCACTTAGTCTCTCTGAGCCTGTTTCCTATCCCTAATGGGCATTCTTACAGAGATGTAAGAATGCCCATCTCTTAGGCTTTGATCAGGGTCAAAGGAGATCACGGTAATGAAAATATTTGCTAACTGAAACAGCAATATATCGTCAGCTGTCATTCCTAGGGACAACACCATAATCTCTGGTGACCAAAGAGCAAAATAATGTTGTATTGTTACCAGCTGAAGCCACGCTAAGGGAATTATGCTCCCATGAAATCTGTATTAATTCAAATCTGTATTAAGCCATAAGAAAGTATCACAAACTGGATGGCTTAAATAACAGAAGTGTACTGTCTCTCAGTGCTGGAGGCTTAGATGTCCAAAATCAAGGTGTCAGAAGGGTTGGTTCCTTCTGAGGGCTGTGAGGGAGGGATCTGTTCCAGGCCCCCTTTCTTTGGCTTTGTAGATGGCCATCTTCTCTCTGTGTCTCTTCCCATCATCTTCCTCCATGTCTCTGTGTTGAATTTCCCCTTTTTATAAGGACACCAGTCCTATTGGATTAGGGCCCACCCTGATGACCTCACTCTACTTTGATTACCTCTGTAAAGACCCTATGATGGTTAATTGTTATGTGTCGATGTGTTTGGGCTAAGGGATGCCCCTATAGCTGCCAAAACATTTCTGGGGGTGTCTGCGGGGTGTTTCTGGAAGCGACTAGCATTTGAATTGATTGAGTAAAGAAGATCACCCTCGGGACTTCCCTGGTGGTCCAGTGGTAAACAATCCACCTTCCAATGCAGAGGATATGTGTTCCATCCCTGGTCGGGGAACTGAGATCCCACATGCCGCGGGGCAACTAAGCCTGCCCGCCACAACTATTGAGCTCACACACCTCAATGAGACAGCCCATGTGCCGCAAACTACAAGCCGCCACAACTAGAGAGAGAAAACCCGCACGCCACTAGAGAGAAGCCTGTGCACCACAACGAAGAGACTGTGCACCATAACGAAAGATCCCATACGCCTCAACAAAGATCCCATGTGCCGCAACTAAGTCCCGACGCATCCAAAAAAATAAGGAAAGTAAATAAAATAAATATTTTTTTTTTTTAAATCACCCTCAACGAGGCTGGTGAGCATCATCCATCCCACTGAGGGCTTGAATCGAACGAAAAGATGGAGGAAGAGTGAATTTTCTCTCTTTGCTTGAGTTGGGACATCCATCTCCTTCTGCCCTCAGTATCAGTGCCCCTGATTCTTAAACCTTTGGACTCAGACGGGGACTTACACCACTAACCCGCAATTCTTTGGACTCAAAGTGAATTACACCACCAGTTTCCCTGCTTCTCCAGCTTACAGACAACACGTCAACGGTCTTCTCAGCCTCCATACTCGTGTGAGCCAATTCCTATTATAAATCTCTCTCTATCTCTCTCTCTATATATAGATATATACATATATCTATATATACATATATGTACATAGTTGACCCTTGAACAACTCAAGGTTGGGTGCTGACCCTCAGAGCGGTCGAAAACCCGTGTATAACTTGATAGTCGGCCTTCTGTACCCACAGTTCCGCACCTATGGATTCAACCAGCCTCAGACTGAGTAGAAATGTAGTATATATTTATTGAAAAGAATCCACGTATAAGTGGACCCACACAGTTCAAACCTGTGCTGTTCAAGGGTCAAGTGTATATCCTATTGATCCTGTTTCTCTGGAGAACTCTGACTAATATGGAACTTATCTCCAAATAAGATCGCATTTAAAGGTATTGGGGGTTAGGACTTCAAGGAGTGGCAGATAGATACTAATCAACCCATGACAAGATCTTTCATTTATTTTGTTAAAAAGTCACCAAACTGATCCACAGTGTTTCCCAACCAAGGCCTGCTTCTCAGTTGAAACATTTCACTCTACAGTGGAGACCTACCTGCTCCTTGAGTGTCTAAGAAGATGAATTATTTACTTTAGGATAAAGATCTAAGGCCATGGCCACATACCTCCTCCAGACACCAGAACATTAGGCAGTGTCTCTCTTTTCAGGGAATTCTCTTTATCCTGCAACATACATGTCATCACTTTTCCTTATATTTAGCTTGGAAACAAAACTTTGTCACCCTGATACAGTCACTGAAGTTTTTAGATTTCAAACTCAATTCATGCCTGGAGGGGTGAGATGAGGAGGGTGGGAGGGAGGGAGACGCAAGAGGGAAGAGATATGGGAACATATGTATATATATAACTGATACACTTTGTTATAAAGCAGAAACTAATGCAGCATTGTAAAGCAATTATACTCCAATAAAGATGTAAAAAAAAAAAAGAAATGTATTCACTTGTTATCTCTCACTTCTGCATCAAGCCCACAGATTGTTGATACATTTTCAAATCAGATACCTTCATGAAATTAGAGAATTAATAAGTGGAGGCACACACATACGCATGCACATAATATTCATATATAATAGATTTATATAACAGAATAATAGTGAAGTTTTTAAAGTAAAATTAGACCTTTTTTAAACTCATGCTTTCTTAGCAACTCAATATCAGATTTTGGTCAACTATCTTGCAATTTTAGAAAATGTAAATGTCCCATACAGATGGATATATGGGTACATGGATGTATGTCTCAGAGGGTCATCAAAGCATTATTTGTAACATCAAAAGATAGAAACAACCTGATGTCCACCAGAAGTTAAACAAAACATGAGACAGCTACAGAATGGAACACAAGTCACCACCCCCCAAAGACCACGTTTTTGAAAAATATATAATGACATGGGGTAACACACTTGGTATGTTTTAGTGAAAAGCAGGTTACAGAAGGATATGCATGATTCCGATTTTAAGACTACATGTGCATAAAAGAATATAGAAGGGATATTCACTGAAATGTTCACATGCTTATCTATAGGTGCTACGATTGTAGACAATGCTTTGTTTCTTCCTGGTACTTTCCTTAATTTAAACTTTTTCTACAAAATGCATGAATCACTTTAAAAATGAAAATATGACTTTTTGTAATAAATGGGAATTTCCTTCTGAAACGTTACTGCCTTACACATTGTACCATTCATACCACTGGCTGACTATTTTTCACAGATCTTAGTACTGGACTTCTAGGGGATAATAGAGGGAGATCAAATATTTATAAAAATAATTATGTACTTAGCACTTTAATGCAACCCACGGTGTTATAAAAAGGCCTTGATGAAAAAGTATATTCTCAATGAAGTATGCAGAATGCACAGAGGAGGAGTATTCCTGACATAGGAAACGGCCTAAGTAAACAAACATGCAGCAAAATGCCAGGTTTCCTCTGCGAGTAACAAAAACTTCAGTATGAGTTGTTTGTAAGGTTTCTAACAGAATGCCAGGGCATGAGGCAGGAACGTTAAGTCAAGGGATGGATGATCATAAAATTTATTGTTCAAACTAGGACGTTTTGAGAGTGAACGTTGAGTGCTCATAATAGCTACTAGGAGACACCAGGCATGCACTAGGATTATACAGGGAAACCAGGACCTAAGACTTCCCTACAAAGGGCTGGGTCACAGTGAGCCTTAAATGCCAGCCTAAGTAAGATATTTGAACTTCATACACACAGTCTTGGAATCCTGGGGTTGAAAGGAAATGTCAATGCCCTCCAGCTTGGCCACCCCATCCCTGCCTGTCCAAATTTTCCAAGCATATTTATCAAGTCTTTGTTTAAATATCTCTGTGACAAAGAATGCATTGCCTTGGAACAGCTCTGTTAGAAAATTCTTCATTGTATTGAGCTGAAATTTATCTCCCTGTATCTCCCACCCATTTGGCCCAGCACTGCCATCTCAGAGAGAAAAGCACAATACTAATCTCTCTTCCCATGGAGAGTGAAGGATGTAAAGACAGATACTATAGCTCTCTAGACTTTCTCCTTTGCAGGTTAAATGTCCTACAGACATCCTTCCTACAGCATCCCTGAAGTTTGTCACTATTTGCTTTTTTTTTTTTTTTTTTTTTGTGCAGTACGCGGGCCTCTCACTGCTGTGGCCTCTTCCGTTGCGGAACACAGGCTCCTGACGCGCAGGCCCAGCGGCCATGGCTCACGGGCCCAGCCGCTCCGCGGCAGGTGGGATCCTCCCGGACCGGGGCACAAACCCGTGTCCCCTGCATCGGCAGGCAGACCCTCAACCACTGCGCCACCAGGGAAGCCCTGTCACTATTTGCTTTGTATCTCCTAATTAGCTTTTAAAATGTTCCTCTCTTGTCATCTCCCTGCTACCATCTTTGTTGGAGCCACCATCCCTTCTTGCTTATACTATAATAACTCCTCCTATGTCGTTTCTCTCCCTCTCTCTCTCTCTTTCTCTCTCTCTCATTGACCATCCCTCCAATGCTTTGTCCATATTGACCTTTCCAAAACACAAAACTGATTGTGGCACTGCTTTGCTTACGACCTTCAATGGCTCCCTGTTCTTCTCAGGATCAATTACGGCTTCAGAGCATGAAGTTCTATCCCCGGCCACCACTCTAGTCTCATCTCCCTCATCCCCTCTCCTCTGTGTGTGTATCCCTTCTCTCAGTTCCTTGCACAGGACTTTTGCCCTATGGAGGTTACTGTCACCTGCACCTGGAACCCTCTTCCCTATACCACCTGCGCCTTGATAACCCCTACTCAGCTTTTGGGTTTCAATTTAAACATCACTGCCTCCGGAAAGTCTACCCCAATTCCATTAAGTCTGGATTAAAAACCCCTTCTTAAGTGGTTCCTCAGGGACCTAAGCTTCCCCTATTATACAAGTAAAACATTTAATTAAAATCACCTGCTTATTCATGTAACACCTTTGCTATATTGTGAACTCTGAGAGCAGGTCTGCTCTTTTCAGCACTGTTGTCATAAGTGTCTAGCACAGCGATTGGCAAATAGTATGCATGTGTGTGTGCATGTGTGTGCACACGTGTGTGTGTGTATATATATATATATATATATATATAAGATATATGTATGTGCTCAAAAAATGTGTTAATGTGTAGCACCCAGAACCAGGTACAATTGTTCTAAATGTGGTCCGCATAATACAGATTAGAAGGTCTATTGTTTTCCATGTGCTATACACCATACCTCTTTTAATAAAACCTAACATTATTTTAGAAGAAACATCTCATGGTTGATTTATTGTCAGTTTAAATCCCTAAACCTTAACTATATGAAGCCACCACTTCTGTCTTTAACTTTCCCTCTCTGTCTTTTCTCTCTCTCTCTCTCTCTCTCTCTCTCTCTCTCTCTCTCTCTCTCT